>NW_005356437.1:3890260-3907149 GCF_000412655.1 Myotis brandtii
TGGCTGGGGAGGCAGTTAGGGGTGACCAGGCTGGCAGAGGGGGGCTGTTGGGGGCAACCAGGCTGGCAGGGGGGGCAGTTAGGGGTGATCAGTCTGGCAGGCAGGTGAGCAGTTAGGAGCCAGTGATCCTGGATTGTGAGAGGGATGTCCGACTGCTGGTTTAGGCCCGATCCTATGGAGGGGTCTCAGATTGGAGAGGGTTCAGGCTGGGCTAAGGGGAACCCCTCCCACCCCCCATGCACAAATTTCATGCACCGGGCCTCTAGTAGAGAAATAAAACTGAAGGAGAATCTATATAGCCCGGGGGCATGGCTTCATCTTCGACACACAACTTGGGATTGATTCTGCCGAAGTGTGATCTTGGGGGAAATTCTGCATTTTCTTCAAATACCAGTTCTTCATCTAAAAAAACAACACAGAAATGCAATGTCTGCATTTTAAGGTGAATGTGAGAATGACTGAATGAACTATCAAGCAAGGTGCCTAATAGGTACATCAAGATTCTTACCTTTCTCTCCTTCTGCTCCCCATCCTCTTTTCCTATCTCTGGAGCTGTGATTTTCAAACTAGTTTAATTGCTGGAACTTAAAAATTTTCAAATAAATGTGTATACAGAAGCCAGACATAGAAAACAGATAAAAACACAAAGCTGGCAGAAAGAACATGCCGGGTTTGCTCCCTCTCTTCCTTGGAAGATAGAAGCTTCCTGCAATTTGAGCGCTATTTGATGGCCTTGTTCATTTGCTGGGAGACCCTGGGGAATACGGGCACATCCTCACATCGATTGGATTGCTGGCCCCTGTGCTGCTTCCCTGTCCCCTCCCATATCCCGGCAACTGAAATCTTCCCATGGAGGACTCTGGTGGGCTTGGGGTTTAAATAAAAGCACTTTGGGCCAGAGCCCTTTCCATTCTGGTGTTTTTCTGAAGAACTCACGTTCTGGAGGGAGGGCAGGGTGAGCTGTCTGAAAGCTCTTGATTGTTCTCAGTCAGCAGTTTGATGAGAACTACGTGAGTTCTTGTTTTATGCTCACGTGTCAGAAAGTGGGGAGGAGCTCGGTGTATGCAATCCTTTCCTCAGGTTTGTGTGCTTAGCAGATTTGTTAAAAAATTGATTTTAGAGAAAGAGGAAGGCAGAGGGAGAGAGAGAAACATTGATCAGTTGTCTCCTGCACATGCCCCAAGCAGGGAATCAAACCCACAACCTATGTATGTGCCCTGACTGGGAATTGAACCCATGACCAGGATGATGTTCCAAACAACCGAGCAACACCACCCAGGGCTGTTTACCAGATTTTTATTGGCACATGGGAAAGACTGATGGAATGAGGCATCCTGGTGCAAGCAGGGGTCAAAGGGTAAATTACAAAACTCTTGGCTGTGAACTGGGCTCTACCAGGGCCTGCTCTTGCTGTGCGTTCCTTTCCCTGTGGAGGTGGCCTCAGCATGAGGCCGTTCCTGTGGGTGGCCTCGGATGCTACGCAGCCAGGCAGGGAAACTCGGCATAGCCACAAGGGCTCCAGCAGGTGCACCCCCACCCCACCCCACGTGACTTGACCTATCCCTCTGTTTGGACTCTGGTCCAAAGTGCTTTTATTTAGACTCCAAGCCCACCAGAGCCCTATCCTTGTCTCCTTCTCATGTTGTCCCATGATTTCCTTTCCTGCAGGACCTTCCAGAACCTTGGAAATAGTGGTACATCCCTCCCCCCGGGGAGGAGAAACATCCAAGTGCTGGGAAAGGGCTTCTCCCCTTTGTGTGATCACAGATTGCTGGGTCTGAGGATGAGGACAGCCTGGACTCCTGCCCTGAGCTGGGAGCTGGAATGTACAGTAGTGCTTTCAGATCTGAGTCATCAGTAAACAGAGCTATTATGCTCTGTGTCTGATGTGTTCTCTCTTCTGCTGGGCTGCCTGTGGTTACCATGGATATGGCTTTGTCTTTGGAGATCTATAACCAAGGGCGATTTAAGTAAATCCTCATGGGTCAGTATTTCCCCAAAACAAAACAAAACAAAACAAAACAAAACAAAGAAAGAAAGGGGGTGGGTGGAAAGGGCACACTTTCTTAAGCAATTCCAAGAAACCCTTAAACCGTCTGTAATCATTACCAAAACAACAGCAGAAACTTCAGGCTTTAATTGCCAGAACCTAAAGGGATACACATTTAAAAAAAAATACTAAGAATTAGAAAGATGAAGTCCACTAATGGCTCTGATTGTGGAGGAGAAAATTATGGTATTTCCAGTTGAGTGTTTTAGACAATATAAAGTTACCTGTTTTTGTTTTTGGTGTTTTTTTGTGTGTGTTTGTGTTGGGGTTTTTTTTTTTGCCAGTGCTTATTTTTCAGAATGTTCTTGATTTGCCATTCCTAAGATGTGCCATATTCCAGCATATAAATGAACCTGTGCTTCAAGAAAACAGTGGTTGTCTCTACCTGACACGGGCGATTCGGTGACATTTGGTAATGACTATGGAAGATGGGTAGATTGATTTAAGAAGGCTAAAAAAAGAAAGAAGACTCGGTCCTGTGTAGTAACCAAAGGGCTCTGGCGTCTTTGTTTGAAATACATGCACATCCTCCTGGGATTTCTCATAAGTTACTCTGGAGAAAGGTCCTGCCACCTGGGAAAGCGATGCCAGAGGCTGAGGCGGGTGGGGTGGGGTGGGGTGCAGCTACAGCCCCTCCATGCTTTGGTGCTTTGTTTAAAGGCTGCATACTTCTTAATGGGATCCCTTTGTGTATATTTCTTTGTGTGTTTCCAGGGATCACACTGCCCTGGCCAGGGAAGCAAGACGAGGATCCTAGCTGAGGTGCCCATAAGGTGGAAAGAGCTGCTTCCATAGCAGTGTGCACACTGGCATCTCCATGCTGCCCCCACCTCTCACGGTGACATCCCACCTGCTTCCCTGTTCCTTGTCATTGGCAGCAAGATGCTTCCACTGAAGAAGGAGCATCTGTGCTGCAATTACCCAGTGACCTCTTTCCCTGAAGTGGGGAAAAAGGATGTCAATTTCCTTTCCGTGTGCTTGCTTTCACCTGTTTGTATATATAGTCCCGATTAATCCACAGCCTCTCCTTGCTCACCTTCCTCAGGACGTCTCCCTAGTCCCAGTCTATGATGTCAACCGCTGGAACTTTCTGAGAGGAGGATTATGCCATTGTTACGGACAGACAGGGCAACAGCGCTGCTGGCCCATTGCCACCAGGGTCAGTGGTGGCCTGCCTGGATGAAGAAGAGAAGTTCACATTTCAGTTGCCTCTGGAAGGTCCTGGAGAAATGGCCTGTCTCCCACACCAGGTGTGAGCAGGTGCCCAGCTTGCTCCATCCTGCCATGAACTGCTTTCCAGACGGAGGTGTTCTGTGGCAGTGCACCAGCGAACAGAGACCCCGATTCTTGGTTTGATAAGGCCTGTTGGGGTGGGGAGAGTCTGGGAAGCCTAAGAAAGCTTTGGGGTATGAGGAGGAGTCTCCAGATAAGTAGCCACTAGGTTCTCTGAGTCAGCATATCAGACCCTCCAGGAAATTCTGACCCCCAGGGCTTCCATATAGTTCCTTCAGGGCCATCACCAATGGGGATAGATTTTATGGAAAAGCTAAGGGCTACACTAATCCTCACTTGACATTAGGCTGAGTGACACAATTTGGATCTGGATTAAAACCAGTTTTCTGATTTTTCCAAGTTGGTAAAATGGAATAGCGGGCTGCCTGGGGTTTGGATTGAGGAGGACTCTGAAAGGACCTGGAAAGCTTGCAAAGCTTTAAGTGCTGTCCTATCTGTACCAAGACACAAGGAAGAAAAGAGAGAGGCAGCTAGAGGGACCTCCATGGCAGTGAGGGAAAACGGCTAGAGCTCTGATTTTAAATGAGCACAGATAAAATATGGAAGGAGGGACACTAGTGAAGGGTATCACAAAAGAATAGCAGGAATCTGTATATTAGTGTCAGGAAAAGCTGAAGTCCAGAATATGCAAAGACTTGTGAAATAGCAGCTGACATGAGAATAATGCTCTTTAGTTTGCAAAGCATTTTCATGTAAATGATCATATGCTCACAATAGTCCTGGGGAAGGGGGAGCAGTTATTATCCTCAGAGGGTGTGGGGGCTTCTCAGAGGCAAAGCTGGGATTTAAGCCCAGAACATCTCAGGCTAAATGCTGGTTCTCTCCACACCCCACATCACTTTCTGTTACATTCCTCAGAAGTATATTTAAAGAAAGATGGGGCAAGGCCATGCTTAGGGAGATGGTGTAACGTATGCAGGTAAGAGAAAAAAAACTAGTTGCTCCTATATTTTCTTTCTTTTTAAAAAATATATTTTATTAATTTTACAGAGAGGAAGGGAGAGGGATAGAGAGTTAGAAACATTAATGAGAGAGAAACACCAATCGGCTGTCTCCTGCATGCCCCCCACTGAGGATGAGCCCGCAACCAAGGTACATGCCCTTGACCAGAATTGAACCTGAGACCTTTCAGCCTGATGCTCTATCCACTGAGCCAGACTGGTTAGAGTGCTCCTATATTTTCTTCAATGCATCATGAAGCAAAACAATCTTCAAATTTCTCAAGATGAATGGAGAGTTCATCAAGAAGAGTTGAGTTCTCCAAGATCAGACCTGGACATTTGTAACCGGACAGCCAAGGGGTCCTGGCTGCCTGTCGCTACTTGAGCCAATTAAGCAGAGACAAGGTTGAATCATATATGAGCATTTATCCCAATAATGCCAGCATTATGGGAGAGCAGGAGGTCATCCACAAAAATCTGCTCTGCACCCCACCATAAGCCAGCTGCTTATATTGGGTAGAAGGACAAGATTACGTGGGAAAGTAGGCATTACAGTTATGGGAAAGTGGGCATGGGATAATCATTACAGGTTACAAGTCACGTGGGCTGGGGCAAGTCAAAGGGAGCGGGTGCCTCGGACCAGATTACAGGTAATAGGGGCTGGGGGTTGTAAAGAGCAAGTGCCTCCAGGACTAGGTGCCACGAGGTTGTAAATCTTTCCATAATGATAAGGAGGATGGTCTGCATTCCAACGTTAGCTCCCATGTCCCAGGGCGTATATTTCACAGTGAGGTTAGAATGTGCTTTCTCTAATCAGAACAGAATCTTCATGGTTAACAGAGCATGATTAATATTTCTTATAATTGTAGCTGGTCCCCAATATTCTACTCCTGCCCTTAACCTATTGAGATGGCCATTTCCAAAGGGACCCGAATTTCTCCTGCATGACACTCCAGAAATGTCTTGCTCAATATCTATGTTCCCCACTAGACGTAGCTTCTTGAAGGCAGAGACCATGGCCATCTGTCCAACATGGTAGCCCCACTGACTGTCCAGGCAATAAATAATTACCTGAACACAAACCGTTACATCGCTCAGTGGGAATTACTGTGAAATGATGGAGAATGGGAGGTATGCCACAGACAGAGGCAGAAGTTATGGTGATTTACGAAGAAAGAGAAAAGGTAGATCCTAGAGTCTACTTACCAAAGAGCTGACATTAGTCTCTAAGGTATTTGTGTTCATTTTGAAGATAAAACTGAGGCCCCAAACATATAAAGTGAATCTCATGAGCCATTTCCGGTCATCCCAGAGACCTGATCAGAACCTTTGTCTTGGGTCACTCAAGACACAGATGGGGCCATTTGGGCTGCAATGTCATAAAAACAGATAAAAAAGGTGTTTAAAGGCAAGAATCTTCTTTTTTAGGTCTAGCCCCTGCTTTTAAAATGGATTGTTCCACTTACTATTGAGCCTTAATATAAAAAGAAGTTTTACTTTCTGCTTATGCTAGAAGGTTCATATTTCAGAGAAGATGGAAGAGTATACATTTAACACCAAAATTCAGTAATGCTATGAATTGTCAATACTTATTACCATCATTATCATAATTACCACACATATAAGCATAAACACAGGCAGAATGCTCTCTAAAGGACATTGAGACATTGAGGGACTGGGCACGACTGAACCAGATTTTCAGAGTTTTCTTAAGCTTCTCTCTTCTTGGGAAGTACAGTAGTTAAAGGTAGGTTTTTCATTTCCTCTTTTCCTGACCTTCAGACCTTTGCAACTCCATGTGTGAACTTTTGAGGGGCTGGAAGGAACATGAGCTTACCCCATCTCATGTCCTCCTTCTCACTCACTTTACTGCAACCACAAGGGACTTCCCTTTGCCCCTCAACACACCCAGGCGTTCCCATCCCAGGGCATTGGCACCTGCTCTTCCCTCTTCTGGAACTTTTTTCTAGGTCATTATCCCCATGCCTGGGTTGGTGTCATTCAGCTCTCAGCTCAATCAGAATTTCCTGGGAGGGGTCTGCCTGACCCATTCCCTGATGTATTTTCTTTCTTTCTTTTGTTAATCCTCACCTGAGGATATTTTTCCATTGATTTTTTAGGAAGAGTGGAAGAGAGAGGGAAAGACAAAGAGAAACATCGATGTGAGAGAAACATCTATTGGTTGCCTCCTGCACAAGCCCTGACCAGGAACTGGGCCAGGGAAGAACCTGGAACCAAGGTGTGTGCCTTTGACTGGAATTGAACCTGGGACCTTTTGTTCCACAGGCTGATGTTCTATCCACTGAGCCAAACTGGCTAGAGCCTCCGATGTATTTTCCATAGCATTTTCATCACAATATGAAATTGTTTAAATTTTCTTCCTGTTCTCTTTCTCCTCCTTTTTCTCCCTTTCTGCCAGAGGCAAATTCCAGCAGGTCATCAGAAGGCTGATGGATCTTGGGCTTCAGCAGGGCTGAAAATCTGCATATTACCTGCTGCTGGAATAGCTGAAGGCATTTCCCCTAACCCTGTGGTCAGCAAACTGCGGCTCACAAGCCACATGCGACTCTTTGGCCCCTTGAGTGTGGCTCTTCCACAAAATACCATGTGCGGGCGCGCACAGTGCGATTGAAACTTCGTGGCCCATGCGCAGAAGTCGGTATTTTGTGGAAGAGCCGGTATTTTGTGGAAGAGCCACACTCAAGGGGCCAAAGAGCTGCATGTAGCTCACAGGCCGCGGTTTGCCGAGCCGCAGTTTGCCGACCACTGCCTAACCTGATAATCTTTTCCTGTTTACCAAATTTTACCTGTGATATGCCTGTTTGCATTCCTAAAGGGCCAATGTATTTTCCAGTGAATAAAAAGCTGTGGGTCCAGACATTCAGAAAGCCCACTTCACTAGAAAGTGGAGCCTCCCCTGGCTCCCCCAACATGCCTTCCAAATTTATATTTCTTGTCTAGTTTATTCATTTACGAGCAGCCCCTTTTCCAGATTCCTTGAACCCTTGCAGCTGCGGAAAGACCCAGCACCTTTCTTTTTCCTTGTCTGTGTCTCCAACTGAAATGGGAGCTCCATGAAGCAGGGATCTCATCTCTCTTGCTCACTGATGTATCCTCAGTGCCTAGGATGGTATCTGAGCAGGTGCTCCAAATACACTTGTTGCATAAATAAACTGACTTGCCCCACCTTTCTTGGCTGCTTCCATTTAGAACACTTAGGGACACTATAATAATCTATTTTCAACAAATGGTGGATGATGGAAGGTAAATGGAGACCATTTGAAAGCACTCTGATATCAGTAAAGAGTATTACTGTGTGAGGGGTCTCTGATAACCTGAAAACAATCCACAGCAACAGGCTCAGATCACAAGTTCTGGAGGCATCTCGGGCGGAAGGAACTGTGCTTCTGTCTTGGTGCAGTAAATGAAACCTCAGGGGAAGTTGAGAAAAGAGAATGGGGCAAGTTCCACCTGGGAATGTAAAAAACTTGCTGGCAGAAGACAAGCCTGCTCAGGGTCTCTCAAAATATCCTTTATTCAGATCATGCTGTGCCACCTGATCAGTACCCATGGGCAAGATCAAGGTTGGAAGGAGCTAAGAGAAGGCCAAGGTTAGCAAGCAAAGGAGAAGCTTGGGTGGCAGAGGAGGCCGAGGAAAACATGTCCCAGGAGGTACTAGCTCAACTCTGGCATTTCTGCTGATTTTATTCAACAAAGTGGACGCTTTAGTTTGGCAAAATGGTGCTGGTACTGCTGACTTCCTTAGTGGGGAAGGCAGGAAAGGAGGGGGCTAGCAGGTCATCTTTTAGAACAAGGCCCCAAATAAAAGTTAATTGAGCAAGGTAGAAAGTTTCCTCTCTCATGGAAACTTCTGAGTTTAAGCAATTCAGGGCTGCACACAATTATAATGTCTTTAATCCAATTACCTTTTCCTGGTTCTGCCGTCTCTGGACATTGCCCTCATCTACACGGTGGGCACTACCTCATCCATATTTAAGCCAGAAAAGAAAAAGCAAGGGAAGGCACTTACTTTTCAAGCTCACCATCTGGAAGCTGCACACATACTTCCATTCACAACCCATTGGCCAGAACTTAGTCCCATGGCCTACCTCAGTGCAAAGGTGTCTGAGAAATGTGGTCTGAACTGGGTGGCCATGTTCCAACTAAAAATTCTCCAACAGTGAAAGAAGAGGAAAAGGGGTATACGGAGATAGTTAGCATCTCTGCCACCGGCGACTGGAGGAACTTATGGTAAAATGCTTTGTAAATACAGTGATGGTCCTTTGTAACGGCCCCGGGGAGAAAAACCAAGAGAGAATTGAGAGGCTCTCTGCCAGGTCTTTGCATCGATTTCGTAAAATTTACCCCTAGAAGGAGGATAAAGCCCAGTGATAATAAACAAGGCATATTAGTGGAGTAAAATTGAAGTGTAGCAATTTTGAAATGTATATCGGAATGTAGCACCTACCCAGTTATTAACCTAACCAGTGAGAATGCTGTTTTCACCATCAATCATTTAGAATGAAGTATAAAGTAGGTCTGCTGTGGAGACTAGAATGTAAGCTCTATAGATAGTAAATTTGTCACAGGCACTTCTTCACCCAATGCATAATTATTAGTTACCAACTGCATTGTGCTGTACAGAGGGGGCAGGGCTGCTCTGCTCTTGAGCATAAGGGAGATATACCTTAAGAATTAAATAACCAAACACCTGCATATAAGTTGAGGTATTCATTCATTTATTTACTGAACATCTATTTTGAGTCAGACTCATGGTACTGTGAAGGGGCTGGGGACATAGTGACGCACAAGCTAGACAAGTCTCCTGCCCTCAGAGTGTTGTATATTCGAATGTGAGAAGGAAAAAAAGGCAGAAATAAGCAAACCTGTGAACAGAAAGTTTACTACACAGTGGTTAACACTATGAAGGAACCAAATAGAGTGATGACAGAGAATTTTGGGAGTGAATAGGAGGTTCAGCAAGGGTCTTTCTGAAGCAATGGTGTTTAAGCTGAAACCCAAAGGATAACAAGCCAGGAGAAGAGAGGTGGAAAAGAGTTTGATGTATTAGTGGGACAGCAAGGAGACAGGTGTGGCTGGAGTGTACACAGTGAGGGGAGAGGGATGCTAGATGAGACTGAGAGGACAGGGTTGGTCCTAGAGAGTTTCTAGAAGGGCTTGGAGCTTGAGCTGGTTCTTGAAGGACAGGTAAAGTTTGAGTGTGAGAATGGGAAACACTTTCAAAGTAAGGTGAGCTGTGAAGAGCTTGAGCAATGTTATGTGTAGGTCCAGGGTGGTGGGTAAGAAGAGTTCATATTGGAAGTAGTGAGAGATAAGGCTGGAAAGGCAACCTTTGGAAAGTTCTGGAAGAACTTAAGGCCAAGGAGCTTGAATTCTCAAAGATAATGTGCAGTCATTTGAACAGGAGAGAAACTTGATCTGAGTATGGTTTTAGAAAGGTTTTCTACAAGCTAGACCAGAGCTCAGTTTTGGCACCATTGATGTTTTGGGCTGGATCATTCTTTGTTGTGAAGGGCTTCCTGAACATTGCAGGATACTCAGCCGCATTCCTGTTCTCTAGACGCCAACAGCACCCCTCCTAGTCATGACAACCAAAAATGTTTCCAAATATTACAAAATGTCCTGGGCGAGGGGCGGGAGCAAAGTCACTTCTGGTTGAGACCAGTGCTTTTTATTTATTTTTATTTCTTAAAAATATGATAGTCTTCTTTTTAAAAAAATATATTTTTTATTGATTTCAGAGAGGAAGGGAAAGGGAGAGAGAGAGAGAAACATCAATGATGAGAGAGATTCATTGATCAGCTGCCTCCTGCATGCTCCCTACTGGGGATCAAGTTCACAACCTGGGCATGTACCCTGACCAGGAATTGAACCGTGATCTCCTGGTTCAAAGGTCGACGCTCAACCGCTGAGCCATGCTGGTTGGGTGAGACCAGTGCTTTTTTTAAAAAAAAAAAAAATATTGGTTTATTTTTTTGTTTTTGTTTTTGAAATCAGGTTTTGGACCTGAATAATTGACTTGCCCCCTTTCACTAGAACTATGTGAACATGGAAACTGGAAATTTAAATAATAGGAAGGCAATCTTTGTTCTAGTTACTGAACACTATTTGGTTCCATTTTAAGAAAAGTTCATATAAAGTTTATACAAATACATTTTAATTCACTCTAAAATGAGGCTTTGAAAGTCCTGAGGGATCTGATCTTTCTTCCACACTTCAGCCCCTTGATGTTTCTGACAGTTCTTACTGGCTGTCCCCTTTTCTCAGGTAAGTAGGCATCTGTGACAGCCCCTGACTCCGGGAGGTGGGAGAGGTGGGCTGAGAAGGAAAGGACCCTTTTCCAATGAGATGTGTGCATTGAGCTGAAAAAAACATGAATGAGGATTGTCTTGAATTTTTTTTCAAAGCCCCTAAATTTAAATTAGCTTTGTGAAAACTCTTTGTGATTAATCTCTCCCCTCTTCTGGAGAATATTTGAAAGATATACAAGAGAATATGAAGAAATTCAGAGAAAATATTTTAAAAATCTACTTTCCTATATCTTTTAAATTGTGTACTGGGTGAATAATATCCCCCCAAAATGTATGTCCACTTGGAATCTCAGATTTGGATATAGTCTTTGCAGATATAATTAATTAAGATGAGAACGTACTGGATTAAAGTGGATCCTAAACCCAATAAATGATGTCCTTAAAAGAAGAGGAGGGGCCCTGGCTGGGTGGCTCAGTTGGTTGGAGCATCATCCCGTATACTAGAAGATTTTGGGTTCGATTCTTGGTCAAGGCACATACCTAAGTTTCAGGTTCAATCTCAAATCAATGTTTCTCCCTCCCTTTCTCTCTAAAATCAATAAAAGACATATCCTCCAGTGAAGATTAAAGAAAAAAAAAAGAGGAGGAAACACAGAGATACACTGAGAAGAAGGCCATATGAAGATGGAGGCAGAGTTGGAGTGACACATCTACAAGCCAACGAACACCAAGGTCTACTTCTAGAGGCAAGAAGTATCCTGCCCTACATGCTTTGGAGGGAGTATGGCCTGGTGACACCTTGATTTTGAACTTGAAGCCTACAGAACTCCAAGGGAATAAATTTCTGTTGTTTTAAGCCATCCATTTTGTAATAGTTGCAGCCCTAGGAAACTAATACACATGGTAATTTCATAATTGCATTTAGTTTTTTTAATTAACACTTGGTCTTGCTAGTTCCTGCTTCAGACTCCCTGCTTCTCAGAGCTGCAGTCACTTGCAGCAGAAAGTTGACTTGGCTCCAAGCTCCCTGCTGCTGGATTGGCTTTAAACACGGCCATTTAAAGTTCAGTTCCCACTGCACCCCAATAAAAACCACAGCCAACAATCTATGTGACGAACAGGCTTCCTACCAAAGCCTGCGCATGGCGGTAATGCTTCCTTCAGGCCAAAGTCCAAGACTAGAGAGTTGGGCAGCTGCCTGTGGTGGGTGGTGATGGTAATGGCTCCCAATCTCCCAAATAAAGGTTAGTGACCTCGCCAGAGAGACATCGAAACCCTAAATTAAAAGGGAAATGGGGAGGCTTCTGGTCAGATCCTAGAGAAAACACTGGGAGGTGAGTCAGGGGATGATGGGGGTGGGAATGGGAGGGAGAAGTAAAGGGTGAAGGGGCGGGGAGTGGAATGGAGGGGACTAGGGGAGAAAGAGAAGCAGGACAGCTGAATCCTTTCAGGAGGAGAGGGAAATGATCTTAATTTACTACAGGCAAAAACAAGAGGGAAATTACACAACATTTTTAATGACAGTGTTTCTGTCACTCACCCTGATGGTAGTAATTATGTCTATTCTGCAGATTTGGTGGGAAGGTGCTGTCCTGTGAGCCCTGCTCCCAAGGGGGCATGGGGAGTGGAGGGAAAGAGGTTTAGCGTCACCAAATAGAGACTGGGAGGCCTGGAAGTTCTCATTTATAATCCTATAAATACACAGTTTCTTATAAAATAAACTCTTCAAATTAACTAAAGTAGGTAGACATTTCCTTTAAGCCCTGTCCTTACTATGTCCTATTTATTTTTTCTGCTGTTAGCGGGGGCTAGCCACTAGCCTGACTTGATCTTTAGCAAAAACAAATGATTTGCATACATGTTTTTAGACAATAAAGCAGTGAATGTCTTTCTTGTCCAGAGAACAACTCAGGAATTCACCTAAATTTTAGATGGGGAAGAGGGGGTGGGGTCAGGGTATTGGATGAGAGTAAATGATTCCCTGATTAGCCAGAGAACTAACATTGCCTGTTGTTGGTGCCTGAAACTTTTGCCTCTTTCAAAAACATTTATTCAGCTCCTACTATGTGTCAGCAACTGCTATAGGGGCTTTGAATATAGAAAATTATTTTTATTCTTATTTAAAAAATGTTTTTATTGATTTCAGAGAGGAATGGAGAGGGAGAGATAGAAACATCCATGATGAGAGAGAATTATTGATTGACCACCTCCTGCACGCCCCCCACTGGGGATCAAGCCCACAACCTGGGCATGTGCCCTTGACCGGAATCAAACCTGGGACCCTTCAGTCCACAGGCCAATGCTCTACACCCTGAGCCAAATCAGCCAGGGCCTGACTGGCCTTTTAACTGTGATTTTAAAATTTTTGCAATGTTTATATGTGACTTCCTACTAACCAAAAGTGACCTGGCAGAGGAAACACAGCATCTCAACAAAGGACATTTTAAGATGAGGTTTTTTGTTATTTATCTTCTCAGTATTTATCATCTTCTGCTATGCAAACTCGTCCACCCTCCAAGTGTCAACTGCTGCCTGCTAACTGATGACCCCCAATGCATGACCCCTGAGCTCCAAGCCCTCTATGTACTGCTGGTTTGATATGTCTGCCGCCCACCTTGATGCTGGCACCTCCCAGACACCTTGCCCAGCGAGGAGCTATCTGACATTTCTCTCCTCCCTCCCTTCACACTAAGTCATTCTCTGCACAGTCTCCTTCCTCTTCGCTGCTTGGGACTGACTTTCCCTAGGACCAGGGCAGAAGCCTGTCCTTTCCTACTCAGGCTTTGTAGTTGCCCAGGACTTGAGGAGCCAGAGGAGGAGCTGGGTGGTTTCCCAGCATCCTCTGGGCCTTCCCCTCCCCATCACATACCTGGCACCCAGCACCTGGCATCCAGCACCTGGCACGTGGCATGGGCAGAGAGAGGAAGAGGCTCCTTTCCCTGGCCACTCCCCAGGGGTTTTCCTCTCCCGCTCTCCGGTCATCTTTACTGTGAAACTCGGGTGGGTCCCCCTCATCTCAGGTGGGTTTCCAATTCTTAGGCTGTGAGCATCCCTTAGAGATCCCCTCTGGAGGACTCAGAACAGAAAAGAGTTTGACAGCAGCTGAGGTGGGGATGGGAGAGGGAGAAAGCGGAGGGGCGCCCATTCTACAGACTCCCTCTGGCCTTCAGAGGTCACTGTTCTCTGGTACGGGATCGGGACACCCTGTCATCTCTGCAGGGTCCCTGTTCCTGCTGCGGGGCACCCCTACTTTCCGAGGAGACAGAAGTCAGAGGGTTGGCCCGTGTTTGCCCTGTGGTGTGAGCAGTGCTTGCCCCACATCTGCTAAATGAACCATGCTAACCTAATACTTGGAGGCAGGCTCCTTCTGCGCCATGGCTACACCCCAACCCAATGAGGACGGCCTTCTGAGCTGGGCTCTCTGTTTACAGTGCTATTCGGAAGCTGGGCCTCACTCCGTGCCCACCCCCTGCCTCCCTGCCATGGCTGCAATGGAGACGTCCGAGGCCCATAACTAATTCACTAGGTGTCCTCCTGCAGCCTGGCATGCATTTTTAATTCACTTTTCTATCCAGACTCAGGTGACACAGCCCTGCCCCCTTCTCTGTCCCCATGAGCACAGCTGAAGTCAGCTTCCAGCTGGGACTCCACACTGAGGAGGTCTCTCCAGCCACCTCCCTGCGAAGCACCATTCAGTTTTGGAGGCTGTTCAAAATATGTCAGACTTTCTAAATGGTTATGGAATTAATTTTAGCGTTAGTGCTGTTGTCAAATTGCTAGAAGAGTTGTTGTTGTTTAATAAATCCAAGCCCCCCAATCTTATAGTTGGAAAAGTGAAGACTGAGGGATGTTAAATCATTTTCTCAAGGTTGCACAGCAAGTTTGTAGCAGGGCCAAAATTAAAACTGGTCGCCTAAGTCCCAACCATATGTCCCCTCATCATACTATGAGGTCGTAAAATGATCACTTTAGATCCAGACAGAGTGCCCTCCGCCCCAATTCTAAATGAATGCATGGAACGAATCTCTAAAATGACCAACTCTCCAAGAGAAGTGGTGACCTGTGGCTACTCACCTGATGGTGAGCCATAGTTATTAACTGGTTCCTTTGTTATTTTAGGCCTGCAGAGATAAAGAGACGAAACTCTCAAAGCAAAAACCAAAAGAGCAGGGAGCAGAACAAGAGAAAAGATAATATAAGATCAAAGCGAAAAGAAACTGGAATATAAATTGTAAGTCATGGGAGCTTGAATGCAGACAGCCATTAGATGTGGAAATTCAGGAGAGGACTCTGATGGACAAGGTTTGAATCTCAGCTTTAGCATTTACTAATGTGATCTGGGGGCAGTTAAGTTCTTAGGGCTTCAGTTTTTTCCTTTGTAAAAGGAAGCTAACATCTCTCCTGGAGTGTTGACATGATGATTAAGTGAGGAAATGCATGGGGCGTCCAGTAGTGCCTCGCATACAGCAGGCCCTCAGTAGTGGTAAGACCTGTGTTACATTAAGCCTGACTTAGAGGGGACACCCTGCGGCCGCTGAGGCCAGCCCCCGGAGTTCTGGAGCAAGACTGGACCATCTCTGGCTCTGGTTCCTAGAGTCCAGGAACCCAATCCTCTGCCCAGGACTCCCACCGCGCAGGCCCCAGACTGCAGGGGCAGCCAGCTGGACCAGGCGACTTGGGTTTGTCTTCCTGGTTAGTATTGAGAGCCCTTCTTTTCTTTTAAAAAAAACATATTTTATTGATTTTCTACAGAGAGGAAGGGATACAGAGTTTGAAACATCAATGAGACAGAAAGATTGATCAGCTGCCTCCTGCACACCCCCTACCGGGGATGTGCCCAGAACCAAGGTACATGCCTTTGACCGGAACCAAACCTGGGACCCTTCAGTCCGCAGGCAGACGCTCTATCCACTGAGCCAAACTGGCTAGGGCAACCCCTCCTTTTCTTTTATCAGGCCTTTTTACATGGTGCTTTTTACTTGGGGGATGGGACATTGGCAAAGTCTGGCGACATTTTTGTTTCACAACTGGGACTGGGTGTGAGGGTGGTATTGGCATCTAGTGGGTAGGGACCAGGGATGCTGCTAAACATCCGACAGTGCCCAGGACAGACCCCACAACAAAGAATTACCAGCCCCCGATGTTAAAAGTGCTGCGGTTGAGAAGTCCTGTTCTCTACATCAAGCTGTCCTTATCCTTTCAGAGGAATGTGCAGGTCTGTATGGTTGCTGCAAGCCTAAGCTTCACAGAACACAAGAAAGAGGTCTGATTTGGGGGGCTTCTTATTTTCTTGGTGACTTTTCATAAAACCTCTTTTGCTATCAGTGGGGTCCTAGGCTAGACGGCCGATTTAACTCTCTAATGGACATTTCTTGTTTCCTTTTCCTCCTCCCTCTGGTGGGAACATCCTGATTTTCCTGGAGAAACTCACTGTTCTGTACTCGCTGTCCTTGTGGTTTGGGTAGAGCTGACTCCAGGTGTGGGAATGTGACCATTGAACTACCTGCCCACAGTGGTTGGTTCAGAAATGGACACAGACCAATTAGAGCCAGGTGAGATGCAATTCCAGAACCTCTGTGAACTGAGAGGGGAGAGACACTCCTTTCTCTGTGTGCACTGAGGGGAGAGGATACATTCCCCAAGACACAGAAAGGTATCTTATTGCCATGACAGGGAGAGCCACAGTGATGACAGAGGGTTTCCAGGGAAAGTAGAACAGAGAGCTGTTGAGAGAATGAGCCCCAGTGACACCATTCAGGCCTTGAACTCAAACCGGTCTGTACCAGTTACTTATTTGAGTCGATAACTCTCCTCCTTTTTAAAAAACATAAAATAGTTTTTATTAGGTTTCAGTCACATGTAACTGAGAGTCTTGATTAAGACAAATCAGGAGGTTAAATATAGCAAGAAGCAAGGGTCATCTGAGAGCACTTTTCAAACCTAAGAGTTTTCATAGAACCATATTGCTCTAGAAGCATTTTTCTTCTGGGAGGACAATTTGCAGCTTTCAATTCATCCCTCCTACCCCCCTTCCCCTGCCTAACATCAGAAGCTCTTTGCTGTAGGAGTTGTAATTGGACTAGAATAGCTGGAAAGCCCGGTAGGCAAGGCTTAGGCACTTGATCTAGGCATGGCCAGACTCTGTGGCCTGGGCTAGAATTTGGAACAAGAGAGGCAAGGATGGTGGGGTATTTGTTCTGCAGCAGTGGTGCTGGGAGCCGGTCCATCCTTGCTGCTTGACACAGTCGCTGCAGGGAAGAAACATCTGCACAGCATATGTTTCAAGGGACCTGGCTTATATGGCATACTGTTCTTAATATGTTTGCTCCCCTT
>NW_005356437.1:3907281-3910264 GCF_000412655.1 Myotis brandtii
AGAGACAGAACCTAGAGACAGAACCTAGAGAACATGGCAAAAGATCCTGGATAGAACCAGGCTACAGAACTTGGCTGGAGAACCTAGCGAGAGAACATGGCAAGAGAACCTGGACAGAACCTAGCTAGAGAACCTAGCTAGAGAACATAGACAGAACCTGTCTGGAGATCCTGGCGAGAGATCCTGGCTAGGCTGCTGATCAACTGAACGCTGAAAGAACCTAGCTAGAGAACATAGACAGAATCTGGCTAGAGATCCTGGCTAGGCTGCTGATCAACTGAACGCTGTCTCCGTGTCATTCCTTCATCGCCGACTCCGTCCACACCTTGGGGAACCCCTGGACCTGCTGGGGCTGGACCCCAACACAGTGGCAGATTCCAGGGCAGTAGTGGCCATGGCAGCACCAGTGGTGTCCAGTGCCCAATGCCAGCTCAGTGTCCAGTGTCCAGCTGTGGCCACAGGGGTGAGCTCTTCGAGTGGTTCCTGGGGTGTAATTGTGGGTCATGGGTCCAACTGCCTAGCTTTCCTTCTTCCTGTCTGTTTTCCTGAGGCTGCCTCTCCAGCCTTCTTTTTATTCCACCTGCTGCTCAATGCCCTTCCGATAAATTATTTCTTGCTTAAACTAGTCAGTCACTTCCTATTGCTAGAACCACAAAAGTTCCCAATGAGAGATGATCTACATGCTACATGTATCAGCTGCTATTGCTGAGTAACAATGAACCTTGTGAGTTAAAACAATAGATGTTTATTATCCTATCTAATAAAGAGGGAATATGCAAATTGACCATCACACCATGACAAAGATGGAGGCGCCCATAGCCACAAAATGGTGACACCCAGTCCCCTCAGCCCGCTGGAGTCCCCCAGTCCTTTCAGCCCCGCTGGAGGGGGGGGGGCGGCAGGTGCATGGTGCGGCCCGAGGAGCAGGCAAGACTTGAATGGTGGCTGCCCAGCTGCCTAGGGTGGGCCCGAGGTGCAGGCAAGCCTTGGATGGCGGCTTCCCAGCTGCCCAGGGCCACCTGAGGCTCAGGTAATCAGGGCCGGCAGAGGCTTGCACTGCCAGCAGTGGCAGCAGCAGAGGTGTGATGGGGGCGTTGCCTTCCCCTGATGGCCAGGTTGTCTCCTGCCCCTGAGGGTTCCCAGACTGTGAGAGGGGGCAGGCCAGGCTGAGGGACCCCCCTCCAGTGCATGAATTTTCATGCACCGGGCCTCTAGTTACTTAATAATTTGGTAGCTTGAGGAGGATAGAATTTTACTTCTTTCTCAGATAATAGTATGAAGTAAATGGCCCAGGATGGCAGGCAGGCCTGCTCCATACTGTCATTCAAGGATTTATATTTCTTCCATTTCAATTCTTCACCATCTCTTAGGGTGTTGCCCTCAGCTGCCTCCATGTCCACATCCAGCCTAAGGAAGGAAGAGTTCAAAGGAGACACACCTGTGGTCTTGAGACTCAGGCCAGAAGCAGCCAGCACATGTCACTTCTCACCTTCCACTGCTGATTTTGAAGTAATGAACCAAATGGTGGAAATTTGTAGCACAGTGGTAGGAGGTAGAAAACTTATTTTTTTAAAAAAACTATTTTTATTTATTTCAAGAGGAAGAGAGAGGGAGAGAGATAGAAACATCAATGATGAGAAAGAGTCATTGATTGGCTGCCTCCTGCACGCCCCCTATTGGGGATCGAGCTCACAACCCAAGCCCGCGCCCTGACCAGGAATTGAACTGTAACCTCCTGGTTCATAGGTCATCGGATGCTCAACCACTCAGCCATGCTGGCTGGGCTAGAAAACTTATTTTTTTGATGATGAAGGTGATTTGGCATCTTTCAATTTTTTTTTTCAATTTATACATAATACTAGGGACCCAATGCACAAATTTGTGCACCTTGAAAGGAACTGTGGACTGTGAGGCTGTGGTGGGCGCAGGGGTGCGTCTTGGACCATCCTCTGTGCCCCTGCACGGCCCCTCCTGCTGCGGCCCCCAGTCCCCTGTCTGCTGGCAGCCCCACTCCTGCTGCCGCTGCTCCCACGTGCTGATGGCACCGGCCCTACTTGCACCCACTGACAGTGTGAAGCGATTGGGGCCAGCGCCATCAGCGGGTGCCAGCGTTGGCTGCTGCCTCAATTGCCCCTCAGGAGCAGGGGAAGGTGGAGAAGCCCTCAGATGCGATCAGGGCTGGCAGCCACTGCTCGCACCTGCTGATGGTGCCGAACAATCAGGACTGGTGCCAGGTGCCAGCAGCAGGTTCGAGCAGCGGCTCTAGCACCAGCTGCGAGTGCGAGCAGGGTTGTCACCAGCAGTGGGTGCGAGAGGTGGCTGCCAGCCCCAATCACCCCTCAGGAGTAGAGGGAGGTGGAGAAGCCCTGAGGGGCGATCAGGGCCAGCAGCTGCCGCTCACACCTGCTGACAGCACCAAGTGATTGGGACTGGTGCTGGGCTCTGGCAACGGGTGCGAGTGGCGGCTATAGTGCTGGCAGCGGATGTGAGCGGGGCTGGCACCGGCAACTGGTGCAAGTGCCGGGCAGGACTGTGGTGCATGGGAGCAAAGAATTTTCAGTAACCACCAGAGGCTCGCCCCGATGACAGTGACCAGTGCCCCACTTTGGTTTGACACCCCCGCTCACCTGCTCCACCATCCCACCGCACCCGATGTCCGCCATGTTCCGCGTGTGCCCCCTGGTGGTCAGTGCATGTCATACAGACTGATTGTTCGGTTGTTCTGGTTGTTACGGTCTATTTGCATATTAGCCTTTTATATATATACTAGAGGCCCAGTGCACAAAAATTTATGCCCTCGGGGGGCGGGGGAGGGGGGGTCCCCCAGCCCGGCCTGTGCCCTCTCGCAGTCTGGGACCCCTCGGGAGATAACGACCTGCTGGCTTAGGCCTGCTTCCGGGTGGCAGAGGGCAGGCCCAATTCCTAAGTGCAGCCCCTGGTCAGGCTCAGAGCAGGGCCGATTGGGGAGTTGGGGCGCCGCCCC
>NW_005356437.1:3913363-3920758 GCF_000412655.1 Myotis brandtii
GCAAAGGCCGGGCGGAGGGATCCCCCCCCCCCCCCGCCGGTGCACAAATTTTTGTGCACTGGGCCTCTAGTAGTACATAATATGATATAGTCAAAGGGACAAACCAGCAGTAGGGAGACCTGGGTTTGCATTTAGGCTCTGGTGTATTCTATTTCTCTAGGCCTCAGTTCCTTATTTGTCAGGTGAGGATTATAACTGCTTGAACAGATTGTGGCAAGGATTCGATGAGATGAGTTATGTGCTTACAACAGTCTCTGGTGCATATTAGATGCTCAGTCATGATTGAGGTTCCTTTATAGGACAGTGTGGGGGAACATGAACAGGATATGATGAGTTTATCCTTCTGCTACTTACTAGCTCTGAAAATTTGGGAAAGTCCAGGTTTATTTGGGAGCCTTGTCTGTATAAGGGCTGATAACTTTTTGTGGTTTCTTAAAAGAGCATATCCGTTTTTATTGATTTTTTATAGAGAAGAAGGGAGAGGGAAAGAGAGAGAGAGAGAAACATTGATGTGGAGAGAAATATCAATCAGTTGCCTTCTGTAGGGGACCCAATTGGGGATCGAAACCACAACCTGGGTATGTGCCCTGACCAGGAATTGAGTCACTGACCTTGCAGTGCATAGGCCGACACTCAACCAACTCATCCATTTTTATTGATTTTTTATAGAGAAGAAGGGAGAGGGAAAGAGAGAGAGAGAGAAACATTGATGTGGAGAGAAATATCAATCAGTTGCCTTCTGTAGGGGACCCAATTGGGGATCGAAACCACAACCTGGGTATGTGCCCTGACCAGGAATTGAGTCACTGACCTTGCAGTGCATAGGCCGACACTCAACCAACTGAGCCACATCAGCTGGGCCATTTGTGGTTTCTTTAACGAGCTTAAATGTATGGAATTTGTCCATGTCGCATTTCATTTTGAATATCTAATTTAATCCCATAGCTCTCTTGTAAGAAATTTTGGTTCTGTTACTAGCTATCTGTGACAATGCTGGGCAATTTACTTTTCTAAATTTCCTTCTATATTTTGGTGAATTGTGAATACTTTCTTTTTTGAAGGATTATTACAATCATTAATTGGGACCATGTATAGAAAAATTACTCTGCAAAGTACTCACCAAGAGGATCAAGACAGTTAACATTATTGTCATTATAAAATGTGAGGATAAAATATATTTTCTATTTTGTGCTTTCTTTAAAAAATATTTGCCAGAAGCACTGACATGGAAACAATATCTTTCCTTTCTTTTTTAAAATTTTATTTATTTATTTTTAAAAATTTGTTATTGTTTGAAGTATTACATGAGTCTCCTTCCCCCCCCCCCCCCATTGACCTATCTTTCCTTTCTTTCCACTGCTTATTCCTCAACTGGAATTATAATCCTTTGTTTTTGACACCACAATTAGTTGCCTTTGGAGAAGATTATAATGTCGAAAATAGAAGATTAGGTAAGATAGGAGTGAGTAACCATTCTAAATTTTTGTTTGTGTGTGTGTGTTTTTTAACCTATTAATGACATTTCCCCTTGTTTTCTATTCTAAAGTGACAGCCAGTTAAAAAAAGATGGTGGTATGAAGATTATTCAGAAAGATTATAATTTGAGTCTGGAGAAATGTCCAGTTTCAGGTCTTCACAAATATATGGCATAGTGAATGTTGAGCAGAAACATTAATATGTACTATGTTATGGAAATAAAAGATGGAGTATCATGGGTGCTGGGATGAGCATTCATTTATCTTTCCACCTGTGCCCACCCCAAGAGCCAGGCTGTCAGCCACACTCTGCAGCATTGCTCAAATCCTCTGTGATATGCAGACTAGCTCAGGGCATAGAACTCGGGGCTTATAGATAAAGTCAGTTTCAGAGGAAAATTTGGGTGTAGGGCAAGGATCAAAGGCCTGGGAGTCTGGGAACTCGCTTCTAATCCCAGCTCTGCTATTAACTAGATATGTCCTTGGACAATTTTTGGAAATTCTCTCTGTATTTGTTCCCTTGCTTATAAGAGAGGGAGCTGGAGTTGACTCATGATATCACCAGATGATATCTTAGGTCCCTTTGGTTCTGAGTTCTGTGCTGCTATGGCTGCCTTTTCAGATCTCAACATATCTGGTTTGTTTTGGGCTTGGTTAGATTATGTGTCCTGCTTTTTAACCTTGGAAACCTTGACTCCACATTGGAATAAAAACAGCCCTGTGAGAACACATTGTGCAAAGGAACAACCGAGAGAAGAAAACAAATAGTTTCTCTGCAGGCAGTACATTCATGCTCAGAGATCATACATGAATGCTTAGTCATTGGAACAGGGGGAGAAAACTCAGTTCAACAGATACTGATTGATTGACTTAATATGGTAGAGAGTGGGTGGGGCTCTGAAGACAAAGAACCCAAGTCTCTGTCCAGCCCTGTCCTCAGACCGCTTGATCCAGTTGGGGAGATCACCAGACATTCTCTCTCTCTCTCTCTCTCTCTCTCTCTCTCTCTCTCTCTCTCTCTCTCTCTCTCTCTCTCTCTCTCTCTCTCTCTCTCTCTCTCTCTCTCTCTCTCACACACACACACACACACACACTAATTGACATGACAAACACTGACTGAGTGTGGTGCTAGACACTAACCAGGCCATTCAAGGGTACGAAGGTGAAAATGTCCCCACCCTCGAGAATCTTAGGTAAGGCAAGTACCTAAAAAAATGAAAAGAAAGAAAGAAAGATATTACCAGAGACACACAGAGAGATCAAAACCAAAAATGATAATAATAAAACATTTTTTACATAGTACTTTACTAAGTACTTTTGTCTATAGTCCACCTACTCTCTTACTTTCTCCTGGCTGGCTTCTAAAACATCGCTTCTGGTACGTCTCCTACCTCTCTGGCCATCCTACTCAGACTCCTTTTAGGATCCTTTCCTGAGCTTGGCCAAGACAACGTTCCTGGGTGACATCTTGCACATCCATGGCCTCAACGTCACTTACCTGCTGATGACTCCTGCTGGAATGTCATCTCCATGAAGATAGAAATCTTACCTATTTTGCTTATTATCCGTTTATCTCCAGTAATTAGCACATATTAGAATCTTAAAATATATCTGTTGCTAACTGAACTTGGATCTCTAATTCAGAGCCACTCCTCATATACTATATTAGAAAACCATTTGTATCTTTCTTTGTATGCTCATGGTGCCTCATATTGAAATGTCCAGAAAGAACTACTTACCTCCAAGTAATCCCCCCAAACTTGTTCTTCATTGAGATATTCTTATCTCAACAAGTTGTACTTTTGTCTTCCCCAATCACCTAAGCCAGAAACATAGGAACCCTCCTTGACCTGTACCGAACCCTACCCTTCCCTTTATTCTTCTCATATAGTCAGGCAACAAATCCTATTGCCCCTCCCCCTCCCCACCAGCTGGATTATTTCAAAAATTTCTTAGCTTGTCTCTTCTAATTCCATTAAGTGTTGTTCATCATCTCCTAGCATGAACTGTGAGTTCTAACCTCATCCTTAGTTTATTTAAAATGTTTCCTATTGTTGCTTTCTTTTGGTTCTGCTTTCCTCAAAAATTTTTTTTAGTGTTCTAATCTTGTTGTGAAATATGTGTATATATATATATTTTTAAATATATTTTATTGATTTTTTTACAGAGAGGAAGGAAGAGGGATAGAGAGTTAGAAACATCGATGAGAGAGAAATATTGATCAGCTGCCTCCTGTACACCTCCTACTGGGGATGTGCCCACAACCAAGGTACATGCCCTTGACCGGAATCGAACCTGGGACCTTTCAGTCCGGAGACTGATGCTCTATCGGATAGAGTCTATCCACTAAGCCAAACCGGTTAGGGCTATGTGTATATTTTTACAAGTAGTCTAAAATACCACCTAACAAGGTGGCAAATAATATATTTGCACTATGTTATTTTGAAGTGTTTTGATTGCAAGCAAAATAAAAAACCAACTTAAATTTTAAAAAACCACATTATTGACCCATGTAATTGGGCAGCACAAGAATGATTTTGGTTCAAGCACAGCCAGATATAGAGCACAAACATGGTCATGATGGCTCTTGGCTCTGATTTCTTCTGTCAAATCAAAGATCTTACTTTTACTAGTCATCTTTACTAGTGATTTTAAAAATATAAGTAACCAAACAACATATGCAAAGCAGTATGAGACAAATCTCATTTTTCAAGATGGTCACAAAAGATCTCCCATTCCACATGTACTGTTAGGGGCAGAAATAGAATACTGGGGACTAGCTATGAATTATAAGAAATATTAATTATGCTCTGTTAACTGTGATTGGTTTGTTCTGATTAAAGAAGGCACATTCTAGCCTGGCTGGGGGTTGTACGAGGGACCTGGGAGCTCCCCGGGAAATGCGAAATGCAGCTCATCCTCCTCACCCAGGAGCTGCCTATTATGGAAAGATGAACAACTTTGTTGTGGAGAAGGCCCAGCCCTTTGCAAGGGGTTGTGTGAGGGACCTGGGGGCTCCCCGGGAAATGCGGGAAATGCGGCTCATCCTCCTCATCCAGGAGCTGCCTATTATGGAAAGATTAACAACTTTGTTGTGGAGAAGGCCCAGCCCTTTGCAACCCCCAGCTGACAGTGCCTGTGGTATGTGACCATTATAGCTATTTTTATTCCTTTTACCTACTTTCCCATGCCTGCATATTTTGCATACCCATTCTTATTCCTTAGCATACTTCCCCATGTAATCTTTGTCCTTGTACCCCATATAAGCAGCTGGCTTATGGGAAGGGGGGTGCAGAGCAGATTTTCATGGATGACCTGCTGCTCTCCCATACTGCCGGCGTTATTGGAATAAAAGCTCATGTGTGATTCAACCTTAACTGTCTGCTTAATTGGCTCCAGTAGTGACAGGCAGCCCAGACCCATTTGTTGTCCACTTTCAGGACCTTTTGTAATCTGACCTTGTCTCTCCTCCCCTAAGAGGTGGGATCTAGGTTCTCTTCCATTGCATTTGATTCAGCATGCAGCTATGGCAAAGCGACATCATATGACTTCCGAGTCTAGGTCATAAAAGGTAATATGGCTTCAGCCTGTTTGTCTTTGGATGCTCTCTTGGAACCAGCCACCACGCCTTGAGGAAGCCAAACAAGCTGTGGAGAGGAATCCCATCCTCGGTGCCAGCTGAGCCCCCAAGCAGCACGGATCTCCAGACATGTGCATGGCCTTAGGCGTTCTGGCTCTAGCCACTGAGTCCTCCCAGTTGCCCCGCTGTATCTCCACAAGACATTATGGAGCAAAGACACCTTGACCCTGCTGCATCCAAATTCTTTATCCATAGAGAACACGAGAAATAATAATAAAAAAATGTAGTTTGAAACCACTGAATTTTGAGGGAATTTGTTACACAACAATGGATAACTGAATGCAGAGAGAGGTGTGGGACATCCCATGCGTCTCCCAGGTCCTTTCTTCCTGACTAAGCCATGCTTTCTGGCTCAGAGTATCACATGAGGGCTCTAAGTAATGTTTGCACTCATCTTACACCACAGGGAGTGTTTCTGTATGAACAGCTCCATTTTATAGCAAGATTGTTGCTGAGCCTATATGGCATTTTTCAGGGAGTCATGCCTCTATATGTATAGATTCTAGAATTGTTTACCATAGCAATCTGAAACCAGGAACATCCTGCTAAGAGCATTCCATAGATAAGAACTTTCCTTTTTGAACTGTTGTTAATCATTTACCAGGAGGTCAGTTATCAGCACATTAGCAAAGAGATTAGGCTAAGACACTTGCCTTCTCTCCTCCAGGGAGTCCCTCTAGTAATTGGGAGAGACTGGGTCACAGGCCAGCTGTTTTAACTCCTTCCTCCTCATGCATTCCACTCTCAGCAATTCCTCCCCTAAGGGAGGCAGGGTGACTGCCTTGAGCTACCATCCCACAATCTATCCCCTCAGTAATCAACCAGGAAAGAGAATGTCTCTCTCACTCTTCTAGAAAAAGCCCCAGTATAGTTCTGATTGGTTCTAATTGTCCAGACCAATCTTTAGCGTTATGGTGAATCAGTCCCACTTAAACCACATAAATTAAAGAAAATTAGGATGTTAAAAGATAAAGGAGGAATAAATGTTGGGCCTGCAAAAATGAAAGTAATAGCTAAGATTTATTGTTGTTGTTGTTGTTATTATTATTATTATTATTTACCAGTCTTCTTTCTGATATGGTCTCACTTCAGTCTATTCTCCATCTCGTTTATGTTTATTAAAACACGTCTAAACAGCCTGGTATACTAGTGTCTCAGAGACAGAGACTAGGTCTTGTTCATTGTAAGAGTTAGAGTAATGCTACCTGCTATAACAAATAATCCCTCATGCTTTAGTAGTTTAACACAACAGAAATTCATTTCTCAATTACATAATAAGCCAATACAGCTATTCCTGGTGATTCAGGGACTCTGACTTTTTCCATTTTGTGGTTCTTCCATGACCAAGGCTTGGGACTTCATAACACTTTAGCTCAGAAATCACACACATTACTTCTATTGTTGAGAAATATCACATGGCCCCTCTCAACGCAAAGGGGACTAGAAGATGTGGCTCCTGGTTGGGAATCCAGTTCTGGGTATGTGTGTGTGGGTGGAGGAGGGGGATGACACAAAATGTGGTGGTCAATTAGCTATCCCAGACACATTGATCTTTGTATTCCTAGCTCCTAACCTAGTGTCCACGTCAAGTTGATGTTTAGGATATCTGTGGCATGAATTACATTGTCTGAGCCTTAGATGCCATCAGATTCCAGGGCAAGGTTGATGGTATTGAGGAGACCAAAAGAAGCCAGGTAGATAGGGACGGGACCATGGGGGTGGAGATAACAGAATAGGGGAACCCAACTGGGTGAAATTAGTAGGACAACCCAACTGAGCAGGGAAGGAAGGACAGACGGGGCGTGGGAGACATGAGCTTTAAAATGTATGAATGTTACTAAGACAGGCAACTTGCAGATAACCAATCACAAGATAGTAAGGCATATAAACCAATCCTAAGGATGTTGTTAAGACAAAATTCTTTGAAAGGATCAATCAGGAACTAACAAGATATATATATATGTATTAGTGGCCAGGTGCACAAAATTCATGCACTGGGGAGGGGGGTGTTCCTCAGCCCGGCCTGCACCCTCTCCAATCTGGGACCCCTCGAAGGATGTCCTACTGCCCGTTTACAGGGATCGGGCCTAAACCAGCAGTCGGACATCCCTCTAGCAATCCGGGACTGCTGGCTTATCTGCCTGCCTGCCTGCCTGATTGCCCCTAACCACTCTGCCTGCCGGCCTGCTCGCCCCCAACTGCCCCCCCTGCTGGCCTGATCACCCACAACTGCCCTCCCCTGCTGGCCTGATTGCCCCTAACCACCTCTGCCTCGGCCCT
>NW_005356437.1:3920972-3921429 GCF_000412655.1 Myotis brandtii
GGAAGGTCTCCCAGTCTAATTAGCATATTACCCTTTTATTAGTATAGAGGCCTGGTGCATGGGTGGGGGCCGGCTGGTTTGCCCTGAAGGGTGTCCCGGATCAGGGTGGAGGTTCCCTTGGGGCGTGGGGTGACCTGGGCGAGGGGCTTGTGGTGGTTTGCAGGCTGGCCATGCCCCCATGGGGTGAGGGTCCCTGCTGGGGTGCCTGGCCAACATGGGTGAGGGGCTGAGGGCTGTGTTCAGGCTGGCCACATCCCCTTCAGGATGGGGGGTCCTGCTGGGGTGCCTGGCAAGCCTTGGTGAGGGGCTGATGGCTGTTTGCAGGCTGGCCACACCCCCTTCAGGGTGGGGGATCCCCACTGGGGTGCCTGACCAGCCAGGGTGAGGGGCTGAGGGCTGTTTGCAGGCTGGCCACGGCCCCAGGCAACCCAGGCTCCCAGACCCTCCTTGAGCGGAG
>NW_005356437.1:3925289-3939510 GCF_000412655.1 Myotis brandtii
GCTGGCTGAAAGCTGGTTTCTGGGGTTTTGTTTAGCTTCTATATTTGTTACAAAGTTTCTTAGAGTTGCAGCTCAGAGGCCGGCAAGTCAGGCGGGGAACGTTGGAGTCTGCAGTCACTGGAGCAAGCAAGCCTCATGTTCGCTTCCAGCTGCCTGGCTGCCGGCCGCCATCTTGGCTGACAGTTAATGTGTATAGCTCCCTGATTAACCAATGGGAAGGGGAGCAAAGGTACGGCTAATTACCATGTTTCTCTTTTATTAGATAGGATATCTTACATGCTCTCCTCCTCTCCCCCACCTCCCTGGCATGGATAGACTTTAACACCCAACTGTAACATGGAAAGGAAACTCTAGACACTGACCTGCTCCTGGAACCCCAGCTGCACCTTTTGCAGGATGGCTTCTCTCAATAAACTTTGGTTCCACTAACCGTTTTTGGCCACGACTTCATTCTTGGATTTTGTGAGACAACAAACTCGAACTCAAACTCCACATTTTGGTTTCAGTATGGCCTCTGAGAAAGTAGATGACAAATACCAAATGAGGCCCCTAGAGTGGACACAGAGGACTGAGCAGAGATTGGGTTTTAGGTGATTGTGAAAGGGAGACAGTGTTTGTGGGTATAGCAGGTTGTCCCCATGTCCCAGTAAAATAGCTCTTCTGCTGCCCCATCTCCTTGCGAAGCTCCCTCCCCTTGGCCCCTTGCTGGGGAGAAGCGGCCTTCTTTTAGAGCCCTCTGGGTTTAGCGGCATTTAATGATCATTCTTTGAAACCTTTTTTGGGTGTGGTCAAAATGGGGAAAAGATCATTTCAGCGCTTTCAACAGTTTTCAATCATACAAGAAGTAGGTTCTTGAATATGTCTTTGATAAAAAACCATTCCTCTTTTAGAGAAATCCACCTGAATGGGCTGTTAAATCAAGAAGCTGGAGCTGCCAGCAGTTAATTGCTGCTCGGTGTAAGGATGTAAAGGTTGTCTTTGTGGTGAGTAGAGGTGTTATCTCTGCAAACATGTTTCCTTTGGAAAAAGGTTTCTCTTTCACCTGTGCACCCACACCGTGCCACCTGTGCACCCACTCCGTGCCACCTGTGCACCCACACTGTGCCATGCTACCTGTGCACCCACACCGTGCCATGCCACCTGTGCACCCACACTGTGCCATGCCACCTGTGCACCCACACTGTGCCATGCCACCTGTGCACCCACACTGTGCCATGCCACCTGTGCACCCACACTGTGCCATGCCACCTGTGCACCCACACTGTGCCATGCCACCTGTGCACCCACACTGTGCCATGCCACCTGTGCACCCACACTGTGCCATGCCACCTGTGCACCCACACTGTGCCATGCCACCTGTGCACCCACACTGTGCCATGCCACCTGTGCACCCACACTGTGCCATGCCACCTGTGCACCCACACCGTGCAATACCACCTGTGCACCCACACCGGGCCATGCCACCTTTGCACCCACACCGTGCCACCTGTGCACCCACACCGTGCCAGCTCAGACCCTAACCACAGGAAGAGCATGCTGGCGTCAGCTTGGCCTCATGCTGGAGAAGGCACTATGATAAGACTTGAACTGGGTTCAGTGAATGTCCTCTAGCAATAATCTAGACCAGTGGTCGCCAACCAGTGGTTCGCAGACTACTGGTGGTCCGTGAGGCCCGAAAGGTTGGTGACGCTAATCTAGACTAAAAGCATATTAAAACTAAAAACAGCTTTTAACCTATGTAACATATTGTCATGGGAAGGGGTGTCCTTTTGAGATAATTCATTCAGATATAATACCCTTATGATTTGTGTAATTTTCTATATGTATGCTATATATAAATAAAAGTTATAAAACTTTTAAAAATCTGTTCATTAATTTGGTAACATTTGGTCATTTAGGGAGCTAGAGACACACCTTTCATCACAATAACTGCATGAGTATTACTTATACTGATAGAGCCTCAGCATGGAGTAGGAGTCTCCATCGAAGGGAGTGGCTTTCCCACTGTCATCACCTGTGAAGAGGCAGTTTGGGGGCTGGAAATTTGCTAGGCAGGCCTTTTATGTGGGGAGAGAAACTTACTCCTTTTTCTAAACCCATGGCCCGGACTCTGAGACATTTTGGTCATCCAGGTTGGTGGCTTTTAGCTAGATAGAAAGGTATCTTAGAGAGGAATGCTATCAACCCTTAAAAAATATCTATGTTCTATTTGATAAACATAAAAGTCTCATTGAAGTGGGAGCAATGGTCTGACCCGATATGCAGAAACTAGGAGATTGAGGTGTGGAGGGGAAGAGAGTGTCCAGTGACTTGAACTGCAGTGCAGAGTGGTGTGGATTAGATGCATGGAAAGGGCATATTGGTGCATTCTTCCATCTGCACTGCCGGTCTCCTTGCATTGTAGCCATCTGCCATTGGTCAGGCTCTTCCTCCAGATCTCGGTCTCACTGAGGGTGGTTCCAGTCTGTAGCTTTTGGCAAGCTTGATAAGTGGTATCCCTTGAACAAATGCCTGAATCTCAGTGCTCTCTCCTGTGGTATGTTGTTCCCTTTAAGAGTTTGCTGGCATAACCACCACAGAAGCTTCTATTTATAGAGAATTAATTGTGTGCCAGACCATAGACTAAACATCACATTGAATTATCTAATTTGATATCATAATTTCTCCATTTACATGTGAAGAAACTGAGGCTGAAGTTTAGGAATTTTGTGGAAGGTCACAAAGCCAGTAGGTGGCAGACCTGGGACTTGAACTCGGGCTGCCAACTCGTAAGGCTTCACTGTTGACTGCCTCCCAGGGCGGTGAGGGGCTTGTGATCTTGCTGGGTCCCCAAATAGTGGAGGACATGGGTTATGACTCAGATCATAGAACATTTTTAGAAGACCCTGGAGGCCTGTGAAATCTCATTCACTTCCCAGACTTGGGATGTGTGTGCCGTCACTTCCATGTCCTTAGAGCCTGGCTCTTTCCCATTGTGCTGGCTGCCACTGACACACAGCTCTCAATGTTCCGAATGGAAGTGGCAGACAGTTGCTACTCTCCTGTCCTAACTCGTCCCATGGCTGGTGTTTCAGATCCTCTTGGTCTTACCTGTCTCTTGTCTCAGTGCCATGTCACAGGGGCTCCAGTTGACTACACAGGTCCAACAGTGCTTTGCCTATGTGCATGAGGGTCACCTACATCCCCATCCCAATCAGGATACCCTATTGATGCCTCCATGAGACCTGCCTGGTGCCCACACATGTGCAAGTGGCAAGTGTGGGGGAGTCATGCCCTGTGGGGCAAAGGAGACCTCTGCCCGGATTCTAGACTCTGGGGCATCTAGGCTGACAGGTGGCAAGGCCTGAATAATCTATTCATTTATGGTCTTCTGGGACAGCCAACACGCCTGGTGTGCACAGGGCAAGCCACACCGAGATGGATGGGGTGGAAAGCTATGCATGGCTCTGTGACTGGAGGCTGGGAGGCAAATGATAGAGCATTAGGTACATCTTCCTTTAAGTAGCTTTCCACTTAATTTGCACTATAAATCCACTTCGTTCTCCCCTCTTTAAGAGGCAGCTGCCCTGAGGGGCTAAGAAATATAAGAATACCAAAGGTTGACCCAGTCTACTTCATCTCTTCTTAGGTTACTTTCTGCCACTGTAGGGAAGAAAGGTGTGTGACATGTCTTCATGCTTGTCAAATTGAAACCTGATTCCCCAGTTCCCAGGTGAGCCAGGAGCAGCTGGCTTCCCTCTCTTTGCATAGGGAATACAGCCTCACCACGTCCAAGTAAGACACAAAAAGTGGCAATGAATCTGCAGTCCTCTTGGGACCCCTTGGAAATAAAGACAAGGACCTCCAGCCAAAGGGCAGACTTAGGGATCCTGGTTTTTTTATCACCTCAGGTGATCATTGCACTGAAGAGAAGGGGTCTGAGATGCTTCCAGAGGCCACTGGGATCCAGGGGACATAGGCTCCTTTGCCACCATTCAGGGGAGGAGCTGCATGTTTCCAGCAGTGTGTATCCCGTTGCTGGTGGCTGCTCCAGGGAATGCCAAGAAACTCTCTAAAAATGGTGCCATTTGAGGGGAGCCCTGAGTTATTGAGAGGGCAGGAATTCAGTCTAAGTACCATATTTTTCCGTGCTATAAGATGCCCCCATGTATAAGATGCCCCCACTTTTCTAACCCAAAATTAAGAAATCAATATTTTAAACATTTTGCTGGTTTTCCTCTTAAGGCCTTCTTCTTTTTTTGGCATCTTAAGGAGTTGTTCTTCCTGTTTTCTCCACTGTCTGATCATACACTCAGTGGGAAGAGGTCCAAATTGTCTCTCTGCAGCTCTATTTCCATGCTCTTTTGTATGGCTGATTACATTCAGATTGCATTCTGCAGGGTAAGACAATCGCTTACCAGTATTTCTCTTTTTATTTTTTGACATCTTTATGGACTCAGAATGCTCCAGTCCCTGTTGCATCTGCACACTCTCCACCTCCACCTCCAATTAAGTCATCAGCTGATGTCAGTAATAATAAGGCTCCTGATTGGAGGAAGCCTGTTTGACAAGGTATGGGCAGCTACACACCCTCCGGACTCCCTCCTCAGCTGATTTCCATGTATAAGACGTCCCTCGATTTTCAGTCTAGTGATTTTATGAAAATACTAGAGGCTTGGTGCATGAATTCGTGCACGGGTGGGGTCTAGCTGCCCCGATTGGGGCTGACCGGGCCGGGCTGGCTTCGGGGAGGGAACAATTTGCAATTAGCCTTTAATGCAAAGGCTAATATGCAAATTAGCGGTTGGTGGGCCTGCCCCGCCCCCTGGTCGAACTCCTGGTTGAGGGGACAATTTGCGTATTAGTCTTTTATTATATAGGATTGTGTCTTACACATGGAAAAATACAGTAACCCATAAATCAGCACAGCTAAAAGCCATTCACACACATAACAACTGTGAGGGAGATGGAAATAAATGTAAGCTTGGGGCACAGGGTGAATGACCCCAGAGCCTTATTTAAAAAGGCCAAAGGGATTCAGTCCTGCTTCTGCAGGCTGAGCAGGAAGCAGCCTGATCAGACCACTCCCGCAGTTGCTCATCACTGCCACACGGTGTCGCTGTTGGAGACACGTCCTGTATAGTTTGATCCTCAACTGAGATAGCTCCCTGGCTGGTCCTAATCCAGCACTAGCTTCAGTGGTTGTTTGAAAGATGACAGCCCCACTCCTCATTCAGGGCAGCACTCAGCCAAGGTGCTTCAGTGCTCACCCATGGTCCCCAGGCACGGGGGCTGTGCTGGTGGCTGGGTGCTGGGGAGGTTAGCTCCAGATGCCCCCTGTGCCAATACCAGTCTGACTGCACGCCTTGCTTGGACTGAGCCCACAACTTCTCCCAGACATCTCCGGCCTTGCTCTGAGCCCCATTTTGAAGCATATGTCATACTTGCCATTTCACATGCTGTTTTGAAACATGGGAGTTGGCCCACCGTGGCCCCAAGAACTGCTGACCATGCCCTGTGGTATTTGTTGTTCAGAGCCCTGTGTCTGACTGGCCACAGGTGGTTTCTCTGTCTCCTTCCCTCTGGGCAGCATATGCTTTCTGACTGTATAGTTATGGGTAGTTTATATAACTAAGGAGAGACTCTAGATATGATTCTTGGGGTTCTGCTGATTCCCCTAAGGTGAGCTTGGGCTCTCCCCAGGGGTGGATGGCAGCCATAATTTATAAATATCCATTCTGCAGGTTGTTATTTAATCTCTTCCTCAAAAAGTACCATATTGTGTCCTGGCCAGTGTTTCTCAGTGGTTAGAGTGTCATCCCATGCACCAAAGGGTTGAGGGCTTGATTCCTGGTCAAGAGCACATACCTGGCTCTAGCCGGTTTGCTCAGTGGATAGAATATCAGCCTGCAGACCAAAGGGTCCCGGGTTTGTCGCAGGCTCCTCTCCAGCCCAGGCCCTGGTCTGGACTCGTGCCGGAGGCAAACAATTGATGTGTTTCTCTCACATAGATGTTTCTCTCTGTTTTTCCCTTTCTCTTCCACGCTCCCTAAGAAATCAATGGGAAAATATCCTCAGGTGAGGATTAACAACAACAAACAAACAAACAAACAAACCAACAAACAAAAAGAGCACATACCTGGCTTGCAGATTCCATTCCAGCCCCATCTGGGGGCATGTGCTAGAGGCAACCAATCAATGTGTCTCTCTCACATCGATCTCTCTCTCTCTCTTTCTCTGTCCACCCCTCCCTTCCACTATCTCCCTAAAAATGGAAAAAAATATCCTCCAGTGAGGGATAACAACAACAAAAAGTACCATGTTGCACTAAGAAGAACTACATTTCATCGAAAGGCAGACATAAAACTCCTACTAAAATTACACTAAGTTGGAAAACAAAGTCTCCGTTTCGTATTGTTTGTATCAAACATTTAAAACCATTTTGATAAAAGTCAGCTAAGTGCTTGTTTACAAAAATATTTCTCTGTTCTTTGTGTTTGCAAAGAACCTCTTGCTAGCAAAAGAACGAAGGTCACTGTCCTGGAATTCTTGAAAATGTGCAGAAGAGAAGAAATTGTTCCCGAGTGACGGCAGGGACAGTCTGAGGTCTCCTTTCTTCTTCTCTAGTTTGTCTGATGAGCTTTTTTTTTACCTCGTGGTGTTTTCTCCTTAACACTAGCAATGTCACAAGGGCATGTTTAATTTGAAGTTGGTAACTTTTGTGGACCGAGGCCTTTTAGTAGTTATCTTCAAGGCTGTGCTGAAGACCCATAAAATTGAAGATATCTGAGGATGCCAGTTCTGGTCCTCATTAGAGATTCCTTGCGAGTACACATTTATTCTTGAGGCCACAACTGTCCAGCTGTAAATGAAGAGAATCCCTCTTCAAGGCCTCATTTTCAAGGCTGGCAGCGATAAGACTTTGAACTGACCTCCCAGCAGGAAGGGCATCGACCCCTCTCAGTGCCCCTTCTGCTCCACAGTGTCTGAGAAATCCCCCTAAGGAAGTGGGGGACACACGAAGGCTGGTCTTGAATTGATTATGTGTTTTACAGTTATTTCAAGGTTGGCTTCTCTGGCAAAATACCTCCACCCAGCTGGGTTCCACATGTAGAAAAGAAGGGCCCTTTTGTAAAATACCCAATGCAAGATGTTGACCTCTTGAAATCCTTTGGGCAGACCATTTCAAAGAGTGGGTATTGTCAAAGGTCAGCTAAGAGTAGAAAATGGCAAATAAAAGTTAATCAAAAAGGGCTGGAAGGACACCCTCCAGCCAAGTCGAGGTGATAGACAAAGCTAGGATTGTGGGAGGTGAAATCTCCCACCCTCGCTTCTGACTCACACCACCTGGGGGGCCACTGTTCATTTGAGCCCTAGGACTGGGGCTGGGTTACACTCACCGATACTGCTCAAGCTCTGACATTCTGAGCACCAGTCCAGCGTCCTGTCGGCTGCCTGACCCTGACCGTGAACCACACACCAGGTGCTTTGGGGTTTGCAGATGAGGTCAAGTTGCTCAAAGGTTGCCCTGTCAATGCTTCTGTCTGTGACTATTTGGCCAGCCCCTCCTCCAGCACTGTTCTTCCTCAGAAACAGGCAGTGGACTGAGAGTTATAGTGCGTTTTGCAATGCACTTAAAGTTCAACTCAGCGATCATTTCCCAAACACCTACTATGTGTCAGGCACTAGATTCTAGAATATAGATATTCCCCGGACTGGGAAGCCAAGATGTAGTGCAGCCTCACAGTAGTGTTGGAAACAAACAAAATGAAATAAACCACTACAACAACAAAAGCCACAGTCCAGCCACCAAAATTTTACTTTCAAGCAAATATGAATTTGTAATTCTTGAACACCCCTAAGTGGGATTCTGGCCCTTATCTTAGAACACCCTGTTCTCTCTTCTCTACTTCACACCCCACAGTTTTCCATGCCTCTTCCAATCTCCGCAAAAACCTTTCCCAGGGATTAGCCTTCAGGCTGCTTCTGCCCCAACCTGTCCCTGCTGTCAGCTCTCTCTTACAAAACCTCAAAAGGCCAGCTGGGCCCAGGCAAAGTGTGAGCATGTACTAGTAGAGGCCAGAGCTGTTGTTAGCGGATGGAGGGGCAGCCATGACCTGAAACAGGATGTTTTGAGTTTTGGTCCTGCCCCATAAAAAATGAGACATATAGTCCTGGCCTTGTGGTTCCATTGGTTGGGCATCGTCTCATGTACCACAAGGTTGCTGGTTCAGTTCTGGTCAGAGCACATGCCCTGGTTGTGGCTCGATCCCCAGTGAAGGGTGTGTGGGAGGCAGCTGGTCGAGGTTGTGCTCTCACATCTATGTTTATCTTTCTCTCTCCCTCTCCCTTCCTCTCTCTCTAAAAATCAGTATTTTTTTTTTTAAAGAGAGATATAGCCACTGAGTCCGAAGATTACCATAACTGAGGACATGAGCACCAACACAATCGCAATTAATTATGAGAAGTGATTTACTATGGGGTCAAAGATGACGGCCCAGGGAGGAGAGGTGTATCGAAGCTTGAAGGATAAATCTGGGTTTGAACCCAACCTCTGCACATTTTGGATAAGTTACTAAACTTCTTTGTGCCTTGGTTTCCTCATCAATCACATGGGAATAATACATTGTATGGTTGTTGTAAGACTTAAATGGTTTAATAAAAGTAAAGTGCTTGGAATAGGGCTTGCTGCCGTGCTCAGCAAACATGTACTTAGAACATTGATACATCGAATAAGCAAATTCTTGGGGTGTAATTCCAAAGCTGCTTTGTTTTTTCTCCCACTGCCTAGAGAAAAAATCTTAAGATTTTCCTCGTCACTCTGAGGCAGTGCGAAGCTGTGGAGTCATGTTCATGTTCAGAAATCGGAATGTGGACTCTCACATATTGGTCAACACTTCAATCTTCCATTGCTCTTCAGGGGCACTGGCTGGAGGGGAGAAGTCTGTATGGGCCAGACAGGGATGACATCAGTTTTCTTTCTTGCTCCCTCCTCCCACACTCACCAGCGGGTGCTCCTGAACTCACTGGGAGGGGAGCTGAGGGGAGCCAGAAAGTTCCCGTGCTCCTGCCTGCTCCTTAACTGGTTCTGAGCTCTCTGGGCTGAGAGATGCTGACTTCTCTCTGGTGTGCTTTTGTGGGTTCTTCCCCGTCCATTCATCACTGGGGAGTTTTGCCTGCAGTTGCCTTGATTTTGGCAGAAGCAGCGCAGGTTTGTGGATCCCAGCAGTCCACCTCTAACGCTCAGGGGGACAGCGGCTCAAAACCCCACTCAGCCCCCTCTTGCCCAGCCCAGAGCAGGTCCTGGGAAACTTCCAGACTCATTTGCCCCAACAGTAGAAGGGTGGCGGGGAGGTGGGCAGGCCTTCCCCGGAGGCCTTCTCTCCAGGCTTTCCTTCACCCTCTAGATCTGGCACCAGCCCACTCCTCAGACTCTAACGGATTCACGTTTGTTCGTGTCTGAGTGGTCTCCTTCAAGCTCTGCTCTCTTAAACGGAGGTGAAGGTGGGCCCAACCTCCATTCTTCCTCTTCAGGGGACAGGGAGTCAGGAGCAAATCTTCACAGGCCCTCTTCCAAACCCTCTTGTTCCCTCTTCATGAGGATGGGGAGTTCTTGGCCTCTTGCCCTCTTAGAGAATCCAGGATGGTTGTCTCACAACTCAATTTTGTGTCCTTTATCCCTTTTAACTTCCTCCACAACTGCTAGAGCCCATCATTACCATTGGATGGGGTGGTGGTGTGTACAAGTGGGCGGGTTGTAGGAGGCAGCACGTACTGGGGAGGGTGGCAGATGAGATGGCAAAGGTGGGGTGGGACTTCTTTGTCCGGGTGGCTGAAGTCTCTGACTCTTGTTTCCCAGGTCCTGCCATGATGGGAAAAAGGCTGCAGAAGGCTAAATCCCATCTCTTTATGCAAACCTGGGTTTAATGCTATACAATGCACGATGTCTTTAATATGTGTGTTTTCATTTCAAACTCACAACTCAATCAAATCCTCATTGTATGCCTTCCATTTTTATATATAAGGACACAGGCTCAGGAAGCTAAAGGTTGTACAGCTAGGAGCTAACAGATTCGAACTTCTGTTGTACTCTTTTCATTTCACTGTAATACCTGGAGTTGGAGGGGGGGCGGGGCACCATTCTGAAAGCCTGGCTGTGGCAGGGTGTTGCCCTCCCAGCGGAGACAGCTGTGGGAGCCACCCGGGCCTGGCCCAGCTTGCTATGCTCACAGCTGCAGTGGACGTTCTGTCCTCCACACCCACCTGCCAAACAGAACTGGCCGAGCTGGGCAAACACAGGCTGTGACTTCACTCTCCCTGCTTCACACCTGGTACCTTAAAGACCCCACTAGTCCAGCCCAGGGTCGCCACCTCCTCATCCTGTGGTCAAATCTCCTGGGCCATCCAGACCCAGCAGAGGGCTCTGGATGAGCGCCCTCTATCCCTCAAAGAGAGACTAGCAGGTTCTCAGCAAAATGGTGACCCATTCGATCCAAGACTTTCAGGAACTGCCAAGCTCTTCAGCTGCACTGAGCCTTTTGTTACTAGAGTCCCTGGGAGTTCACCTAAGAATTCTTGTCCCCTCTCTTTTCTTCTGTATAGTTTGGTTTTAATTCATTGGAAATAGGATCATATGCTAAAGGCATAGGAGATAGAGAGAATTGAAATTTTGTTCTCTCTGGCAAGAGGCTCACATGATATTTTGTCTTAATCTTTATTTTTAGGAAAATAAAAGCAAAACATGTAGATTGTGGGGGAAAAAAGGAAAATAGATGAAAACAAGTTAAAAGATCATTCCTGGGCCTTATGCTTTAAGATTTTTGTCTTTTCTCCTAACAGCATACTCACATATATAAAGCATATTTAGACAGGCTTTATCTCGATTAGAATTGTATAATAGAGACTGTATTGCAAGCTGCTGTTTCTCCCTTACCAGTATGTCATGGGCATATCCCCACAGCATTAAGCTCAGTGAACATTTAAACAATTCCGTGTGACAGATTCCACATTGTGCTAGAGAGACCACAGATGGAACAAAACAGTGAGGGCATAGTTTGTGAGCACTCGGGGACCTCCCCTTGGCAAGACCCGAGTCACATCTTAGCAACGCAGCCTGAGGAAGCTGACCCCACCCTGCTGTTATGGCTCAGAAGCCTCCTTTCTTTTCTTCCTTAAAAACAAAATTGAACTGAGTGTCTCCAAGTTCTTTCACATCCTATAGCTTCGGGTGTGCTCCACCATAAACGGTTCCTCCAAAGGAAGCCTGTGTATATGTCCTTATATTCTTTCTGCTCTGTCTTCTAGCTCTGGCCCTTAGCACTCAAGTTTCCTCCTTTATTGCATCTGTTAAGTAGAGGCCGTTGTACCAACTCTCCGAGTTCTCCCATAATTAAAATGTGCCCAACTCTATTAAAAAGCCCTTTACATAGAAGGTCATTTGGCCCAGTGAATGATGGGACTTTGAATTGGATTTTTAATAATGGACCAAACCCTGTTATCTCACTGTGTCTCAAAGGAAAGCTCCTCTGCTATTAAATCCAAGTCCACAGTATATTCAGCCAAATGAATTCAGAAACTTAATGATTCAGCAATGGGTTGTGTTTTGTGGTTTTAGACAATTCGTGTCAACAAGAGTGGCAGCAAGAGGCCTAACAGTTTCTGACATTCTCTCCTGAACTGTTCTCACAGTCTGTAACTAAAAGTGCCCCCTCTCCACCCGTCCCATGTCTGTGGCCTATTGTGAAGACCAAATGAGGTACCATTCAAAGAAAGTTTCTCTTTTCAGTTCAGGACTTTGCTAGCAACTTCTTTAACTACTTTTCAGTTTGGACTCTAGCTTAATCCTCCTTTCCTACCTCTTCATTTCATACATATTTCTGCATGAGAACAATTGGGGTACTCTTTAGAAATATTTTCAGATGTGTTTCCATAGCCCATAAATGTTGTTACCTGAGGGGCTTGGCACCCAATGAAGCAAGCAATGGGTTCTGGGGCTTCAGATGGAGGGCACATAGCCATTAGAACAACAAGATAATTGGTCAGTTTTGATTGTTAAAATAGTTTTCAGTTAGTCTCTAGCCAGACTACAGGCTTGGGGGGTATGACGAAGGGAAGGAATTTGAAAGGAAGAATCTCTGTTAATTAGTTGCAGCAGCAACAGGAAACTGCTACAAAGGTGGGCTAACAGAGGCTCCAGTTAGACACAGAGGCCTTTGAGAGCTGTGATCACGGGCACTGATCAGAGGCCCCACAGGGCCCCCACGTCTCAGCCATTCCCAGCCCTGGGAGCAGCCCAGGCCAACCACCCCACAGAAGAGACCAGCCAGGAAGCAAAATGCATGATGACTTCACCTCCATGAGGTCATGGTCTTGACCTCAGTCCTTTAGAAATGACCTTGGAGCAGAGCTAGGAGTGGTTGTTCTCAGGCAAAAATCTGAGAAATTAAGCATTTTGCTTAAACAGACTGAGCATTTAACTAGAGGGATTGTTTCAATTATTGCACTGGAATATGTTTCTGGATTCAACTAATCTTCGAGGGCCAGCTGATGATTTATAAAGAAATAAAATAACTATATTTGCTTTGCACAACTGAATGCGGTGTGAGTAAATAATGTGATACCATTATGATTCCAATTGGAGGCAGCATCATAGGCATGTCTTCTAGAGTGTGGAGGCTCTTTTGGTCCAGAGCAGCCAGCACACTGAAGAATTCCAGATTTTTCCGTGTGTGTGTGTGTGTGTGTGTGTGTGTGTGTGTGTGTTGACTGATTAGGATACAGAGTTGTATGAGAAGGACATTGAGGATTTTTTTATTTTACTGTTTGCTAACTAATGGCATTGTTAAGTCCTTTAAGTAAATACAAGACTGTGTTGTTGAAATTAGGCATCTAATAGTATCATCTGAGAAAACAAAAGCTCTTCATCAAAAGATTAATGGTTTAAAAAGGAGGAAATAATCTATAGTACTGAAGAGGATTAGGAGTAAAATATTAAGTAATTTAGGAATTAGTTGATGAATAGGCCTACTTTTGTTAACTTTCTCTGAGTTTTAATCTAGAACTAAGGTTGGAATTGAGGTTCTTAATCAGCTAACTTTAAGACAGAGAGATTTTCCTGGATGATCTGGGAGCCCAATGCAGACAAAGGTCCTTCAAAGTGGGCCCAAGATAGAGCTGGCACGTGTTTGCCTTCACGTCGTACAAAATGTCCTGAAGTTTAAGACGTTTTACGATAATTTATGTTTATAGTGGATGGAATTTTCTTTCCTCCTTACCCTCTATCTTTCTGACTCCCTTGTCCCTTTCCTTCGGGAGGGAGTTGATGGTAAGCAGAGCAAAGAGACAGTGATTGTTACTATAATATACCACGATTTGTCTAAAAAAGCTGTCAAGAGACTGTTTTTCTTGTAGAGCCTCCATTCACTACTTGAAGAATCTGAAATATATTTATGTCTCCTTATCTGAAGCTCAGCAAAGACTCAGGGCAGACCTATCTGACTGCCTTCACCCCATGGAGGCAGAGCCTTACTGTACTTCTTCTAGATTTCGCTCTAGTCCTGGGGAGAGAGGATCTAAAAAAGAGGATCTAGATGAGGTTGGGGGAGGGGAGGTGGGAGGAAGGAGAGGGAGGTCAGAGAGAGGGGGAACCCAAGATTTCCATTCATGGTATGGCTAGAGGTGGGGAAAATAATGGTTTTGCATCACTTTCTGGACTCCATGTGTGTCCAAAATCAGCTCTTTAAAAGATTTTTCTGTGATGAAGTGCACCCATATGCCCTTCCAGAAGTTATCAGAATAATTGAAAATTTACATTTTCTTTCCTAACGATTAAAGAAGTGTCACCATTATTTTCACCATTATTATACAAATGAAAACATACTGAGGTTCAGGCAGGTAAAGTGATTTGTACAAATTCATGTCTGAGCAAGGATGGCTGGGATTAAATCTCCGATCTTACTGATGAAGCAAACACTCCTAAATTTAGAACAAATGACCACCCAAAACTCCTGACCCCACACTTCTTCTAGGCCCAGTTTTGGGCTCTCTGAGGATGTACTTCACTCTTGTTTTCAGCCTGATTTCTATAGAGTCTCAGATGTAATCCTGGGATACTTAGTCTTAGAGAGGTGAGAGGCAACTGGAATTGTCTCAGGGTGATAGGACTGGAGGTGGGGAAGTTGGTATGGCTTGATAAATATTTACATCCTAGTAGAGAACTTTTGCTTACCATTGAGTTAGGTTT
>NW_005356437.1:3939542-3962342 GCF_000412655.1 Myotis brandtii
GGCGGAGGGCGGGGCAGGAAGGAGCAGAGCTCCTGAAGTCCACACCTTGTAAAGGGGGAGAATGAATATATTAGAGTTAGGTCATCGAAAGTGCCAACTGCTGCTAGGGGCACCGCTACCTACCACAGCTTCTGTCACCAACAGCTCGTCACTGCTAATTACCCACAGCCCTCATCAGTCAACAAATGCTTATTAAAGCTTGGGATAAGCATAGCATTCCATCAGATTTCAGGATGTTATTCAGGCATTTTTAAAAAATAGTATTCCTCCTTTTTTAGTATTTGATGAATGTATGCTGATGGCTAGCACTTACTCATCTTTTAGATTAAATGTCAGTTCCTTACAAATAGCAATGTGGTGGTTGCCAGAGGGAAGGGGGTGGAGGAAGAAGGGGGTCCTAATATATGGTGACAGGAGATTTGGCTTTGGGTGGTGAGCATATAGTGCAATATACATAGAAACCCACTCTGAAACCTATATGTTCATGTTGACCAATGTCACTCTAATAAATTTAATAACACAAACAAACAAACAAGGAAGAGATAAATGTCAGTTCCTCAAAGAAGTTTTCCCTGGCCTCCTCTGTTCTGCATTCCAATTAAAATTATGCCCATTATGTCCCATTTTGCTATTCTCATGTAGTAGTCTCTCCTTCTCTCTTTCCCAGTATAGTCATTGAATCATGTAGGCATGATGTTTGGCTGACAAATTGTGTTTGGTAACAATGACTCTACTACAGTGGCTTAAAAAGGCAATATTCTCTTATCTAAATGATGCTAAGAAGTAGGCTATTCAGGGATGGTATTGCAGTCACCAGGCATCCTTTTAATTTTTGTGTTCCACTATCTTAGCATGTCTTCTATTCTCAACATCACTATATGGTCCAATATAGCTGCTAGGGTGCCAGCTATCACATGCAAGTTACAGAACTAAGGAGGAAGAAGGTGGGAGATACAGCTAAAAGCATGCCTTTAAGTTAGGTCCCTTTAAGGAGTTTTTCTCAGAAGTCCTACACTTTACTTCTGCATATATCTACATCTCATTGGCTAGAAATTTGATGGCTACACAGATTGGGACATGTAATCTTTGGTTGGACATTGTTGACCTCAATATTACAGGGGTTCTAATAGTGAGAAAGAAAAGCAGAATGATGTGGAGTAGGCGGTAATCTCTACCACAGTACATTAATATGTATATATTACATATTTACATAGATCCCCACTAGTCTATGTATATATTTAGCCCTGGATAGTGTTGCTAAGTGATTAGAGCATTGGCCAGAGCACCAAAGGGTTGTGGGTTCGATTCCCAGTCAAGAGCACGTACCTGGGTTGCAGGTTTGCTCCAGCCCCGGTCAGGACACATTCGGGAGGCAACCAATTGATGTGTTTCTCTCACATGGATGTTTCTCTCTCCCTTCTTCCCTTCCACTCTATAAAAATCAATGGGAAAAATATTCTCAGGTGAGGATTAACAAAAATAATTTATATACTTAAAAATATATTCTTTCTATATTTATAATATAAATAACATTTTTGGTTATAAACATTTTAAATATACATGAGAGTAAGGAAAATAGTACACTGAATTGCTATGTTTCCATCTCCCATGGTTAATAATCTCCAACCTGGAGAAAATAAACAAATGGGACTACATCAAAATAAAAAGCTTCTGCACCACAAAAGAAACCATCAACAAAACAACAAGAAAGCCCACTGCATGGGAGAACATATTTGCCAAATTATCTCCAATAAGGGTTTAATTTCTAAAACTTATAGGGAAGTCATAAAACTTAACAAAAGGAAAGTAAACAATCCAATAAAAAAATGGGCAAAGGACCTAAATAGACATTTTTTGAAAGAGGACATACAGAAGGCCAAGAGACATATGAAAACATGCTCGAAGTCACTAATCATCCAAGAGATGCAAATCAAAACAACAATGAGGTACCATCCTACACCTGTCAGAATGGCTATCATCAACAAACCAACAAAGGACAAGTGCTGGAGAGGATGTGTAGAAAAAGGAACACTCGTGCACTGCTGGTGGGAATGCAGACTGGTTCAGCCACTGTGGAGAACAGTATGGAGTTTCCTCAAAAAGTTAAAAATGGAACTCCCATTTGACCCAGTGATCCCACTTCTAGGAATGTATCCCAAGAAATCAGAAACACCAATCAGAGAGGATATATGCATCCCTATGTTCATAGCAGCACAATTTACAATAGCTAAGATTTGGAAACAGCCTAAGTGTTCATCAGCAGAGGAGTGGATTACAAAACAATGGTACATCTACACAATGGAATACTATGCTGCTGTAAAAAAGAAGGAACTTTTACCATTTGTAACAGCATGGATGGACCTGGAGAGCATTATGCTAAGTGAAATAAGCCAGTCAGAGAAAGATAAATATCATATGATCTCACTCATTTGTGGAATATAATGAACAACATAAACTGATGAACAAAAATAGAACCAGAGACATAGAAGCATAGAACAGACTGTCCAACCTATGAGGGAAGGTGGGGGTCAGGGGGTAAGAGATCAACCAAAGGACTTTTATGCATGCATATGAGCATAACCAATGGACACAGACAGTAGTGGGGTGAGGGCTTGTGCTGGGGGGTGGGAGCAGCCAGGGAAAGGTCAATGGGGGAAAAAGGAGCCTAGTATAATACTTTAAACAATAAAGAATTTAAATTAAAAAAATTATAATCTCCAACCTTCTACCATTCTTGTTTCATCAATCTCCATCCCTACATTTTATTTTAAAATATTTTAAAGCAAATATCATGCATCACATCATCTCACTTGTAATAGTTCAGTATATTTCTATAATAGACAAGGACTTTAAAAACAATCAAAACACCAACAAAGTCAACAAAAATTCTTTAATATTATAATAGCCGTCCTTGTTCAACTTTCTTCAATTGTCTCAAAACGTCTTTGTACCATTGGTTTGTTTAAATCACGATATAAGCAAGGTCTACACATAGCCTTGGGATATGTCCTGTAAGTCTATTTTAATTTAAAATATCTTTTCCTCCTATTTTTTTCATGATACTTGATGAAAGTGAGTCCTTTATCCTATAGAATTTCCCACATACTGGATTTGGTTGTTTGAATCCTTAAGGTTTTATTTAACAACATTCTGTAACCTCTGTGTTTTTTATAACCTGGTAGGTAGATTTAGAAGCTTGATTAGATTCAAGTGGTTTTTTTTTTTCTTTTGGCCAAAATTCTTTTGGTGATGTGTTCTTCCTATTGTACCAATCCAAGAAGGAGTTTTTCCTCTTTTTGTGACATTAAGGTTGATCTTAGGGTTCAGGTGTTGTTTGCCTGACCCTTCATCTCATCCTTGCAGAATCCCCAATCAATGTGTTACCTAATGGTTTTAGCAGTCATTGATGCTTGTTGGCTAGCTACGCGATATCTTTATGTGTTGCAAAAAATAACTGGAGATTATGTTTATTTGCATAGTCCAGTGGGAGAGAATCCCCCTAGTCTGCCAGGGTCATGACAGTAGTTTACCACTAAACATTGGGAACCTGGCATATAGTAATTTCAATAAATATTTGTTGAACGAATAAGTAATGAAATTCTTTATAATGTACGGAAACATCATAGATTATGCACAATTATTCTCTTTCAACATTGCCCAAGAGAGGAGTACAGGTGTGTTAATACTTGAGAAGAAAGAAATTCCCTTGATCGGCCTAATTTTATCTAAATGATCCACCCTGAGAAAATGACCTCACAAACGCAAAGTGATTTCTCTGATGCCTATAGACCAGTGGTTCTCAACCTTCCTAATGCCTCGACCCTTTAATACAGTTCCTCATGTTGTGGTGATCCCCAACCATAAAATTATTTTCGTTGCTACTTCATAACTGTAATTTTGCTACTGTTATGAATCATAATGTAAATATCTGATAAGCAGGATGTATTTTCATTGTTACAAATTGAACATAATTAAAGCATAGTGATTAATCACAAAAACAATATGTAATTATATATGTGTTTTCCGATGGTCTTAGGCGACCCCCGTGAAAGGGTCGTTCGACCCTTAAAGGGGTCGCGACCCACAGGTTGAGAACCGCTGCTATAGACAGATCCAGAAAAATGTGGAAGACAGAGAGGTCTTCCCCCATGAACTTCTTTACACCATGTGGGGTTTGGTAGGTAATTAGAAAGAATGGGATAACCATGAGGGTGAAGCGATGAAAACATTGTTAGTTTGGCCCATCTAAGAGAAAGAGATGTGTTTACTTCATGGTCTTTCATGTTGAAGAATCGGAGGGACCCTGGGGCCCCTCTAGAAGCACTGGGAACCTTGAGAATCAGATGTTGTCCCTCCAGATTGGAACTGGAACCAAGGGGGCCTGAGACAGCAGAGGGGGTCTTGGGAGAGGAGGGGAAGGAGGGAGAGTAGTGAAATAAGGGGCCTCTAATTGCTCCCTGCAGATGCAGTCTGAATGGATTACGGTAACCTGAAAGGCAAAGACCTGTTTTGTACCATCTTCGAGGCTCCCTGTGTACACAGGTGAATCCGCTCCTGGAAAGTCCATTACCTCCAGGGACTACACTGGCTTGAGACCTCGCCCTGACCTCAGGGACAGAGATAAGGAGCTAAGATCAGTCAAAAGGATCCTGAGTGAGCTTGGGTGGGGTCTTTTCTCCAGTCTCAAGGTCAGACTATTCAGGTTGTAAAGTGAACCTGGGCAGGAAATCCGATCTTGGTTAGCTCAGGTGTGGTCTCGCAAGGGCAGAGGCATAATAATAGTGCTGGGGAGATGTATGTAATACTTTCAACAATAAAGTTTTAATTAAAAAAAATAGTGCTGGAAACACCCAGACTAGGTAACCTGGAAGACCATGACTTTAAGAAAGAAAGGACCACCCTGGAGGTAGGAAGTGTTTTTTAAGAAGCCGTGAAAGCTGGAAACACCCAGACTAGGTAACCCTGGAAGACCATGACTTTAAGAAAGAAAGGACCGCCCTGGAGGTAGGAAGTGTTTTTTAAGAAGCCGTGAAAGGGTATTTTAGAGGATTGAAAAGCAGCTCCAGGTAAGGGAGCCAGGGGGTGAGGTGCACTTAAATAACAAGTGATCTCTAAGCCATTTCCAAGCCTGTCCTCTGGGCTGCCTCTCTCCTTCCCAAAACTTAAAATTTGCACCGTTCAGTAGCAGAGAGCTCCGGATCATTCACCTCCCTTTCTCTCCCTTTTGGTGTAAAAGTCCAAAAGGGAGAGAAAGGGAGTGGTGCTCGGAAAAACACCTTCACCCCCAAAATGCCCTTGTTCTTAATCCCTGGAACTGTGAATGTTGCCTGACACGGCAAAACGAACATTGCAGATGTGCTTAAATTTAAGGAGTTTTCTTAAGGAGATTGCAATGGAGAGATTATTCTGGATTATCCAAGTGAGACCGATGTCCTGATAAGAAGAAGGCAGATCAGAGAGAGTAGCAGGAGCCGTGATGAGGGAAGCAAGAGGTCAGAGTGAGGAAGGGGCCATGAGCAAGGAACGCAGGCAGGCGGTATCTAGCAATGGAAGAAGCTTCTGCAGCCTCCAGAGGAAATGCAGTTCTGGCAACACCTTGCTTTTAGACTTCTGCCCTCCAGACTGTGAGAGAACAAACCCGTGTGTAATGTGAATTACCACACTGCAACAGGAAACTAGTGCAGAGGTATTGTGTCCTCTTTGGGTTTAGTAAGATAAGAGATGTTGCCCAAGGAAGAAAATGTGACTTGTTTCATGGATTGATAATGTTTAAAACCCAGTGTAGACGCTCTGGAATGAAGAGGGTCTCCTGCATGGTGCCCTGTCCCCTACCTAGTTTTGAGGCAGGGATATTGTATAACCAGCTGTGGAAGCCCTTTCTGATAGCTACCAGGATTAAATTCGATCAAAGTAACTTTATGTCACTAAATTCCCACAGTAATGGAGACTGGGCACCCTAGAATTTCTATGTAGGTCCCCCCCACCCAATATATTTTTATTGATTTTAGAGAGAGGAAAGGAGAGGGATAGAGAGATAGAACATCGATGAGAAATATTGATTGGCTGACTCCTGCACATGCCTCTTATTGGAAATCGAGCCCCAAACCGGGCATGTGTTCTGACCAGGAATCAAATGGTTACCTCCTGGTTCCTGGTCAACGCTCAACCACTGAACAACACCGACTGGCTTCTATGTAGGTTTTGATCAGGAGGGGGCTAAAAATCTAATGCTATTACTTGGATTGTATGTTTCTTTGAGGTGGTTTAGGAATGACTTGCTGATAAAGGACATTCACACACATACATGCACATTTTATTTTTTGCTGAGCCATTTGAGAATTAGTTGCAGGCATCATGACCCTTTAGCTCTAACTACTTTGGTATGTATCTCAAGAGCAAGAATATTCTCCCACAACTATAAAACATATTCCAGAAATTATTTAACAAGGATGCGATACTCATCGAATATACACTCCATGTTCAAATTTCCTCAATTATCTCTAAAATGTCCTTTATAGTTTTTTTTGAAGTTCAGGATCCCATCAAGAGTCACTTTACATTTAGTTCTTATATCTTTTTAATCTTGGTGAAGATTATTGTAATAGAATATAAACTGCATGATAGCAGGCATCTTTTTCCCCCCCACATATTTTTATTAATTTCAGAGAGGAAGGGAGAGGGAGAGAGAGATAGAAACATCAGTGATGAGAGAGAATCATTGATCAGCTGTCTCCTGCATGCCCCCTACTGGGGATTGAGCCAAAACCCAGGCATGTGCCCTGACTGGGAATTGAACCTGGACCTCCTGGTTTCAAAGATTTATGCTCAACCACTGAGCCATGCTGTCTGGGTGAAAGTAGACATCTTAATCTGTTTGTTCACTATCTAGCACAAAATAAATGCTTAGTAAATACATTTAAAAAGAACATTTGGGAAAGTAATTGCTACTTCTCCAAGCCATCTCTCAGTGCAGCCACTGGTGTATTTTCTCCCCATTTTCTTTCTGATTAATAACTACTCTCCCCGCTGCCCCGCACCTCCCACCACAGATTTGCATGTGTGATCCATTCCAGCTAATTGTAGTACCCCATTGTCATGAAAAAGAATGATTATGCAGAGGAGTGAACTAGTATGTGACAAAGTCAGGGCCAATGAGAATTCTTCTGAGAGACTGATTTATTTACATATAGAAAGAAATATTCTCTCCCCATTAGGATTTCTAAGCCAGGAGCATGTGATCTAGAAAAGCAATAACCATGTCCTCCTAACTATTGCAAGAAGCCTGCTGCAACAGGAGAGAATAAAATTTTTTTAAATTAAGAGGAAAGCCAACCTGAGACATGAAGATCGTGAGTATAAGAGTCCTGACAGCCTTGTTTCAGTGACTGGATCCAGTCCTGCCTGAAATCCATATCCATTCATAAATATCCCAGTTACATAAGGAAATACACAGCCATTTGCTTTAGTAGTTCGAGTTGGGTTTCTGACATTTGCATCCTAAAGAGTCCTGACTAATTGGGTCACTTAACCTTGCCCTACAGAAAGTCCATCTAATATTATCCTTCATCTAATGAGAAAGGCTACTGCTGAATCATATCTGTTCCACTGCCATGATTCCCTTAGTGTAATTATTCATTTAGTTATGTAACTTTGTTTGGTGAAATGTCTATTGTCTTAGACATTCTGGAAACCAGTACTAAGTATAACATCACTTGAAAATCATGCAACTATAAGGAAAAATATTCCAGAGAGGAAACTTGACAGGAAATTCCAATTTGGGCAGAACATTTTGAACTTAAAAGTGAGGTTTCAGTTAAAATTGCTACCTTGCATATTCTTGTAATTTTTTCAAGACAAAATATTAATAGCCCCAAATACATTTGAAAATAACAAAAAAGCAAGAAACAAAGAAGGAAGGCCTGAGTGAACCACTGCCTCCAATTATATTGGAATCATGACAAATCCAGGTCAAGTGTTGCTGTACTGTGCGGATCTGGGTGGATCTTCCCTCTCTCTACTAATCAGGTGTCAGGCACTGTTGGATAAATAGATTTGTAGAGAGGAGCCACTGGACCAGAGCAGTGACAAAGGGGATGTGTCATAGGAGGATTTCAACTGGCATCTTGACATCTATCACAAGGACTTAATTAGGGTAAGTGGCAGGAAATACACTGAGTGCAAGGCTTACTCACTCCCAGTGGCATATGGAGGGCTTGCAGAGTGAGGTAAATGGGATATGAGCCAAAAAATCACATTAATTCCATCTTGTTGGAAGCGCTGATAACCTTTCCTTGGGGTGTTCAATGAGAAAGTGAAAGCCATTGGTAAGGATTATAAACTCGCAGATTCCTAACCCCAGAGCTCCTCAGGCATCTTCAGAACGACGTCCTTAGATGCAGACATGAGGCCAGTTCCATGATAAAGGTCAAGGACTCTGCATCTGCACCAGTCTCAGCTTCATTGACCTCACCTTGCCGGGTCATGAGTTTTTCCAAGAAGTGATGAGACTGAGTCCATATTTTGATGAGAAATCTGATAAGAATCCAGCTTATTTTTTTATAGAAATTCCTCTGTCATAGAAACAAGACTTGCCTCCCAAGGTACTGATGTCCAGGTATCGTTCCACACCTGGAAATGGGCGACTTGCTGCGCTGGTGCCACCCTCCTGTGTGGGCTGTGCTCCAGGGGGGATTGCTAGCAGCTGGCCTCTGTACTTCGTCTACCATTGTCCTCTTCTTTCTGAGTCTCTTTTCTTTCTTCTTCTTCTTTTTTTAATGATCCTGTTTAAAGTTTTTATAGAGTCCCTGTATCTCTTTAGAAGTCAAGTGTTTAATTCAGTGAATAGTGATGAACGTGCAAGTGAGGGACAGAGGGAAAAAGGAGGGAATCTGTCAGAATTCCGCACGGAGGGCACTGCTTAGGAAGGAAAGGCATTCCTGCAGACGGATGAACAGATTACTCCTACAGTTTCACTGTGAAAGAGAGGGCTAAGGGGTTGCCTGGCTCAAGGGACCAAGCAACCTGGATTGCCTGCCTCGTTAGCCTTTTATTGGAACAGCAGTTTGAGATAAAGTTTATCTTTATATACAATCAGTAGGGGGAGTAATCTTGGGAGGACACATGTGTTTGCATTGTCCTCTAGGCAAGGGCATCCGGGGATTAAGCATAAGGATTCCAGTAAACACCCAGGGGGCTGCACATGCACAGGCTTGTTTGGAAAGATCAAGGAATTATTAGGGGCACCTCCTTCCACACTCACCTAAGTCTTCCCTAAGTCAGAATTCTGATAAACAGGGCAGACGGCCTTCCACACACTTCCCTTTTCTCAGAATGTCCTCCTTACAACTTTCCAACCAAGTCTCTGGTGCTCCGCAACAGCTGATGGCTAAATTAGTTGATTTTAGCACTAAAAGGAATTTTAAAGAGTTAAACCTAAGAGCTAATATCATGTATCATGTACTTCTGGGGTGTGTGAATATAAAGTAATATGACAAATGAAACTTATGTGACCACGGCATCCTGAATTCATCTAAGTGAGAAAGAAATGCTTGTGGGCTATCTTTTGTGGACAGGCCTCGGCACAATCAGAAATGCTAAAAAGAATAAAACATACGCTCAAATAGTTAATAACCTAATAAGAAGATAACATCACTTGTACATTTACCTTTTCTTTCATTTTTCCATAAAATACTATTTCGAGCCTAGTATGTGTGGGGCTCAAGGGAGGCACTGGGGAAGGAGCAGTGAGAGGGAAAGACTCAGGTCTGCCCTGTGGGGTTCTGTGATGTAGCTGAGGCTACACACTTAGAAAACCTTCCCAAACTAAGCCAATGGGAGGCCTCTGGGAGGCCCACTGTCTATGGTTGCCCAGTACAGCAGTCCCACTAGTCACAAGAGGCTACTTAACACTGGAAATGCAGCCGGTGAGACTGAGGAGCTAAACATTCAGTGTTATTTAATTGTAGATAATTTAAGTTTAAATTTAAAAACCAATATTGGGTGCAGTTACTGGCAGACATTTTAGTACATTTAGAACAATTTGGGCACAAGAATCATCTAATTTTCCAATTTTAAACTTTATGAGAATTAAATACAGATCCAGTGTTTCCTATGAAAATTTAAGAACCTAAGTGAGATGTGCTATAAGTGTAACATGCACTCTGGATTTAGAAAATTTGGTACCAAAAATAAAAGTAAAATAACTCATTGATAATTTGAAAATGTTTGTTACATGTTAAAATAATCATATTTTGGATACATTAGGGTAAACAAAGTGTTATTAGAATTAATTTCATCTGTTTTTTCCCCCTTTAATATGAGTACTAGAAAAATTTCAATTACCTATATCACTTGCATTTGTTTCTCTTGGGTGGTGCTGAGCTATGGGCTTTTGAAGGAGAGAGAAAGCCTATCATGAAAGAGGTTGTTTTTGGAACAAACAAAACAGAAACAAACCAATAGATATAGAGAGCAAATTGACAGTCCCCAGAAGGGGGTTGGGGGAGTGGGTGAAAAAAGTGAAGGAATCAAGAAGTACACATTTCCAGTTATAGAAATAGTCTTGGGGATGTAAAGTACCGTATAGAGAATCCTATCTAATAAAGAGGGAATATGCTAATTGACCCTCACACTGTCGCAAAGATGGCAGCACCCACAGCCAATAAGGAGGGAATAGGCTAATTGACTGCCACACCCTCAAAGATGGCAGCATCCACAGCCACAAGATGGCAGCGCTCAGTCCCCTCAGCCCCACTGGGGCGACAGGCAAGCGGCAAGGCTGGGCCCGCCGTGGCGCCTGCCTCTGGAGTCCCTCAGTCCCCTCAGCCCCCCAGCCGCCCAGGGCCGCCTGAGGCTCAGGTAACCAGGGCCAGCCGAGGTGGCAGCAGCAGAAGAGGTGTGATGGGGCGTAGACTTCCCCTGATCGCCGGGTCGCCTCCCACCCCTGAGGGATCCCAGACTGTGAGAGGGGGCAGGCCGGGCTGAGGGACCCCCCCCTCCAGTGCATGAATTTTCATGCACTGGGCCTCTAGTCTATAATAATACAAGGATAGTATGCTAATTGGACCGGACATCCTTCCAGACGAAGTTGGGGCTAGAGGGAAGCCCAGGTCCCAGGTGCCTGTGGGCGGCTGGAGGGAAGTCAGCCTGGGTCCCAGATGCCTGCTGGTGGCTGGAGGGAAGTCAGCCTGGTCCCGGGTGCCTGCAGGCGGCCGAAGGGAAGCCAGCCCAGGTCCCCAGTGCCTGCCAGCGGCTGGAGAGAAGCAAGCCCAGGTCCTGGGTGCCAGAGGGAAGCCGGTACCAGCAGCTGGGGGAAGGAAGGCCTACTCTTGCATGAATTTTGTGCATCAGGCCTCTAGTATCCTATATAATAAAACGGTAATATGCAAATTGACCCTAATGGCAGAACGACCGGTCGCTATGATGAGCACTGACCACCACGGGGCAGACATTCAACGCAGGAGCTGCCTCCTGGTAGTCAGTGCACTCCCACAGGGGGAGCTCTGCTCAGCCACAAGCCAGGTTGACAGCTGTGAGCACAGCGACAGTGGTGGGAATCTCTCCTGCCTCTGCGGCAGCACTAAGGATGTCCGACTGTGGCTTATGCCCACTCCCCGTGGAGAGCGGACCTAAGCCATCAGTTGGACATCCCCCGAGGGCTCCTGGGCTGCCAGAGGAATGTCTGACTGCTAGCTTAAGCTGGCAGGTGGACATCTCCCGAGGGATCCCGAACTGCGAGAGGACACAGGCTGGGCTGAGGGACCTCCCCTCCCCCCCCCGACATGAATTTTTATGAACCAGGCCTCTAGTAGTCAATAATATTGTAATAACTATCTTTAGTTTCAGATGGGTACAGAATTAGCAGGATAATCACTTCATAAGGTATATAAATGTCTAATGACTCTGTGGGTTTATTTCTGGGTTCTCCATTCTATTCCATTAGTCTATGTGTCTGTTTTAATGCCAGTACCATGCTGCTTTGATTACCATAGTCTTGTAGTATAGTTTGATCTCAGGTGACATGATACCTCCAGCTATAAATATTTCTCTCTTTTCGGCGTCCAGCGCAGTTAGAGAGTGGTCCGGTTCCTGAGTAGGGGCGGCTGGGGATTGAGAAAATGAAAGAAAGAGACAGACACAGAGATAGAAGGAAAAATCTGGGGCTGGGTGGGACAGCTGTCTTCTGATGGAGAGACAGTGACCCAGAGCCGATACAGCATGTTTATTTTATACAGTATGATTAAAATAAGGGTGGGTTAACATGTATACAAAGGTTCTTGTTTTGGCAACACTTGCTGCACCTCCCACAGCCCTGCTTACGAAGGAATTAGGGAGGGCTACAAGGTCAAGTTTAATTATGCTAGGAGAGCTCTGCCCTCCAGGCTGGGACTTGTTTGTGGCCCTGCCATAGGACAGCTCGAGGCTTAACCCTAGAGCCGCTCCCTATATCCAGCTTTGTTTTTCTCTCACAAATTGTTATGGCTATTTAGGGTCCTTTGTGGTTCTATATAAATTTTAGGATTATTTGTTCTAGTTTGGTGAAAAATGCCATTGGTATTTTGATAGAGATTGCACTGAATCTGCAGATGGCTTTGGGTAGTATGGACATTTTAATGATGTTAATTCTTTTACCTTCTTGGTTAAAGTTATTCCTAGTTTGCTTTTTTTGGAGGTTATTGTAAATGATACTGTTTTGTTATATTTTCTCCCTAATAGTTCATTATTGGTGTATAAAGACACAACCAATTTCTGGATATTAATTTTATATCCTGCTACTTTATTGAATTCATTTATCCATTCTCATAGTTTTTTGGTGGAGTCTTTAGGATTGTCTACATATAGTATCATGTCATCAGCAAATAATGACAGTTTCACTTCTTCTTTTCCAATTTGGATGCCTGTATTTCTCTTTTTTTGCCTGATTGCTGTGGTTAAGACTTCCAATACTATGTTGAGTAAGAGTAGTGAAAGTGGACATTTTTGTATTGTTTTTGATCTTAAGGAAAATACTTTTAGCTTTTCCCCACTGAGTATGATGTTAGCTGTTGGTTTGCCATTTATGGCCTTTATTACATTGAGTTATGTTCCCTTTATTCCCTACTTTTGAGAGTTTTTTTTTTTTATCATAAGTGGGTGTTGGATTTTGTTAAATGCTTTTACCTGTATTCATTGATACGATCATATTATTTTTATCCTTCATTTTGTTTATGTGGTGTATCACATTAAATGATTTGAGAATTTTAAACTGAACTTGTATCCCAGGAGTAAATTCCACTTGATTATGGTGTATGTTCTTTTTTTTTAAATCCTCACCTGAGGATATGTTGTGTGTTGTTGTTTTTTTATTGATTTTAATGAGAGAGGAAGGGAGAGGGAGAGAGAGAAACATCAATGTGAGAGAAAACATCAATCAGTTGCCTCCTGATATTCAGGTCCCAACCAGAAATTGAACCTGCAACCTGGGTACATGCCCTGACGGAAATCGAACCCATGACCCTTAGGTGTAAAGGACGATGCTCCAACCAACCGAGCTACATCAGCCAGGGAAATTATGCTGTGTATTCTTTTTAATGTACTGCTGAATCAGTTTACTCATATTTTGTTTAATATTTTTGTATCTGTTCATCAGGGACATTGGCTTATAAATTTTTCGGTAATGTCTTTAATTTTGGAATCAGGGTAATGCTGGCCTCATAAAATGAGCTTGAGAGTCTTCCATGCTCTTGAATTTTTTTGAATAGTTTGAGAAGGATAGGTGTTAGTTTTTCTTTGGCTGTTTGGTAAAATTCACCTGTGAAGCATCCAGTCCAGGACTTCTGTTTTTGGGGAGTTTTTAAAATTGCTTCTTAAATTTGATTAGTTATAATTAGTCTGTTCAGATTTACTGTTTCTTCTTGATTTAGTCTTAAAAGATTATATATTGCTAGGAATTTATCCATTTATTCCAGGTTGTCTAATTTGTTGGTATATAATTGTTTGTAGTATTGTCATATAATCCTTTGTATTTCTGAGGTGTCAGTTTTCACTTCTCTTTCTTTTCTGATTTTATTTATTTAAGTGGTCTCTCTTTTTTTCTTGATAAGTCTGACTAAAGGTTTATTAATCTTGTTTATCTTTTCAAAGAACCAGTTCTTGGTTACATTGATCTTTTTTTATTTTATTTTATTTGACTCTATTTTATTTCCACTTTGATCTATACTATTTCCTTCCTTATATTCACTTTGGGATTTTTAAAATTGTTCTTTATATAGTTTCTTTAGGTGTAAGGTTAGATTGTTTGAGACTTTTCTTGTTTCTTGAAGTAGGCCTATATTGCTGAGTTTCTTTTTTAGAACTGCTTTGGTTGTCCTGTAGGTTTTGGGTTGTTGTATTTTCATTTTCATTTGTCTCAGGGTATCTTTGATTTGTACTTTGATCTCATTGTTTACCCATTCATTGCTTAGCAGCATGTTGTTTACTCTCCATGTGTTTGTGTTTTTCACTTTTCTTCTTGTACTTGATTTTTGGCTCTATATCATTGTGGTTGGAAAAGCTACTTGATATGATTTCAGTCTTCTAAAATTTGAGACTTGTTTTGTGACCTGGCATATAGTCTATCCTAGAAAATATTCCATGTGCACTTGAAAAGAATGTATATTCTACTCTTTTGTGGTGAAATGCTCTAAAAATATCAATTAAATCTATCTGTGTCATTTAAGGCTGCTGTTTCCTTGTTGATTTTCTGTTTGTAAATTCTATCTGTTGTTGCCAATGGTGTGTTAACATTCCCTACTAGGACTATATTACTGTCGATCTCTCTCTTTACCAGTATGTTCATCAATATTTGCTTTATATATTTAGGTGCTCCTATGTTGGGTACATAAATGTTTACAAGGGTTATATCCTTTTGATGGATTGATCTCTTCATCATTATGAAATGTACTTCTTTGTGTCTTGTTATAGCCTTTGTTGTAAAGTCTATTTTTCTTATATAAATAGGTTTTGCTACCCTCACTTTTATTTTGTTTCCATATTCATGAAATATCTTTTTCTATCCCTTTACTTTCAGTCTGTGTGTCTTTTGATCTGAAGTGGTCTCTTTTAGCAGCATTTGTATAAGTCTTGTTTTTTTATTCATTCAGACACCTTATGTGTTTTGATTAGAACACTTTATCCATTTACATTTAAACTAATTATTGATAGGTATGTAGTTACTGAAATTATTTTATTCTTATTTTTTATCTTGTTTTTTCTTCTTTTTTTAACTTTTATTTAGATTTATTTTATGCTGAATTTACTCCTGGGCTATAAGTTTTTGTTTCTTCAGTTTCTTCTGAGATATCTTTTTCTTCTGTGCAACCTCCTCTTCTGGTTCTTTTATTGTTCTTTTTATAGTTCCTTTAGGTCAGTGGTTCTCAACCTTGGCTGCATATTAGTGGGGCCACAACATTAGTAACAAAGAAACAGAATTTCCGGAGGATGAGGCCCAGAAATCAGGATTTTAAAAAAGATTCCCAGGTGATGCTAATGTGCAGCCAAGGTTGAGAACCACTGCTTTAGGTGTAAGGTTAGATTGGAACAATCTGCTCTTTTTCAGTAAGGATCATCTCAGTGTGGCAGGGAGAGCTCATGTATGGGTTAATCCACCCATGAGCTCTGTAGGTTCCACACCGCATCTTGGGAACTTTGTTCACCTGGATGTGCTCAATGACCAGAGAATCTACATCTAAAACTTAAGTTCAGCAGTGCTCTCGGCATTTTTAAGCACATGCAGCAAAAATTCAGCACTCTTTTTGGGCCACCGACCCTGTGCCCAGCCCCACTGTTTTGCCTGGGCACACCTACCAACTCCGCCATTGTAACGACGGAATGGCACACATTGCTTCTGTAAAGTGACATCCTTCAGATACTTGGTGGCTTTTCGAATATGCATAACCTTGATGGCCTGAGCAGTTTCACGAGTGTTCTTAAAGTGAACACGAAGATTTGAGCCTCTTGATTTGCATGATGTTGTGGGGTTTTCTGGTTCTAGTGAATAGAGAACCATTTTCAGAGGTCACCTATGGCTGCTTTCTTTTTTTCTTCTAAACATTTTTTGTAATAGTGGTTTTGGGGTGATAAATTCCTTTTGCTTTTTCTTGTCTGGGAAGCTCTTTATCTGTTCTTTGATTCTAAATGATAGCCTTGCTGGGTAGAGTATTATGGGGTGTAGGTTCTTGCTTTTTATCACTTTTAATATTTGTGTCAATCTCTTCTAGCTTGCAATTTCATTTGTAAAATCAGCGACAGTTTTATGGGAACTCCCTTGTAGGTAACTAACTACTTTTCTGTTGCTGCTCTTAAGATTCTCTATCATTAGACTTTTGCATTTTAATTAGGATGTACCTTAGTATGGGCCTCTTTGGGTTCATCTTGTTTGGGACTCTCTGCACTTCCTTGACTTGAATGTCTATTTGCTTTGCCAGGTTAGGAAGTTTTCCATCATTTTTATTCAAATAGGTTTTCAATCCTTGCTCTTTCTCTTCTTCTGGTACCTCTACAATGATAATGCTAGTATGCTTGATGTTGTCCCAGTGATTCCTTAAACTATTCTCATTTTTAAACTACCGCCCCCCCGCCTTTTTTTAGTGTTCTGATAGGGTGTTTTAAGCTACCTTGTCTTCCAAATTGCTGATTTGATCTTCTGCTTCATTGACATCACTCTTGAGTCTCTCTAATGTATTCTTTATTTCATGTTTTAATGTTTTATATCTCCATTTTTTAATTTCCTATCTCTTTATGGAAGTTCTCACTATGTTCAGCTGCTCTTCCCCTAAGTTCATTGAGCATACTTATAATCAGTTTTGATCTTTGCATCTGGCAGACAGTTTGTCTCCATTCTTTTTTTTTTATTATTCTTTTTTTTTTTTTTTTTAGCTCTTTTTCTTTTCTATTCAGTTTTTTATTTTGGGACATTTTTCTTTGTCTTCCTATTTTGGCCGACTCTCTGTATTTGTTTATATGCATTAGTTAGATTGGCTATGTCTACTGGTCTTGGCAGAGTGGCCTTATGTAGTAGGTTTTTTGGGGGGCCTAGTGGCATAGTCTCTCTGGTTACCTGAGCTAGGTGCTCCAGGGGTGTCCCTTGTGTGAGTTGCATATGCCCTGCCTTTGTAGTTGAGCCTCGATTGCTATTGCAATGTCAGTAGGAAGGATTGATCCTCAGGCTGACTGGTTGTGAGAAATGGCCATGAATACAGCTGGTGGTACAGGGGTTGACTCCAAGGAATAGGATTTGCTTTAGTGGGGCTCTGGCGCCTTCTGAGTCTCCCCTTTGGGTGTGTTGTTTGCAGAGCTTGTTGGGTGATGCTGACCACTGCGTGTGTTGTTGTTGGGGTCTCTTGGGAGGGGCTCTGGTACAGACCAATATCAGCTGAAGCTCCTGTTAGACCAGGGGCCACCTGGTAAGAGCCACAGTGTGATCTGCAGATGGTTGCCACCTATACTGGACTTCAAGGCATCTGGAAGAGGCTAAGCTCTGAAGCAAGGATTGTTGCCACTGGTGCTGAATTTGGGCCGTTTAGCAAGAGTTATTGAGAATGCAGAGGACAGATGTAATTTGTTTGGGGTTTGTGAACCTTTGAGAGATTTTAGGAAAGTCTGCAACATGAGCCAAGGCAGGCCATGTGTATGGAGATGCCACTGGAAGTAGCTTGGGTAGACCCAAAAGTTTGGTGGGGCAGGGTCTCAAGGAATCACCAAGGTGTGTGAACAGTGTTGTCCAGATATGAAGCATTCAGATTTGTACCCGCCTGCACCTGTTAGCTGGGCAGAAGGAGGGCTCAAGAAAGGAGCAATGACTGTAAGCACTTCTGTCCCCAGAGTGAGCTGCCCTGATCCCTGCCCCTCTAGCCCACACCCTAAAGCCAGAGAATCAATTTCCTCCCAGTATATCTCTGGTGCTTTTTGAGTTGCTGCCCCAGTGCTGGAGCTATGAGCGAGTGAATCTTTGAGCAAGTGAATCTTTAAGCAAAATTACAATTAGTTATAATTTTGATGTGATTGTGGGAGGAGGTGAGCACAGTATTTTCCTACTTTACCATCTTGACTGGATTTATCTTGATGGATTTATCTTAATCACTTCATCAGGGGACCTGTTTAGTTTGCTTCTCATAGGGCAACCACAAATCTCCAAGGAAACAGAGTGACAGGAAATAATGACTTAAAAGAAATGGATACCAATAACTAGAGGTGATCTATAAAGTCATGGATCATAGAATTGTAGAACACTGAAAGATATTATTTAATTCAACCTTTCACTTCATTGAGGAATGGGCTCAGAGAAATTTAATGACATGTCCAAAGCTACACAGCTAGTTAGCAGCAGGACAGTGATTAGAATATGAACCTTCATGTTATCGTACACCTTCCACCATGTCACATGGAATGCTGCCCATTAAGAACATCAAACATATAATAAATCCAGAAGGGTAAGGTTAAACAATGAGGAATTGTGAAAGGTAATATTTAGGCCTATCTATATAGAGAGGTTATATAAGTACACACAGTCCTATGAATAAAATGCATGAGGCCTCTGTTCTCCTCACCTCAGCCTGCTGGAGTGTCATTGGTTGATCCTGAATGACTCAGGGACAGCTGCCCAGTGTTGGGACACAGGGGAGGAACACTTAATCCCCACTAAGAAGGGGGTGCAGTGTGTAGGGCCAGTACTACCACCACCCCAGGAAGGTTTTCAGTGTCATAGCCTCTTCCTTCACATGTTTGTAAAGAAAGAAGAATTAATCAGAGGACCAAGGAGAGAGAGAGATGTTGAGGAAAAGTAGGAGAGGGAGTGTTGACGTGTCGCGCTGAGGGCTTGGCTCAAATGTAAATGTTCAGAACAGTATGAAGACTCTTTAAATAGAGCTCTCATAGGTGAATGCAGTGACAGAGAAAAGCCACCATGTGCTCCAGGGAACTAAGTAAATAAGCACAGACGTCAAATGTTCATAGCCGGATGGAGGCTGGGCTGGACCTGGAGCACAGCAGAAAGTACAAGAACATCTTTAGTTTTAATTGCCAAGTCCTGTTCTCTTAGGTGGCACCTGTAGAGTTGCTCCCATTTCAGGAAATATTTTCTGCTAAGGGACTTTTTAGAGGAAAATATGAAAATCCAGCCTCAGCTCTGAACCAATCTAGCATCTGAGCTGCAATCAGAGCCTATGAATAGCTTAAGCTTTCTTAGGGAGTGCTTCTGACATGCAATGAATTTGCTTAGGATTATGTGTTTTATACATTTTCCTTGAAAGTGGAAACCCAATGATTATCATTAATAATTGAAGTATTACTGCCATGAAAACCAACTCACGACCCTTGGCAAAAAGCCACACAGACGGGCACTTTCCCCAACTTTGTTGTGTTCTTTTATTCACGTATAACACAATGGGCAGAAAGCAGGAGCAGAAACCACAAGCAAAGGCCATGTTTGGCTTTGATTAGACATTAAACCTCAGACAGTCATTAAAATTTCTTGAACTCTGTGACTTCAGTCCAGGTTGGAAAGCAGGTCAAGCAAGTAAAGCTAAGAGTAGAGTGTGTAATCTTTGGTTCTCAGTGCTCTTTGAAGATTGTTTCAGGGTTAATGTTTGACTTTGGGTCTCAACTATTTTATTCCTTGGTTTCCTCACATACACACAAAATATAATTCATCTTGCAATGAAAGAAGATCACGCTTTTTCATTAATGTGAATCTGGGCATACCTTGGAGATATTGCAGGTTTACTAGTAGTTCCAGAACACTGAAATAAAGTGGATATTACAATAAAGAGAGCCGTAATCTCTTTGCTGGCGGACGGTCTTGCCTTCAGTTTGTAAAAAATGAAACATCTGTGAAGCTCAATAAAGCAAAGTGTAATAAAATGAGAAGTGCCGGTAGTATAAACTCTTTTCTTTGGAGGGTAAAACAAAATGATGAAGAGTTCAGGCTTTAGAGCAGCGTGGTCTGATAGAGGTATAATGTGAGCCACAAGTGGGGGCCACACATAGAATGTTAAGTTTTCTTTTTTTTTTTTTTAATTAAATCTTTATTGTGAGCCACACATAGAATGTTAAGTTTTCTACTAACCACATTAAAAAATGCAAAAACAGGTCAAACTAATTTTAATAAAATTTTATCCAGAGTATCTAAAATAGTATTTCAACATGTAGTCAACATTTTAAAAACTATTGGGATATTTTACATTCTTTTCTTTATATTAGGTCATTAAAATATAGTATGTATTTTTACACTTACCACACATCTCAATGCAAACTAGCCATATTTCAAGTGCTCAGTAACCATAAGTGTATTGGGCAGGGTAAGTCCAGAGTCAAAATGAATTGATTTAGAAGCTGCCTGATCTTGAGCAAGTTACTATAGTTTCCTATGCCTCAGTTTCCACATTTGTAAAATAATAATAATAATATCTATCTTATTAGGTTTGTCATGAAGATGACATGTGTCAATATATTTAAAGTCTTCAGTGCAGTGCCTGGTGTATAGTTGATCAAGCCATGTCAACTATCACTAGTTTTGGCAAAAGTACACAGGGTGAAAGTGTTAATATTTCTCCAAAATGTAGTGCTTCCAAACCAAGAAAATTGAGTTGAATTTAGAGCTTAGATTTTTTTGAGGGGTAGCGGTGGAGAAAAGGCAACCATTTATTTGCCCAAACCAGAAAACATACTCAAAATACTTCTTTCTTGGATTTCATCAAACCAGTAATTTTTAAATGTAATATGGCCTTTCCCCTATAGTTGAAAGAAGAGTTCAACTAGCTCAGGCTTTAGAGCAGTGTGGTTTCAATAGTTTCTCCACTTTGTCAGTAATATTTAAGGCAGCTGAAGAGTTTCGTGTGATTACACTGTTTGAAAAGTGCATTTAGATTTTGAGGGGCAGAATTTAGATTTTGGAACTTTTAAAATAATAAAACATTCAGTGTTATTTATTTTCTAAAGTGGTTTTGCCCTTGGGTTACAGCCACATCTTGGGTGACTATTGCATTGTCCCTGTTGCTCCAGATGTACACCAAAGGAGTCAAGCATTTGCTTTGTGGCTGCAGGGACCAATTTGTTATATGATCTTTTTCTTAATCTCTTCTGTGAATGAACTAAAAGAAGGGTAAAATTTGATTTGGCTCCTCTTTTTTCAAGTTTTCAGGGCTTATTCTCATACTAGTGCCCTGGTGCACAGATTCATACACATTGAAAGGAAATTAATTAGAAGGTGGCCAGTGGGGCAGGACTGGGCAAGATGGGCCGGACGGCTTGGCCTGTGGGGATCAGGCCAAAACCAGCTCTCCAACATCCCCTGAGGGGTCCTGGAGTGCAAGAAGGCATTCTGCAAAGTTGCTATTGTACAGGGTGTGAAACGCAAAGGCAAGTGTACAGTAAACCAGATTCAAGGCAACAGTGCTCCAGCAACAACATAACCCATGGATGAAGGTGGAATTGCATGGCCCCGTGAGGAATCAAGCTCCCTCCTCTCTGGTTTTGGGGTGCATCACCTGAGAACTGCCGCTGCCAAGTCACCACAGCTTGGCAGCTCCTGCATTGAGCATCTGCCCCCTGGTGGTCAGTGCACATCATACCTACTGGCCGGTCAGCCGGTCACTTAGCCTTTTATATATATAGATGGCAAAGACCCAGAAGTATTAATATTACTTGCTGTACGGTATTAAGAAGACCCACAGGGTGTCAGTAAATGGGCATTTGGGGTCCATTTTCCCCTCATCCTTAGTCTTAGTGGTGGCACCAAATATCTTCGTGACACTTGCATCTTTTGAAGGAGGTTTGAGGGATTTGGAGTTGATCAAGGAGAAAGCTATGACCATGACAAGCAGTAACACACAACTAGCTTTACTGGGCCATGCTTGCACAGGGTTGCAGGAGAAGGGAAGTCACTCACATGAGACCATCCAGATGCTCTAGGAAGCCAACATCCAGAGGGGATGAGGGTAAGGAGACTCCTGGGAGAAACGGGGATTAGAGCAGGGCTCAGCAATGTGGCTTAGGAGTCTCTGGGTCACAGAGCTGTGAAGGGCAGTGGTAGCTTGAGGTTTTGTAACTATAAGGCTCTAGCTTATCAATGGTCAACAGTTGCTGGGTGAGGTTTCGAGGGGTATGCAAAATAGATAGGCTCTAAATGGCTGAAAATCTGCTTCTTTGGCTATTTTTTAAAATTACTAGATGTTGAGAGGAAACCAAGATGGCGGCATAGGTAAACGCCTGAAATTGCTGCCTCGCACAACCACTTCAAAACTACAACTAAAAGATAAAACGGACATCAACCAGAACCACAGGAAGACTGGCTGAGTGGAAATTCTACAACTAGAAGGAAAGAGAAAAGCACACTGAGACTCAGAGGAGGTGCGGTATGGAAGTAAAGTGCAGAGGCATGAAGGCGCACTTGGAAAGGGCTGGCAACTGAGGACGTGGTTGTCATTTTCAATCAGGAGGGAGACACAAACTCCTGAATGCTCTGAACTCCAGTTCCGGGCGAGTCTCTGGGGACCCAGACTCATACGGGGAGAAACTGGACTGTCTGGCATCGGGCGGAACTCAAGGGCGGCTTTCTCTCAGAGGTGCTTGCAGTGATTACTGCCGGACACTGAGACCCGGGGCCTCTTAGGGCAGGTCTGAGGATCAGCCATAGCTGTTTGCTCCAACCTGTTGATTCCCTGAGACCCCGCCCCACCTAAGCTGTTCACAGAGGCTTTTGCATATGAAAGGCCTGGCCCTTTGCAATCTGAAAATTACCTAACAAACTGCAGCTGGGTCAGAGAGACCCAGAACTTCCAAAAGAAG
>NW_005356437.1:3964176-3967366 GCF_000412655.1 Myotis brandtii
TAATAATCTGAACAATAAAGATTTAATTAAAAAAATAAAATTACTAGATGTTTAAAATTTGAGTTTGGTGCCAGTGGGCTTTTGAGCAAATGAAAATATAAACCACCTATGCCCTGGCCAGTGTGGCTCAGTTGGTTGGGCGTCGTCCCGTGCACTGAAAGTTGTGGGTTTTATTCCCAGTCAGGGCACATGCCTAGGTTGTAGGCTTGATTCCCAGTAGGGGTTGTGCAGGAGGTAGCCAAACGATGTTGAGCTCTCATATCAATGTTTCTCTCTCCCTCTCCCTTCTTTTCTCTCTAAAAATCATTAGTTAAAGCAAACAAACAAAAAAATAAGCCACCTAGAGACCGATACACAGAAGCCATCTTTGACCCATTATATAGGGACTTTTCATTCTATGAGTGAAGAACGTGGCCTGGGGCAAAGAGCATAGGAGAAAGCCTGGGTTCTGGGTGCCGCGTGGCACTCTCTCTAGCTGCACCTTGGGTGGTCACTCAATCTGTGGGGCCTCATTGTCCTCTCCATAACATGAGGGGGGGACAGAAGACCTCTATGGTTCCAGCTCTAAATATTTATCAACCTCAGATTCTCTAAACATCCTCATAATGATGGACAGGCTATGCTTTATTATTTGCATGTGTCGGACGAAGAACCTGGAGCACAGAGTGGATAAGTGCTGAGCTATAGATCACAGCTCGCCCAGTTCCTGGCAGAGAAGTGGATTAGAATAGATATTTTTGGATGTCTAGCTGCTAGGTCTTTTTTATTATCCCGATGGCAAATAAAGGGAAATCTTTACAAAATGTTGTTCTGGAGATGAAATTAAAGGTCTACCACTGCACATAGCTGTAGCCCAAGCAAGAGATAATCCAGATTGAAGATTTATAGGAATGCCATGATATGATCATTTTATTTTCTTTACATGTTTTCATTTATAGAAATGTAAAGTAAAAGAACTACAGCATCACTTCATCTGCTTTCTATAAAGCTGTGTAGTGGCTGAGAAGACCCCACGGCTGGCGACGTGCCCAGGTGCCAGGATTTCCTCTGTACCCAGGGGGCCTGGTCTTATCCTCCTGCATTGATTTCTCAAGGGTCTCTCTGAGCTGTCACTTCTAACAAAGATCTTTTCTGCCGTGGTGATTACTATGAAGATTCGTTACTATTTTTAATATAGCATATCAACTGCATATCTGAATCAATCTTGGAGGCTGTACTTGAGAAATACACTCTCTTTCACTCACCATTACTGGAACTCTGTACAGAGTTTGACTTCCTGTTAGAGTCACCAGCTAGGGAAACCTTTCCTTCTGAGAGGAGGGAGGTTTACCTAAAAATAAGTTAGTTATAAAATCTTTATCCTAAAACTTGTCTAAATTGTAAAAAATTCACTTGGGAGTTTCGGTGAATTCCTTGGCCCTGAAAGCTTCTATATTTGACTGTCCTGGAACACTCTGTTCTCCGACTGCTAAGCCATGTCCATTTGCTTCTGGCTCCAGCCTTTCAGAGGACTTTGTAGCTCTGCTTCCCAGGCCTGAGTTTAATTGGAGAGTTAATTATCTACGTAAGAACATGTAAGCCAAGTTGAGTTTGGGGGTGAGGCCTGCAATCTCTGTTCCACCTCAATAGACAAGACAGTCTTTGTGAATCTTTGTTGGTTATATTTTTACATAAGCAGATGTTCCATATAGCAGAGGAAAGAATCCTGGGAGAGGAGCCTGTAACTAGATCGTGTTTAGCTAAGATGAGGACAAAAGCTCCTTTATCTCTTTGCAATAACTTAGCCTAGGAAGACCCGAGTTCTGAGCTGTGAGGTCCTCATTTCAGTTTCAAGTAGGCATTTGAGCTAAACAGGAAGGAATGAGGGTTCATTTGCTTGGCCTCAGCCTTCAGTCATGATTTCTGATTAGCATGTGCTTCTCAGATGGAATTCATAAGCACCTTGAATAATCTATCCTTCTTCTCATTCCAGAAATTCTTTAGTTAGGTATTTTCAATGATTAGCATTGCTTCTCAGATGGAATTCATAAGCACCTTGAATAATCTATCCTTCTCATTCCAGAAATTCTTTAGTTAGGTATTTTCAAAAGTTTTTTTCTTTTAAATTCACTTTACCCAGGCTACCAGACAGCCTTCACTAGTTTATGGTTTCCATGGCAACCAGCTGAAGGACCCATTCAAGTCTATCAACAATAACTTTAATGAAAGTGATGTAACATCACTTAAAATAGCTGCCCTATTAGATTCCCCATGCCTCTGAAACTGCCTCTGAAAGAACATTTGCCTCCACATCACAAGTGGGGGACATCATATTTCCCTGTCCCCCAGATTCATACATCTCAGTGAATTATCGTTTCACTACACTGTAGGTACTGACCTTGGCCTCCTCCTCAAGAAAGTGGGGTAGGATTGGTTTAAGAATGAATTGGTGGTGTGAAGGTGCTTGGAATGTTGTAAAGTGGCACATGGCATAGGGTATACAAATGCCGGCTGAGACCAGGCAGGTAGTGTGAATGAGAACATGCGACCAGGGGTAAGACAAGGAACAGTAACGTCACAATGAAAAAATGAGAACTGACACTAGGAGACACTATCCAGCGTGTGGACTATGCAAATGGGGGACCCAGACCCATATGAAGGCAGCAGCTGCTACTTAATTTTAGCCAATTGTTGCTTTTTGGGAATATGGGGCCTGAGTTACCAATTCTTCTTATTTCATTTTTAAAGAAGAACCAGAAACCCAGATCTTAAAAAAATATGTTTAAATTCCGGCAATGAATTCATATTAAACACACACAAGCATGGGTACACACACACTGAGCAGAATAAATGCATATCTGTTGTCTGGATGAAACCTGGATGAGGCCATTGGCTCTAGTCCTTTGCTATAGGACATTCTTAGTACCTGTAGACATAGGCAAGTCTACAATGAACTAGGTATTGACCTCTATTTTTAAAAAATCTTATCACAGAAAGCAGATTACACTCAGATTTGCAGATAAGTTGTTAGAAACTTACTAAGAACCACTGGAGAATGCCAAGAGGTGGAATGTACAAGGAGGTGATGTTGGCTGAATGCTGGGAGAAATTTACTGAGAATCAGAGGTGCTGAAAATAGGATAGAGGGGAGGAGATATACGAACAATGGGATACATGAACCTTGATAAGATCCTAGATTGGGGCGGGGGGG
>NW_005356437.1:3970485-3974500 GCF_000412655.1 Myotis brandtii
TAAGTGCCAGGCGGGTAGTTAAGCTACATAATCTTTACTCCCTGGAATGGAGATAAGAAACGCCCTAACCTTTGTAATAGAAATTGACAGGATTAAAATCGGCTGGTATAAATATAGATGTAACAAGACAATAAACATCAGTTACTAATCAGTTCCTAATCAGATCCTAACCAGAACTTCGCTGGAGATCCCGACCAGAACTTGGCTGGAGATCCTGGCTAGAGGTCCTGACTAGGCTGCTGATCAACTGAAGGCTGTCTCCGTGTCATTCCTTCTTTGCCGACTCCGTCCACACCTTTGGGGACCCCTGGACCCGCTGGGGTTGGACCCCAACAGCCTACCACATGTCTAATGTGTAAGCGTTATAAAGCAAGCTTATGAACTGTTAAGTAAATATGTCCTGTCCTCCTACCTTGACAAATATCTCCTCTCAATGCTGTTGCCACAAAGACCACTAGGAACACCTGAAGTGGAACAAAAGTTGGGTGGATTAACTCATTGCAATGAGGGAGAGGCCACACCCCATGGGGACTCGAGGGACATCTCAATCAGAGGGTGTTTAAAAGGACAGGTTAGCGGATTCAGGCTTATGATGGGTGATTCTGGAGACGATTCAAGAAGAAATGACTTTGCTTAGGATTAAATGGGTACTTTCAGGAAGCGGGGGGTAGTCCTATCTTGAACTAGGGCTAACACTGTGATTGGTAAAGAAGTAGTTAGTAGTCACCGGTATTAGCCAGGATAGGAGCACAGGGCTAACATTTTGGTTTTGGTCTGTGCTCAGATATGAGTATGGAGAGGTCTTGTTTGCCCTTGCGCCATCACAGTCACAAATGGCCGTATCTGCTGCTGGTGTTTTGTGAGATTGTTTATGCTCAATTGGAGGACACTATGGATGGACCACCTGGGGGTGCCCAACAAGCTTCCTGTGACACCAAGCCTGGTGGGTGGTGATCCCTTCACAGTGACATGGAGGGCCAGGTTTGAATCTGGAAGCACTGGAACCCTTAGGGTTCTGTGCCAGAGGTGGCCGTGGGGCGGAGCCATCTCCACTCCTTCCACTCCAGGCTCCTTCCTACCCCGGGACCTGTCTGCGCTGGGAGAGACCTACTCCTAAGTAGTATGCACATCCTGTCCATATTTCCAGGCTGACGCGTGTGGCTCTAGAAGTCTGCACACTGGCAGTGGGGTGCATCTTCAGGCGGGTGAACTCAGGGGAGAGGCCCCCACAGGCCTGGGAAGCAGGCTCAGGGCTATTTGGCCAGAATTCCAAGGTCCTGGGTACCTGGAACCTAATCTAATAGTTGGCTCCAGGTGGGCTCATTCCTTTGGTCCTGCAGACTTCTCACCTCATGGGGAAGGGCATGACCAGAAGCGGGTCGGAGAGGGTCTTCCTAAGGCGCAGGGCCCAGGAGCCCTCTTGCCCGGGTCTAAGAGGGTCTGCCTCTAATCGACTCCACGCCTTGGTCCATTCATTATACTAACTCCCTCACCCAGCAGGACTTCCACGCCCCGTCTCTTCTCACTTGCCCAGTTCTGTTTCACTTATGCTGTGGTATTGATAATCACTCAGCACACACAGAGAAGTAAACTCAAATTGAGGGGAAATGTGAAAACTGTTCAATGTTCAATGCTATTTGTATTCCTTCTGGCTGTGGGAGAAGATCAAAGAAAGGCAGGAGATGGGTGGGAGGGGCCAGAGCACAGGGTCTGGGGTGGGGGGCATGGCAGGGTGAGGCTTTGGCATTTATATGGAGAAAGATGGGAAAGAAAACTTCCACTTCCACAAAAATCCCTCTGGCTGCTGTGTTGAGAAGGGTGTGGGAGAGTAAAGGCAAAGTTGGCCAGCTGGAACTCTAAAATAATCATTCAGGTGAGAGGAGGGTGGTGGCAATGGGGTGGTGAGAAGTGGTTGGATCCTGGATGCATTTTGGAAATAGAGCTGACGTGATTTGCTGATAGGTGGGATGTAAGGAGTGAGCAAGAGAAGAGTCAGGGATGACAGCTGAATGTATGGCTGGAGGAGCTGGAAGCTGGAGTTGCCATTCACTGAGTCTGGAAGCCCATGGAGTAATGGCTTTGAGGGTGATCAGGAGATAGGTTTGGACAGGTTACACTGGGGTGATCTATCAGACATCTAAGTGGAGGTGTCAAATCAGATCTACGGTTTGACGTTCAGAGGAGAAAACTGCACTGAATAAAAATTTGGGAGTCTATTTTTCCATCAATGGCTTTCTAGAATGTTTATAAAATTAAATGAGGGACCTCAGGTAAAAAAAAAAAAGTCTCAGAAAAATCTTTCATAGCTTCTGTTAATTGCCAAAAATCCCATTGCTGTTTAGAATCTAAAAGGGATGGTTTAGTGGAAAGAAAAAAAGCTTTTGACATCAGACAGCCCTGTTGGAATCTTGCTCTACTACACAATGGCTGGGTGACCTTGAGCAAATTACTCAGCTTCTCTGAACCTCTCCTTTAGAAAAATGGTGAGTAGGCTGTGAGGTTAAAATCTGATAATGGATAAGCAGTGCCCTTGTACAGAATTGGGAAGTGCTGAAGGATGTTCGCTCCTAAATTTGGGAGTCTATTTTTCCATCAATTGGCTTTCTAGAATGTTTATAAAATTAAATGAGGGACTCCGGTAAAAAAAAAAAAGTCTCAGAAAAATCTTTCATAGCTTCTGTTAATTGCCAAAAATCCCATTGCTGTTTAGAATCTAAAAGGGATGGTTTAGTGGAAAGAAAAAAAGCTTTTGACATCAGACAGCCCTGTTGGAATCTTGCTCTACTACACAATGGCTGGGTGACCTTGAGCAAATTACTCAGCTTCTCTGAACCTCTCCTTTAGAAAAATGGTGAGTAGGCTGTGAGGTTAAAATCTGATAATGGATAAGCAGTGCCCTTGTACAGAATTGGGAAGTGCTGAAGGATGTTCGCTCCTTTCCCCTAATAGAGGCTGTTTAAATGGTATTAACAGCAAAGTGGCTCCCCAGTAATGAGGTTATCCCTGGGGATGGGGAAATGCGCGCTGGTGAGGGGAGGGAGCCCGAGGGAAATGTGGAGGGCAGAGAATGTCTCCCACTTCACACACTCTTCACAGTGCAGTGCTAGGCTTCACCACAGATGTGTTAAGTTGAATTCTTTCCCATTTTGTGTAACTTGGCTGTTTAAATCTGGAGACTGCTTTTGGCATTTAAATATTTAAAATTATGTGTTTTCTGGGGAAATCCCAAGCGTTTTGCCTACATTGACGAGTCCTGAATATTGATGAGCGTCTTTCTTCAGAAACAGCGGTACTGCCGAGCCCAGCCAGCTTTGTTAAAGGTTATAGTCAGGACCCTGGAACCAGAATATTCCATTTCAACTTAATAAGGAGCTCTCTCTACCAGCCACCAGCAAAATCTATGTTAATGTAAACACTGATTTTTTTTTTAAACATAGACTTGAATTTTAGCAGTCAGGAGTCTTTTTCTACCTGGCTCTATTCCTGACTAAGGGGTCCATAGTCAAAGCAGGTGGAGAGAGGATGGGGCCCACTCACCCCAGTCCCCAGAGGAGCTCTCTCAGTGATGGCATCCCTCTCTTGGAAAAGCCACACGTGCACTGTCACTCTGTCTTGGACTTTCTCCAGATGTAGGGACACCCGCACTCCGGACCGGGAAGCGCCTCCCTCCCATCCGACCGCTCTGAATGGGTTCTCCCCATGGGGGAATTCTGACTAAGTTTCAAACATCCTGTGCCAGACAACGCACCAGCCCCCGAGTGACCCGACAGAAGGACTGATGACAATGGATCTTCTCCTCCCAAATGCTTCTTGCTTGGCTCTGTGCTTAGAGCTCTGTCAGTGGGAGGATTTTCAGCTGAGGAGTGTCATCTGACTTCAGTTTTTACAGGATCATGTATTGGGAATAGACTGCGGGGAGCTCAGACAGAAGCAGAACGACCCAAGGGAAGATTTTTGCAACAATCTGAGCTAGAGATGATAATGGCTCCAAGTTGGATAGTAGGGATAGGAGCGG
>NW_005356437.1:3974575-3984643 GCF_000412655.1 Myotis brandtii
TTTTTTTTTTAAATATATTTTATTGATTTTTTACAGAGAGGAAGGGAGAGAGAGATAGAGAGTTAGAGACATCGATGAGAGAGAAACATCGATCAGCCGCCTCCTGCACATCTCCTACTGGGGATGTGCCCGCAACCCAGGTACATGCCCTTGACCGGAATCGAACCTGGGACCTTTCAGTCCGAAGGCCGACGCTCTATCCACTGAGCCAAACCGGTTTCGGCCGATTTGGATATATTTTAGGAAAGAAGAAAGAATTTGTTGATGGATTAGATGTGGGGTTTGAGAAGAAAAATGTGAGACTTGTGAGAGCGAGGTGTGGGCTGAACAACTGGCCCCGGAGTGGCCGGTATCGGAGACCGAGAAGGCAGTTTGGCTTGGAGGGAGGGTGTAGTTCAGGTTGGGATCTGACCTTTGCGATGTCTGTTAGGCACATACGTAAAGACATCCAGTGAGCAGATAAATCTGACTCCGGATGAAGTTCAGGGGAGAAATGTCTGGGCTGGGGGTGTAAATTCAGGACTCAGCAGCACTTGTATATATTTAAATCTACTAGACTGACTGAGCTCGCCAAGGGAGCGAGAGCTGGCTGAGAAGAAGACAAAGGGTAGCTCTGGGTACTCCAACGTTGGGAGGTCGGGAGAGATGGAGGAACCAGAAGAGGGGGCTCACATAGAGCAGCCAGTGAGCTCCAGGGAAACTGGGGAGCATGAAGGCCCAGAAGCCAAGAGAAAAAGTGTTTCCAAGCGGAGGGAAGGCTCAGCTGTGTCACAGGCACGGGGAAGAGCAGGTCCGAGTGTCACTGGTGACAAGATCGGTTTTAGTGACAGGTGGGGGCAAATGTCTTATTATAGTGGGTCTATGAGGGTGTGAGGGGAGTGGGATTAGGGTGGAGAATACAGACATAAGGACGGTAATGATGTAAGGACGGAAATGGGTGATCCCTGTATAGGAAATGGAGATGGGAGGGTTTTTAAGAGGGAGGAGGTAACTGTTGAATGCTGATGGGAATGACCCACTACAGGGAGGAACTGACAGTGCGGAGAGGGCGGATGGCTGGAGCCGGGTGTAGGTGGGAAGGGCATTACTGTGGTCTGACTGTGTCCCTCCCTCCACCCCCATTCATATGTTGAAATGTGATGGTGTTAGGAAGAGGGTCTTTGGGGAGGTGCTTAGGTCATGAGGGTGGAGCCCTCATGAAGGGGATTAGTGCTCTTTTAAAAGAGACTCCACAGAGCTTTCTGGCCCTTTTCACCCTATGAGGATACAATGAGAAGCTGGCAGCTCAGTGAGGGCTTTCACCAGAATCCAACCATGCTGCACCCTGATCTCAGACATCCAGCCTGCAGAACTGTGAGCAATGCATGCCTGCTGTTCACCAGCCACCCGTCAATGGCATTTGGTTTGAGCAGGAAAACCCTTAGACAGGAGCAGGACAGTCCCTTTGCAGTAACAGGAGAGGTGGGTGTGGAAGGGAGATCAGGGGGTGCTCCTTGGAAGGCTTACGGTTTCTCAGTGAAACAGGCAGGGCATGAGGTGGGAGGGAGGACAGGGGAGCGTGGGAGGGGAGCCGGGTCATGCTGAGGGCCCTGGAACATTGTGTCATCCCAGTGTGTGCTTTTCACCAGCCTTGGTCAGCGCCTGGTTGCAGGTTGCAGGTAGGTGGAAAGGTGGGTTTCGCCATAGGAGACTTGCCAAGTGAGATGGACTAGTGAAGAGAGAAGAAGGGTGGTTTACAGAGTATGTGAGGGGGTGGTCACAGTGGATTTTAATGATTGGCCATGGGGTTGAATAAAGGTAAGGAGGGATAAGAGGACGTGGGAGACAATGAAAAAGTGGTGAGATGAATGGATTTTAAACTTAAATGTAGATGCTAAAATACAGCAGCATTCTTCTGTTTGTTTGGGGCACTTAGGGCAATTGGCATAGTTGAAGAAGCATGGACTTCGTTCGGAGCCACACAGATATGGGTTCAGTTTTCCAGCTCCATAGCTTAAGAGAGGCTTAACTAAATCTCATTTTTTTCACCTGTAAAACAAGGCCCTTTTTCTTCCCTTGCAGGATTATGGGAGGTGTCATGTAGAAGATGCACTGGGAGGGCTACAGTGGGCAGCACTTTCCCTGGGGAGCCTCATATCCTCTGGGGGGCTGGATGACCCCCACTCCTCCCAAAATAGGCTCTCATGTCCTCACCAAACAGCACTGAAAATATTTAAATGATTATTTAAATCATTTAATATGTTCAATGATTATTCACACAAATAATTATTTATTATTAATTGGTTATTGAAATCACACCCAGAGAAGAGTGATTGATGAGAAGCTAGTTTTAAAAAATAAAAACAAGTATAAGGAGAAGGAAAAGATAAAAGAAAGAGAACAGTTCTGAAAAATAGATCAAAGAGGATGAAAGTTAATGAAGAGGCGAAGGGGAGAGGTGTTGAGAAATCAGATGTGACTTTGCACAAGGAGCACCTGTAGGGTCCTGCCTTTCATTTCCATGACTCAGCTTCCCTCCCCTTTTACCTTTGGGGCCTCCCTCCATTTAGTTTGAATGGATAAGAGGCAGGAACTAGGCAACAGGGCTGTTCATCAGGTGGTGGACTTCATTCCAATGTCCAAGGTGATGGATTTAACCTCAAGATAAGGTCTTTCTTAAATAAAAAGGAAAAAAATGCTCACAGGGCAGGGAGCTGTTTGCTCTGGAGGCATTTGTGGGTTGAGTATTATTGGGAGCAGGTGGAGATTAGAGTAGCACCTGGAAGCTCCCAATCTGTAGTGGAGAGATAGATGGCCTGGTCAGGGTGCAGAGGGCTGCGCTGGGGAGCAGTCATGGGGCACTAATTGCTTGTCATCTGCTGTATTTGGGGGTGTTAGTCTGGTTCTGCAATTCTGTTCCTTGTTATTTCTTTCCTCTTTATAGTCTTCGGGGCCTGGGCAGAGTATCCTTCCTAACGCACGGCCCGCCTGGAAAGTGCCGGAGAGTAAATCTTCATGGAAGTTGAAGCCCATGGAGGCATTTGGTAGGAATGCTGGTGATCCTACCGGGGAGGAGAGGTAGCAGTGTTATGAGCAGCAGGAAGATTTGCACATGTCCATCCCCAACCCCCCTCAATCCCCTTCTCTCAAGTTTTCCCTTCACCTCCTCCCACCCCGCTGGAATTGCTGTTCCTGCCTCTAGCACAGGACAGGACTCAGTGTCCTTGCCTTACACCCCGCTCCCTGCCCCTGCAGGGACTGCTCTGGATTTAACTCTAAGTCTCTGGAACTTAGCACAGTGCCTGTCACTTGGGTCAAGCCAGGTTCAGATTTGTCTCGAGACTGGAGGGCTCTTTCAGTCTGCACCAGGTTCATGAAATGTCTCCATTTACTGACCTTTTAGATCAGCAGAGTTTCAGGGCCGCTCTGTATGAAGACAACCAGAATGTTTGACATTGACCAGGGCTAATGTAACAGCATGAACTTATATGTCTGGGGTCCTGGTACATTTCTTTGTCTCGGCCCAGAGGTCAACTACAGGTTTGGTGGGCAATTTTCATACAGTCCTGAGATAGGTGCCCTCTAAAATGGCTCCTCGGGTATTCACACCCAGTGTTGGCCCCTCCCCTTGGGTGTGGGATGGACTTGGCAACATGTTTCTAATTCCTAGAATCCAACAAACGTGAGGATGCCACTTCTGAGATTAGGTCAAAGGCAGTGACTGCTGTCATTCTGGCCCTCTCTGTGCTCTTTGAGGAAAGACTGCTGCCATGTTGTGCGCAACTGAGGGAGGCCGTGGACCCACAGCCAGCAAGAAACTGGGGCCCTCAGCCTTCAGGCTAAGAGGAACTGGGTCCTGCCGACAGCCACCTGAGCGAGCCTGGGAGCCGACCCCCCCAAGCCGACCTTGATGTGCTGCAGCCCAGCTGAAGCCTCGATGGCACCTCATGAGAGACCCTGGCAGCATCCTCCAGCTAAGCTGCCCCTGGACTCCCAGCCCACAGAAACTGGGGTATAACAAATATGCGTTATTTTAAGCCACTAAGTTTGGGAAAATGTATCATTGGCCATTAAGTGACCGCCCAGAAGTGCCCTGGAGTTCATGTGACCAGGAGATGTCAACCAAGGAGGTATGGGAGTCAGTAGATAGATAGTCCAGCTCCCTAATCCTCGGCGCACAATTCTAAGGTGTGTTCTACGCATTCTCAGAGGACTCAGGGGGACTTAGCCACACGTGTCCACAGAGGTAACCTGTTCATGAAAGCACCCTTTGCTGGCTTTCTTCCCTTCCCTGTCTTATCTCCTCTACCGCTCCTTGCGATCACTACCCAAACAATCTACTAGCATCCAAGTCATTTTTCAGGGTCTATTTTTTGAAAGAACCTAAATGCAGATAAAGCCTTTATCTGGTATTTTCCAAAAGTTCTCCAAAGGTTATAAAATAGCTAACACAACCTCCAAAATTGTATTCAATCCCATTATTTAAGGCAATGACAGATCTCTAGATTAGGGTGAATAGTAGCAGATTAGCCTGAGCACTTTTCCGGCTTTATATCTCTCAGTCATTTCAGAAATCTTCATCTTCTAAGAGTCCTAGGACTTGTGACAATAGCAACCACAAACAAGATATGATTTAGAGCCTAGAATCTAGAGACTCCCAAACCATCAAATAGTGAAGCTGTGTGATTGGTCTCCAAAGATCCGGTGGATGTTGAATCCAGAAAGAGAGGATGGCTGGTGGTCCCTGCTCCTCACTGTGGAGTCCTCTGTGGGTTTCTCCGTTGGCATCTCCGGTGCTGGTCGCAGACCTGTTTCCCTGCCGTCCTAGTATAATATAGACTTTTTTCTCCTCAACTCATCCTTGGGCTCCTTTCTTGAGGGTTAGTGGAAAATGACCTTACTGTCAGGATGACATACACAAGGGAAGGTTGAAAATTTCTGGAATTTGCTCATGGGAACTGTGAGAAGACAGTGCTTGAACTCCACTGCCCCTTTTGAAATAGCTACTTCGTGTAGCACTAGCCCAGTGGTTCTCAACTGGCAGTAATTTGCCACCCCTCCACCCTCACCAGGACATTTGGCAACATCTGGAGACATTTTTGATTGTCACAGCTTGTGGGTAGGCATGTAGTAGGTAGAGGCCAGGAATGTTGCTAAACATCCTGCTATCCACCGGACAGCTCCATAGTGAAGGATTGTCCGGCCCCAAATGTCATAGTGCCAAGGCTTTAAAACCCTGAAAACTACAGCAATCTCTTAAAGTTGTAGGGTAGCCCTAGCCGGTTTGGCTCAGTAGGCCTGCTGACTGAAGGGTCCAAGGTTCTATTCTGGTCAAGGGCACATACCTAATGTGCAGGCGAGTCTCCCAGCCCTGGTAGGGCTGCGTTCAGAAGGCAACCAATCAATGTTCCTCTGTCTCTCCTCCTCCCATCCACTTTCTCTAAAACTCAATGGAAATATATGCTCGAATGAGGACTAACAAAAATAAATAAATAAAAAGTTGGAAGGTATTGGTTTATACATAATGCTGTTTACAAATGAAATAAATTTAGAAGTTGAAAAGTAAAGTTTTTTTTAAAAGGCAGGTGCTAGGAAGCAGTAGTCACCTAGGGAGGCAGTGAAGTGCAGTGGTCAATGGCATGGCTATAAAGTCAAATGGACATGAGTTAAACTCCAGGGTCTGTACTTATTGCTCTGTGACCTTAAGCAATCTAAGGATCAGTTTCCTCATTTGTAAAATAGGAATAGTAGTGGTGCCTGCCTCCTGGGATTGTAATTAACTGGGGGGAGCATGTCAAGCACTGGGGTACAAAGCATAGATTCAGAAAGCACCCAGGAGCTAGAAGCAGAGCAGCAGCAGGAAGGAATAGGGCCTGGGACCCGAGCGCCGAGGTGAACGCCACAGGAGAAAGGCAGTGTTTCATTCTCAAAAATATTTAGTATCAGGATGGAATCCTCTCTGAAATCCTATTTGTGAAATCATCACAGAATCTTCCCTGCCACCCAGAATTTTGCTGTCTAAATTCCTGCTGGTTTTGGTTTTCATTTTTCAATATTTGTTTCTTGAATGTAAATAAACAGTCCCTGGCTGGAGCGGTGGAGGCCTTCGAACAAATGAAGGCATTCTCCCCAGGAGCCAGCTCAGACGGGGAGGCCCCAGGCTTGCCTCCCACCTGGCCTTCCCCGCTGTGCTCCTTAAGAGATGCTTTGCGTTACCTCGGAAAGCAGCCTGCACAAATAAAGCCACCCAAGACAAATAAACGCTGACCCTTCTTGGTCTACTACTCAAGGCATGCGGCCTCAGGAGAAGAAAGAGTCCTTACAGGCAGGGAGGTCTCCTGGATGCATCTGGTAACCGGCTTCTGAGAGAGACGTTGGGGAGGGAGGGGGGAGAATGTATAAGCAAGAGCGAAGTCACACACAGTCTTTTACAACCTGATCTCAGAAGTGACAGCCCATCACTTTTGTCATATTCTGTCCATTAGAAGTGAGTCACTAGGTCCAGCCAACACACTCCAGGGGTGAGGATCACACGGGAGCATGACTGCCAAGAGCCTTTTTGTTGTTCTTAATCCTCACCTGAGGATATTTTGAAGAGGAGAAGGAGAAAGAGAAAGAGAAAGAGAAAGAGGAAGAGGAAGAGAAAGAGAAAGATGATGAAGAAGAAGAAGAAAAAGAAGAAGAAGAAAGATATAGAGAGATAGAGAAACATCAATCTGAGAAAGACGCATCGATTGGTTGCCTCCCACACACGCTCTGGCCAGGGCGGCGATGGAACCTGTAACCCGGGTATGGGCGCTTGACCAGGAATCAAACCTTCGAGCCTTTGGTGTGCAGGCTGATGCTCTAATCGCCCAGCAACACTGGCCAGGGCAGCAGGAGCCATTTTAAGAGGAGGTTACCCTAGTGCTGCACGTGTGATGTACACACTGCAGACCTTGCAGCCAGAGTGGAGTAAAACAGACACACTTGCCTGCAGGGACTTACATCACTGTGTGTCTGGGAGCTGGTGGGTAGCCTACATTTTCAGAGCATTTACATTGAATCAAAAGAGTATTTCTGGTCTGTGGGGCCTGGAAACTATATCTAGGAACATGGAGCCTCTATAATCTATTCTTTTGGTCCCTTTTATCTTAAAGGTACTGTGGGTGCTGTGACAAATTACTACTAGCCTCGTGCCTTGAGGCCAGAAGTTCCAATGGACTAAAGTCAAGTTATTGGCAAGGCTGGCTCCTTCCCGAAGCCCTAAAGGAGAATCTGTTTTCTTGCCTTTTGCAGCTGCTAGAGGCTGCCTGAACTTGTCGGCCTGCAGCCCCTTCCTCTGTCCTCAAAGTGCATGAATCCACCTCTGCTCTGTTATCAGATTGCTTCCCTCCTGGCTCTGATTCCTCTTTCGTCCCTCTTATCAGGACCCTGTGATTATTGGGCCCACCTGGGTAAGCTCCCCATCTCAAGGTCCTCAGTGTAATCACATCTGCCAACTCCCTTGGCCACGTCAGCTAACATCCTCAGGTTCCGAGGATCAGGCCTTAGGTACATTTGGGGATCATTCTTCAGGATATCACACTGAAATAGGATATAACTGAAATAGCCAATAAGCAGCTGAGAAAGACGCATCGATTGGTTGCCTCCCACACACGCTCTGGCCAGGGCGGCGATGGAACCTGTAACCCGGGTATGGGCGCTTGACCAGGAATCAAACCTTCGAGCCTTTGGTGTGCAGGCTGATGCTCTAATCGCCCAGCAACACTGGCCAGGGCAGCAGGAGCCATTTTAAGAGGAGGTTACCCTAGTGCTGCACGTGTGATGTACACACTGCAGACCTTGCAGCCAGAGTGGAGTAAAACAGACACACTTGCCTGCAGGGACTTACATCACTGTGTGTCTGGGAGCTGGTGGGTAGCCTACATTTTCAGAGCATTTACATTGAATCAAAAGAGTATTTCTGGTCTGTGGGGCCTGGAAACTATATCTAGGAACATGGAGCCTCTATAATCTATTCTTTTGGTCCCTTTTATCTTAAAGGTACTGTGGGTGCTGTGACAAATTACTACTAGCCTCGTGCCTTGAGGCCAGAAGTTCCAATGGACTAAAGTCAAGTTATTGGCAAGGCTGGCTCCTTCCCGAAGCCCTAAAGGAGAATCTGTTTTCTTGCCTTTTGCAGCTGCTAGAGGCTGCCTGAACTTGTCGGCCTGCAGCCCCTTCCTCTGTCCTCAAAGTGCATGAATCCACCTCTGCTCTGTTATCAGATTGCTTCCCTCCTGGCTCTGATTCCTCTTTCGTCCCTCTTATCAGGACCCTGTGATTATTGGGCCCACCTGGGTAAGCTCCCCATCTCAAGGTCCTCAGTGTAATCACATCTGCCAACTCCCTTGGCCACGTCAGGTAACATCCTCAGGTTCCGAGGATCAGGCCTTAGGTACATTTGGGGATCATTCTTCAGGATATCACACTGAAATAGGATATAACTGAAATAGCCAATAAGCAGGTCTTACCGTCATCCTCCAATGCTGTGATCGCTACATTCTCCTTCGAAAACACCACCCGTGGTCCCTCATTGCTTATTGAATACAGCCCAACCCTATAACCCAGCTGTGTCATTACTTGCTCGATTGCTCCCGATCCATTCCTGCCCTTCCCCTGCAAACTGTGTTTCCAAGGCTCCTCTCCTTTGTCAACTGGCTCCTGACTGGGTTTGGCCAGCGCACTAATGAGAGACTGGAGGGCAGGGGGAAGCGGGCAGGGTTCCTCCTCCGCCCCAGCTCAGGCAGTGTCTCCATGACTGTGCTCGCCCTGTGGTCTGGCTCTCACCAGACAGACCCCCTCTCCATGCATCCAGTTCTTCCTGGGTGACCTCTCTTGGGCATCAAGCACCCTTGAGGGCAGCCCCCGGTTCTCAGGCTCCTGCCCACTGGGTGGTAGCAGCTTCTTGGTTCTAATTCCAAGAGGGCGTCACCATCCTCTAGTTACCTTTATACTAGTTACTAAATCCCAACACCTTTGTAACTAACTCCTCTTATTACATTCTTTCTATTGGTACCAGCATAGTGCTCTAGCTTCTGATTGAACCCTGACTGATACCCTGGTTTGCAGATTGCCCCAAACTATTCAGCCAACTTTACCTCCCAGATTCATTTATTAAAACTAAACCACATGTTTTTTCTTCAAATATACTTTCCTGTTTTGGGAAGTGTATACTCAAGTCATTCCTTCTGTATGGGATGCCTCTCCCCCACTCTTGGCTCTGCTTATCAAAATATTTTGGGTGCTTTGAGGATCATTTCAAATTTCCCTCTTCCCACTTGCCCCTGGTTACCAGGCCTGGAGTAATTTCCTCTCCTGCTGTGGTGCTGTAGCAATGAACTGTCACAATGCATGCAATGCTTGATCACATGACTGACCTGTGTTGAAGACATCTGTTTAGATCACAAGCCCCAACAATTTTAGAGTCTGCACAGTGTACTCTGTAGGTACCCGTCAGATGTGTTATTTCATCAAATGGATGTTGGAATTCTAATCATGGCATAACTCTTACTCCAAATCTCTGTTAGATACAAGGTGATCAGTTTTCATTGTACTCTTACTAGCTAGAAAAAGACATATGCTTTAAAATTACAAAATGTCTCTCCATTCCCTCATTCTAGTTAATGTAAATGATTTGAGTCTCAATTTCCCATTCAAAAAATTAATATCTTTTTTTTTTTTTGTACCTCAATATTTGAGTAGGCAATTAGGCTCCAACTCAAATTTTAAAACTTTTTATCTTTATTATATTTATTTTTATGGTTTCTTTTATTGAAAAGCAAAAGTAAGGTTTTTTATTTAAACAATAGTAATATAAAGATTTTCAATATATGCTTACGTAAGGAACAAAATTTGTTAAAAATTTCAAGAAATCTCAGGTTTATGGCTATCGTAGATACATGAAAATTATATGCAAATAACTAAAATTTACCGAACACCAATATGACAGAAAAGGCTCTGGGTTTTGAATCTGAAAACCTATAATGGGGCAACAACTTTGCCAATTACTTGAGCAAAGTGCATAACCTTCCTTAGCTACAATTTTTCTCCCTTATCTGTAGAATA
>NW_005356437.1:3984827-3994855 GCF_000412655.1 Myotis brandtii
GGAAAAAAAAAAGAAAAACAATGTTTTCTTAGTTAAAAGGTGAAAAAGTAATTAATTAAAAAAAAATAAAATAAAAATGTGCAGTAATGCAGGTGCTTCAGATCTTCTACTCTTCTTTTTGGCACGCCCGGAATTCAGGAGAATGTTGAATTTCCCTCTGATACACTGTTCCTCCGTGTTGTAAGCCACAGTCCTGATTTTAAGGCAGGCCGTATTGGTTCCCCTTACTGCTGTATTTGTATGTACAGAAGAGTCAGTTCGTGGCTCTGCCTCTGGGTGGCAGTGTGTCTGGATTGACCTCCAAGGCTTTAAGTCCTCTCTGACCAGGAGTTCTCTATTGTACCTGAACCAGCTCCGCCCAGATCTGTTTCACCAGTCGCCACTCTCAGCTCTGTTTTCCAGGCTCCCCAAAAACAATCTTCCCCTACAAGCTCCGCTAGCGACCCCAATTGGGCAATCACATGCACCGGGATCAACAATCAAACTCACAGATTTAAGAGGAAGTGTGTAAACAAGAGCCTGGGAGGCTGTGGGAACTCGCAGGGCTCCACCTTCCAGAACCAAAAAATTAATGTCTTTCTCTCAGGAGCACATAGGTTAAAAAGCACAATGAAAATGTAAGCTATTTCTGTTATCACAAGTGAAGAGGTTGGCATAGAGATAGGCTATTTCTCCTTGTCCTTCACTGGTTAATCCCACCAATCTGCAGCCCAACAGCATCGTGTGCCCATGACCTTGTGCAATGAACCTCAAAGATGACCAAGCAGACATGTCCTGACCAATTTTTCCATTCTGTGAGTGGGTGAAATGACTCTTCAAGGCAAAGAAACCTGAGCCTGTCACAGACGTAAGACAGTTGGATTGACCCGTCTACCTAAACCAGACCAGGACAGTGCCGACAGGAACATAATGACTCAGGTGGGTATCCTTACCTGTCAAGTGTCCAGGAGCAGGTCAAGTACCCTGACAAAGCTTGGGGTCCATTCTTCTCTTCATGCGTGGCTGCCTGGGCACGATTCCAGGCACCCTCAGTGACGACTCAGCACATTCATGAAGAACTAGGCTCAGGCCTATGCCCTCCCTCCCCTGCTAGCACCATTGGCCAGACAGTGTTCTTCGCCATTCCCGAAGGTGTGATCAGTGCTGTCAGCGCCTCACAGCAGGGCTACCAAGTGTCGAGGCTTCAGGGGGATGTTTGAAAATCTGTGGTGTTGTTCCTAGTAGTCTTATTCAAACACAAGGCAACGACTCCATCCTGGAAAAAAGGGCAGCCTCTGTAAACATGCTCCTACTACCTTCTTCAAGACCAGGGTTTTCTGAAAGGGTGGCCCCAAACCTACCCTCCTGAGACACATCACACCCCAAGAAGCAGAGCCTTTGCATTGCTAGGTAGGTTTTCCTCCTGACATTCTTGCTTGCAGACCTGCTTGCTTTTTTTTTAAAATTAAATTTTATTGGGGTGACATTAGTCATCATGAACATATAGGTTTCATGTGTGGATCACTAATTTACAAAATCTGTACATAGGGCCATATGCCCACCACCCAAAGTCAAATCTTCTTCTGTCATCTCATATTTGGACCCTTTTCTCCCCCCACCCCCTCGCCCTCTGACAACCACCACACTGCTGTTTGTGTTCATAAGTTTCAGTTTTTTATTCCACATATGAGTGAAATTGTATAGTTCTTAGCTTTTTCTGTCTGATATTTCACTTCGCATAATGTTCTCAAGGTCCATCCATGTTGTTGTAAATGACGCTATTTCATCCTTTCTTATGGCCGTGTAGTACTCCATTGTGTATATGTACCACATCTTCTTTATCCAGTCCTCTATTGCAGGGCACTTTGGCTTTTTGAGGAGCAACTATTCCAAGTCAGGAATTTGTCTTTACAGTTGCAAGCAGTCATCTGGGGGCGGGATGTGGAGTGGGAAGAGGATGGTGAGTGGTTGCAAACGTACTTGACTTACCCCTTTACATGGTGGCAGTGTGGCCATTTCCTGTTATATATTCATGCGGCCACAGGATGGCAATGTTTAGGAATATTAGTGTTATTTCCTGGTGGCTATTTATTATTATTATTATTTTAAATATATTTTTATTGATTTCAGAGAGGGAGAGAGAGATAGAAACATCAATGATGAGAAAGAGTCATTGATTGGCTGCCTCCTGCATGCCCCACACTGGGGATTGAGCCTGCAACCTGGGCATGTGCCCTGACCAGGAATCGAACTGTTACCTGCTGGTTCATAGGTAGATGCTTAGCCACTGAGTCATGCCAGCTGGGCCTGGTGGCTGTTTAGATCCCCAGTTGGACCCAAGGGAGGCACACAACTGACAGGTGATATATGCAAAGCCAAGAGCTTTTAAATCAGAAGCAAGAGAAAAAAGGAAAGGGCATTTATTGCAAGGTTTTTTTAAAAAAATCCAAATAAAATATTATGAGTTGTATGTGGAAGTGTACTTATGTAAAAATGAAATATGGCTGAATCTGTCACGAAGTTGCAGTACAATGGGTACCCATTTCATCTGTGATGATGTGTTTCATGATGAATTCTTATAAGTACCGCGCGCTAACTGATTGCGCCACTGGAGCTCCGACATGATGAATTCTGACCATCTCCCACCACTGGGAAGCATTTCCACATCTTTGTTCACACAACTAGTTTAGGACTCCGTGTGTAATATATTCAGGTCTGAATCAGTAGGTTTCCCACTAGATTGGAAGTCCCAGGAGGGCAGGAGTCATGTTTTCTTTATGTTTCCTCAGCCCTGAGGATGAAATGTAAGCAACCTGGGCTCATTGCATGTCAAATAAATGACTCATTTGCTCAAATAGTATCAGTGTTTAGGAACAAACATTCCTATAGGTCAAGTTATCAGAGATTGAGCCCAAAAGTAGAGATTTGGCCTGAATTTTGAAGAAAATAAAAGGAAAGGGGGCCAGGCAAGGAGTGGTACATACAGCCCTCTCCCCACTTATCCCACCCAACCCTGAACATGAGGAAGAGGACATTTGGGGTCTGAGGAGAAGCAGAAGCAAAGATGCACATGGAAATGTGAAAAATGTATGCATTCAGGGCTGGTTGCAATGTGGAAAGAGAAACAAGGAATTATGGTAAGTATAACTGGAAAAGTAGATCATAGTATTGAATTTTGGGATTAAAAAAAATGATGCTAAGGAACCTTTTTACTTGGTGATTGCCCAAATTTGGGGTTTGGGGGAGTGAAGCAGTTGTCTGCTTGAATAGCTCAGGAGGCTATAGGAGAGGAATAAGAAAAGATGCTGCCAAGCTCTGGAGGCAGCAATAGGCATCTGACCTGCTCTGGCTGCAGGAAGGACCCAGGTGGTGGCCCTGGGTGATGGCCCCAGGTGATGCTCTAGGTGGTCGCCCCAGGTGGTGACCTCAGGTGGTAGCCCTGTGTGGTAGATCCCACTCAGTGACCTCGGGTAGCTGTCCCTTCTTCTTTGTCCCTGTGGCTCAAACAGAGGCTGCTTTCAACTCCACCACCACTCCCTCCCATCATGGCCTCTAGGGGCCCAGAGGAGACTGTATAGTTTTGTGACTTCAGAAGTAGAAGGCAGAGGAATAGGAGCTCTCCTACCAGCAGGAGCTGGCTAGATCACAGAGGGTCCTGGTGAGGCTGCTGCTGTGTCTGGATGAACCCAGAAGCCATCCAGGCCCCTGGGAAAGGTGCTGGGCCAGACTCTCACACACAAATTCAACAAATGCTTTTACTTTGTTTGCAGCATAGCCATCCCTTAGTGTAGTGCAAGTTCAGCAAATTACTGGGGATCTAGATGCCTCTTTTATGCCAGTTAATCAGATTATGTTGACTGCTTCAACAGGATTTGTTAATAACATTCACTTACGAGCAGTAGAGAACTTTATTAATAAGTCATTATGCTACGGACTTTAAATACCTGGCGTTCAAAAGCAGTCCAAATGCTCTTATATTGCAAACTTCTGTACTCTCTAAGAAAATAGCTTATAACTGGTGTGTTGCATTCCTGCAATACTCAAAGTCATCATTGAAAAAAACCAGGAACATGTCCCAAGCCTTTACAAAGTAAGGTATTGCTTTGCTCTGAAATATATGTTCTTCAGTTTTGCTTAGTGTATTTTTCCTAATCTGTCTTTAGAAGAGTTGCAACCTGACTGGTTCTCGGTGAAGAGATGCATAATAAACAAGAGGCTCCTCTGGATGGAGACATGTGGTCTGTTCTTCCATTTTAGAGACAGAACACTTGAGGCACACCATACATTGTTTCTTATTTTCCCCCTCACACAGACAGGAAATAAGTTAGGGAACTGAGTAAGTAGAGATTGGAATCCAGAGGCCTCAACTCTTCTCATGACTTTTCCAGTTTAATTCTGTGGATGTCCATGGCCCATGGCAGTGACTGGCTTGGTGTGTGATGACTGAGCACACAGACTCTGAAGTCAGAAAGGATGGAGTCCTAGGTTTTCCACCTGATGAGTTTGGCCACAATGACTACTCTGTGCCCCAGTTTCCTCACCTATCCCCACCTCACTGTATTTTAGGGTTAAATAAGTTATCACATGTCAAGTGTTTAGGACAGGCCTGGCATATATTAGGAACTCAATAAAGGGCAGCTGATATAGCCATATGGCTCCTGTACAGCTGTGATGAAGCAGAGCTGCAGGGAGGCACGTTTACCCAGAGCTCCTGCCTTCAACATTTCATTCTGTGGTGGTGGAGGAAGAACACGAACCCATAAAACAACATATATGAGGACACATAAAGTTTAGGAAGCACAGGGTATAATGCAGGTGTCACATACTCAAATGTATTCAAAAGCAAAGTAGGTGAGCCTTAGCTGGTTTGGCCCAGTGGACAGAGCATCAGCGGACTGAAGGGTCCCAGGTTCGATTTCAGTCAAGGGCACATGCCTGGGTTGCGGTCTTGATCCCCACCCAGTAGGGGGCGTGCAGGAGGCAGCCAATCAATGATTCTCATCATTGATGTTTCTATCTCTCCCTCTCCCTTCCTCTCTGAAGTCAATAAAAAATGTATTTAAAAAAAAGCAAAGTAGGTGACTTAAGCAAGAGAAGTGGAGGAAGCAACAGGATTTGGGGGGAGCCCTAGGCCTGAAATGAGGTCTGTCTAAAGGCATTCAAGTTCAATTTTAAAAACACCCTCTGGGCTGTACCAATCACATTTAAGGGCTATTTTATGCCCAGAAGCTGGTATAATTACTGAGTTTGAAGTGCAAAGGCAAATAGGATGTATTAAAATCAATGAGAGAAGAACTTAGGAATCCATATTAATTTATGGACAAAATGAAAGATGAAGATCCCTGTCCTTTCGCCCTGGGATGGTCTCCCTAGTGGGAAACACAGATGTGAAGCCAGAGATGGCACTGCCAGCCTCTCCCTATCACCAGATTAGCCACTCTTACCTAGGGGCACCCCTTATATGATTTGTTTTGTGGAAGAAAAAGGGGAGCTGTAATAAATCTAACTGAAAATAGCTTCACAGGGTGGGTGATGTGATAATAAATTTCTAACTGGGCAGGTCATGTTGGGTAATCACGCAGTAGGCTTACAACTTCCTTAGTGAAAGGTTATCTTTTCCTTAAGCAAGCCCTGTCCATTGTTTGGGGGCACTAAGGTTAACACATCTTTGAAATATCTCTTTTTCAGACCCCTGGGAAGTGTAACCACCCTCAAGAGATCACATAGTCTTGCTAACTGTCCTGTAATTCAATACCTGCCTTGTTTTCTTCCACCTTCATGTAATCCCTTCCCTTCCCTCAATTCCAAATGCATAAAAGAATCTGCAAACTGTCATTCTGGGAAGCATTTTTCTAAGTCTGTTGAGATCTTGCTTTCAAGCACATGCTCTGTTTGGCTCAAATAAACTCCAATAAACTTATAAAATTTTCTATAGGTTGGGACAGTCTTACATTGACAATTTCTTTTCCTTCCTCCATTTCTTTTTGCCCTCCCTTCTTTTATTCCCATTTTCTTCCCACATTTGTCTTCTCCCTTCTTCTTACCCTAGGACTGGCATGGTACTCAATGGAACCTAAAGACATTGTGAAAATTAAGTGGTGACATTCTGAATTGGAGGAGGGGAGTGGCATGGGCTCATTGATCTTAGGCTAGACCACACTCACTGCAGAGTAAAGTGTCAATCTAGGAAGAGGTGTTAGTATAACAAGACTTGAGTAGCAAAATGCAAAACCGAGGAAGAATTAAAGAAAAAGTATAAAATCAGAGTATCAATGAACTTAATTTCTGGTTCATCTCAGCATGGACCAGAAGCTCAGAGACAAAACTCATTTTCTTAAAAAAAAAAATTATTGCTTTTAGAGAGAGGAGAGGCGGCGGGGGGATGGGGAGGGAGAGGTTTGTTGTTCCACTTATTTATGCTTTCATTGGTTGATTTTTGTATGTGTCCTTACAGGGGATCAAACCCGCAACCTTGGCATATCAGAACAATGCTCGAACCAACTGGGGTAAAAACTCATTTTCTATGTTATAAATAAGGCACAATAGAAATAATTTCTTGTCCTTAATTATTAATCCATGATATTTCACAAAGGTAAAGTCAAGTTTCTTTCCTTCTAATCCGCTAAATTTTTCAGAGTAAACAATAAAATATTACTTGGATAGACTTGTTACATTACTAATAGACATGGATCTTGACTAATCAGAGAACAAGAAGTTAAAGGAAACAAGCCAGCATAACAACAAAAAAAACAAATAATCTTCCAAGGAAAATAAGGAAGGTGAAACACATGACTATAAGTGTTAGTGGGAGTGAAATGGGCTGGAGTGGGATCAGGGGGATTACTGTAGGAAAAATATGAATAGCTAATCAATTTTAACTATCAACAAAAGCAAATAATCTTACAAGGAAAATAAGGAAGATGAAACACATGACTATAAGTGTTAGTGGGAGTGAAGTGGGCTGGAGTGGGATCAGGGGGATTATTGTAGGAAAAATATGAATAGCTAATCAATTTTAACTATAATATTAGAAATATAACTATGAGTATCACATTATGAATATGGCTCCGGAACATAGATATAGTGTCAGAATGACTGGATCTCAAATCTTGACTCTATCATTTATTATTTCTATAATCCTAAGTATACTAATTTACCTTCTAAGAGCTTTAGTTTCCTCATTTGAAAAATGAAGAAGATAACATCATGAGGATCAAATGAGCTAATGTAGGTGAATTATCTATACCAATACCTAGACTGAAACAATCTGAAAATAGTAAAATAGTAGCTGTTTTAATTGGTTGGGGCAAATAAAAATCACCGGACATATAAAGTTCGTTCCAAATCTGGTTTCCTATTGTGAGGTGTTCCCTCTTTCTCTACCATTTAATTGCATTCTGCTTCATTCTTTAGCCGAAAGAGCTAAGCTTGGGATATCTTTCCGTGTACGCTTATCCTTCCCTATGTGTATTGCCCTTTGAATTTTTGTGGTAATAATTGTTTCTATTGTGATTTCCATTCCTTAAAAGTACGCCCTGCTTCTAGGAATACATTCACCTATGTTTCTCTCTTTTAAATCCCAATAAAATGACAAAATTTTTCTTACCTGACATAACCCCAACAGGATGACAATATAACAGCAACAAATTTTGGAAGCCGCTAAGAAAATGAATGAATGTTGACCAACTTGGCTGATCTGAGGGGGCAAATCCTAGGCCAATAGTGGGGAGAACAGAAAAGCAAGATATATATATGACATCCAAAGGCTCAGGAATGCATGATGCAGGTTATCTATGAAACTGGGTTTGAAAGTGAGGCCAGAAACATGAATGTTGATTAAAATTCCACTTAAGAGATCATTCAATTTCTAGATATCTCCATCACTATGTGACCCAGGGACTGCTACTCACCTGTTCCAGTAGAAGATTGTTGTTTTCTAGAAAGGCTAAAAGAGGGTGTCTCTGGTCTAGGGAACACCAGACACAGTTGGCAGTAGGGACATTATAGAAAAAGGGGACTAAACTTCTGGAATATTGATAGCCAGGCCTATCATTTCCAGGCAGGAAAGTAGATGATCCTTCTCTGGGGGATTTGACCAGCTCGAGCGGAAGGACCTAAAGATATTAAAATTAGAGTTTTCCTAAGGGAATGGCCCAGCTAAGTCACCTTACCCTGAAGCCTACATCCAGTAGCTCCATCTATGTGCTCAGAGATTCCATTAAGAGCTTTAATGCTTTGCTCTTACATGTGAGCAGACAACCAAAGATCACTAGACAGTTGAGGTACACCTTTAAAAATAAAGATGGAGACCAAAACAAACAAACAGCAAAAACAAAAAAATACCCAAACAACTCAGAGAAACAGAGACCATATGAAAAACAGTTAAAGTATAATTATTATTCTCAGAGAAAGCACCTATGAAACAATAATAACATGCTATAAAAAATCCAGGAAATAAAAGAGAACTTTTGGAAATTAAAAACACTATAGCTGAAATGGCTTCTCAGAGAAAGCATCCATGAAACAATAATAAGATGCTATAAAAAAAATCCAGGAAATAAAAAAGAACTTTTGGAAATTAAAAACACTATAGCTGAAATGGAAAACTCCCTAAAGAGGCTGGAAGATAAAGTTGTGGAAATATCTCAGAAAACAGTACAAAAAGGAAGAACAGGGAAAAAGTGAGGAAAGATAATTCTAAAAAAAAATAAACTGGGTGAAATCATCACTAATTCAAGAAAATCTCACAGAATGAAGTGCCCAGCACAACGGATGAAAATAATTCTGCATTAAGTTACATCATCGTGAGTTCTCAGAGAGGCTTCCAGAGAGGGTTGAGAATCTGAATGGCTTTGGTTTTCTCAACAATTCTGAAATCAAATTTGAGGAAAAGTTATTTCCAGACGAGAACTCCCTGTTGTCAAATATCAACCAAATGGGCAGCATGAAAATATTTTATGGCTCACAAACTGTGTAATTCCTTAGCGTCTTTGTTGAAAATCTCCTGGCAGGATTGATTAAGAGAAAGGAAGACACAAGTTTTAGGGAACAAGAGCTGTAACATGAAGGGATTGGGGCAGTCGGGATTTCCTGGGGAGATAACTTCAAAATGAACGTGACAGAAGAGTTACTAGTAATGTTTCTGAATGTTTCGATTCAGATAACTAAATGTCTTCAGACATATTCTCAACTAAATTGGTGGGGAGGTTGAGGTTGACTCAATAGTGAGTACATGCAAACCTGAGCGAACAAAGAAAATAATGATTAACTCCAGGGAAAACAAGTGTGCAGAAAAGTAATCAGAGAATATTACTGTACTAATGTAATTATTGACCTGACCAAAAACACACACACACAGATAAATTGGTAAATAATACAGTATTGAGAGGCTGCATGAGGTTGCTGATGGTAGTGAAAGAGCTATAGTCTGATCTTCCATAGTAGAAAGTCAGAGTATAAAAAATTTATCTAAAAAAATGAAGAAATAATCTTAATAATCTGATTTAATAAAATCCCAGAAAAAAATATTAGGTAATCCTATCTAATAAAAGAGAAACATGGTAATTAGCCGTACGGCCGCTACCCTTCCCATTGGCTAATCACTGAGACATGCAAATTAACTGCCAACCAAGATGGCTGCCAGCAGCCAGGCAGCTGACTCGAACAGGAAGGCTTGCTTGCTCCAGTGACGAAGGAAGCCAGGTTCCCTGCCTGCTGCTGCCAGCCTCTGAGCTGCAACTCTAAGAAACATTGTAACAAATATAGAAGCTAAACAAAACCCCAGAAACCTCCTTTCAGTCAGCCAGGATCTCAGAGCTGGAGTCGAAACAAATTTTCAAATACAGAAGGTAAACAAAGGCCAGAAACCTGCTTTCAGCAGCCAAGGCCTTAGAGCTAAAGCTGGCCCAGAATTTAAAAAAAAAGGAAAAAAGGACAGGTTGGGAGCTTCAGTCACCCGCCAGCCTGAAAACGGCCCTCAGCCCCTCACCCAGGCTGGCCAGGCACCCAAGTGGGGACCCCCACCCTAAAGGGGGTGTGACCAGATGCAA
>NW_005356437.1:3995813-4003254 GCF_000412655.1 Myotis brandtii
ATGACAGAAAACATTGTAATACCCTTAATGTCTAAATAGAGGGGATTACAGTACATTCAAATGACAGGACTGTATGTCCCATTAAGCAGCACATTAAGAAGAATATCTTTTGGTATGAAAATATATTTATAATATGTTGCTAAGTGAAATAAATAGATCAGTAGACCAAAAGACCTATATGTATCAGCATGTCATTTTTGTAAAGAAAATTATCTATGTAAATAGTAAAAGAAAAGAAAGACATAATAAAATGCTTAAAGTGGTCATTGCTGGTGAGATTTTAAGTAGCCTTTACTTTGTTGTGTTGTTTTCCAAGCTTTTTCCATGAAGTATGAATATATTTTGTAACTAGGTGGAAAATACTATTTTAAAAACAAAAATCAATCAAAACATATAGTCTGACTTACTTTTCTTTACACTGAGATGAATTGGCTTTGCTGGAATTGAGATTTTTGGAGGAAAGAGAGAAGAAATCCTTTTGATGGATGCTATCGTTTCCATGGTTCTGGGTTTGGAAAGCTCAACATATTTGAGGCCAATTGAGTTATTTGTTCTGGCCATATGAGTAGACTTGTTTCTTATCTTTCCCTGGATTCTTCAGATTACTGCCATTTTGAAGAAGTTTATAACAGCATGGCTACTCATTCTGGGGTATCAGATTTAACAGATTTGCTTTTTGACTTAAATCAAAGGCTCCCTAAATGGAGAGCTCGCTCACCTGCCAGTTCCTAGGCAATTAGAAGATTAGACTCCCTATATGTTTTTCCCCTACCTGCTTAGACAAGAGGCTTTTTGTTAGCATATAATCTTTAATGCTACACTTGAAACAGTAATTACCAGGATGCTGAAATTTAGTAAAATGCTCACACCAGGCCACAGAGGCAAGAGTGCAGAAATGGTATCTGTAGCAGCAGTTGAAATGGTGCCAGTGGAAGTGGGCTTGAAATGACAGCTAACAGTTGTATAACTGCTTACAAGATGCCCATGACCTGGACTGGCTGGAGGATGGTCCAGGATGGTGGCAGGCAGGAGACCAGGATGGTTCCTGCATTGTTTCCCCTAATCCCCAATTTTAGACAGATAACTCTGTGAGGGAAAAGATGGTAGTTGGGTGATAGGGGTAAGCTATCTTAGCCCTTAGAAAAAACTTCCCCTTGAAATACAAGGTGACATAAAGAAGCTATTCGTAATGTGGAAATAAATGGCAAGAGAAGCAGCTTTAAAAGATAAGAAAGTGGTTGCCTCTTGCAAGAAGAAAATGAGAGAGGATGGGTGCAACTATTGCTGTTTTTCATCATAATAATCCTTGCAAAATGACTTCACTCTGCAAATGTATGTGCAAATAACTTGGATAGAAACAAGTAAACAGACAAAAATCAAACAGATGTAACTCTCATATCATCAACAACTTTATCTTTGACTATTTGTTTAATCTAGACATATTGCAATTTTATGTACTACTCACTGCAACGATGCATTGTTTTTGCACAGGGTACCCATGTCTTTTCTTACTGCACTGCTTTCTTCGATGGCATTTGCTTTTGGATGTGTTGGAAATTCAGTTATATTAGCTTCTCTTGAATCTTTCCATTAACATCAGCAGATCACTCATTTTCTCTATTTGGCTTTTCAGGAAATAGCTCATCTATGGTTTGGCCTTGCAGCTTTCATTAATGAACAACTTCAATCTTTGATATGTTTCTGGGTCTACAGGAGGCTTAGTCATTCCTTATGTTTTGCATCAATACTTATGGTATTGTTTGGTGGAAATTACTCCTAAATAAAAAGAATCAAAGGAAGAACTTGAAGATTGCCTAAGATTAAAAGTAGGTATATATGTTAATGACAGAGTAAACTTTCAGGAAGTTGTCCTAAGTACAATCAGAGAAGAAATTAAAGATTTTCATATAGAGATGTCTATCAAAGCCTCATTCATGACAGAAAACATTGTAATACCCTTAATGTCTAAATAGAGGGGATTACAGTACATTCAAATGACAGGACTGTATGTCCCATTAAGCAGCACATTAAGAAAAATATCTTTTGGTATGAAAATATATTTATAATATGTTGCTAAGTGAAATAAATAGATCAGTAGACCAAAAGACCTATATGTATCAGCATGTCATTTTTGTAAAGAAAATTATCTATGTAAATAATAAAATAAAGGAAAGACATAATGAAATGCTTAAAGTGGTAATTGCTGGTGAGATTTTAAGTAGCCTTTACTTTGTTCTGTTGTTTTCCAAGCTTTTTCCATGAAGTATGAATATATTTTGTAACTAGGGGGAAAGTACTATTTTAAAAACAAAAATCAATCAAAACATATAGTCTGACTTACTTTTCTTGCCACTGAGAAGAATTGGCTTTGCTGGAATTGAGATTATTGGAGGAAAGAGAGAAGAAATCCTTTTGATGGATGCTATCTTTTCCATGGTTCTGGAAAAAAAAATAAAAAAAAAAGAACTCCTACCATTTGCAACAGCATGGATGGACCTGGAGAGCATTATGCTAAGCGAAATAAGCCAGGCACAAAATGACAAATACTGTACGAGTCCACTTATTTGAGGTAGTTAGAGTAGTCAAAGTCATAGAGACAGAAAGTGGAATGGTGGTTGTCAGGGGCTGGGGGAAAGGAGAATGGGAAGTTGCTGTTTAATGGATATAGAATTTCAGTTGAGCAAGATGAAAAAAGTTCTGGAGATTGGTTGCACAACAATGGGAAATACCACTGAACTGTACACTTAAAAATGGTTAATATGGTAAGTTATATATCTATTTTATCACAATTAAAAATAAAAATAGAAAAAAATATATAAAGACTTCACTTGCAGTAAAGTTCTGTTGATTCACAGCTCCGTTCCTGTCCAGCACTCCCTCTTCTCAGGACCTGCCTGAGCGGAGTGGGTGTGATTCGGAGGCCCTCCCCAGATGGAGCCCAGGGGTAAGCTGTCAAGCTTGACACTCTGCCCCAGAAGTCAACTTCCAGCTGTCTTGGTCTTCAAGTTGCAGTTCATATGAGCAGCATCAATAACTGTTAATAATGAATTCTTCTATCAAATTCTGTAAAAGTCCCCCCCCCCCCGCCCCTTTTTCTCTCTCTCACAACGTACAAAGCAAAAGCAGTGGCTATGCCAACCATGTGTACAGTGCCCAGGCTCCAAGAGCAGCCACCAAGAAGGAATCCTGCCAGGCCTCTTCACTTCCAACACCAATAATGGTTGCTCCTGGAACCCAGGAAGTCGCTCCAGAAGTCATTCAACCCACTGGCAGGCCAGGGCCCCTGGGAACCCTCAACCCAGAGAGGAGCAAAGTCATCAAAATTAATTGCTGATTGTCAGAATTTAAAGCCGGAGGTTACAAGAGCCCGGGTGTAGGTCCACTGTGAATGAATTCACAGTGTCGCTCGGGCAGCTTGGGAGCTTGGACGCGTCACAGCGGTGAACTGGTGGTTATCCAACCCAAACAGATTTGTAACAGTGGCACTGGCAGCCAGGGCTGCCAGAGCAGCATTTGTATCTGACAAATGAGGCCTCTGTCAGACAAAGGGGGCTCTTAGGACTCATTCCACTTTGGCTGCTTTATGCCCAGTAAGAGCCAGGGGACCTCTTTTGTCAGAATGGGGAAAACAAAAGTGATTCATTTCATCATGCACCCTCCCCACGGTCTTTGTGGTCAACCAATGCAGGGAGGCTTTGCAGCCAGCAGTCCTTGCAGACACCATGGACTGAGGCCTACTATGGGCCAGGACTATTCTAGGTACTGGGCACATGTTGCCTAACTTAATCCTCCCAACAATGCTGTGATGTAGGGATTATCCCCACTGTAGTCATGTGGAAACTGAGATGGGAGAGGTGAAGGTCACATAGCTAGTGAACAGTGGCAGAACCAGAATTCATATTCAGGCTTGGCTCACTCCCAGCTGACTGCTGTCACCAACATGTACCTGCTACAAATGCCTGACAGGCCAAAGATAGTTCTCTCCTCTGACTTGCCATCTCTAGGGATGTTGATCTGGAAAGGCCTAGAATATTCCTAATGTTCAACAAATACCTATGTCAAATGGAACAAAAAAATAAAACATAAGAGGGGACTAAGATTCACAGAGATTTGCTTTTAAAAGGCCACAGAAAATTTCTCTGCTTTAATATAAGAATGTTTATATAGGTTATAAGAAAAAGTTAAGTTAAAAAGAAATGGAGGTCTTTTCTGGTTGGTGTGGCTAAGTTGGTTGAGCATCATCCCATGCACTGAAAGGTCACAGGTTTGATTCCTTGTTGGGGCACATACTTGGGTTGCAGGCTTGATTCCTGATCAGGTGCATGTGGGAGGCATGTTTCTCACATCAATGTTTCTCTCTCTCTCATCCTGTCTCCCCTCTTCCTCACTCTCTAAAATCAATAAAAATATATTGATCCCTTAAGGGCCAAAAGCTCCAGCTGAACCATGTTCCTCCTAGTTTTTACTGCTGAGTAGTGCCAGTCCCTGATAACCAACTTCATACATACTACTGTTTGGTCACCTTTTCCTATCCAGTTACACTAATCCATCATTTGTGGCTCTACCAAAAGAAGGGCCCAGGGCAGCTGACCTCTCTCCTCTATCATTTCATTATGGGCCTGGAAAATGAGGCGACCATTCAGCACAGCTTGTCAGCATATTAAAATGCCTAATGAGAGACTCTGGTACAGTGTGTGTAAATCCAGAATTCCCTCTACAAACCTAGTTTATTTTCTATTGTGGCCCATTCATGCCAGATGGGATGTACTGCTAATTTATCAGTTCGCCAACTTCTATACACAGACGTCTCCCATTTACCAATCACTCGTGTCGCATTTTCCACAGTTATTTTCAGCAGGATCCAAGCACTAACTCAGGGTATTTGTATATCCTGAGTTTGAAATTCTAGCTTTTTCAGGGTGGTGATAGGGTCCTGTGGCTCAGCTGCTGTCCTCTCAGTTCTCAATTCCTGGGGTCAACTGGGAAGCAAGATCATAAACCAAAGGCTGAAGAATCAAAAATTAAAAAAAAAAGAGCCAGAGAACCAGGTTGGTAGTGAAGGTAAATGCTGGTACTCACGGCCTCCCACAACCACAGCAAAATTACAACTAAAATAAAGAACAACCAATATTCAGAACCACCTGAAATCTGGCTGAATGGAAGTCCTATAACTAGAGAAGTAAAGAAGAAAGCACATTGAGACTGGTATGAGGGGTAGAGGCAAGGAAAAAGCTGGTCTGACACCCACCTGTGGCATTTTTTTAATCAGAAGGGATAGCTCTGCTATGGAGGCCTCCCATGAGAATTAAGGGGTCCCAGTCCCACACCAGATCCATAGCCCATGGTTCCAGAGCTTGGAAGAGAAGTTCCCATAACTTCAGGCTGTAAAAATCAGCGGGGATTGTGGCTGAGTGACATGGAGATCTAGGCAGTTCCTCTTAAGAGGCCAGTGCATGAACCTATATGGTCCCATGCTCTCTGAGCTCCAGCACTGGGTAGTGGCATTGGGGGAATGAGGAACATACATAGAGGAACTGGATTGTCTGCCATGGGGGCAGGAACTTGGGGATGGTTTTCTCTCAGACAGAGGTGCTCACAAGGGTCATTGTTCCTGTGCTGGGACCTCCCATGTCGCAGAGCTAACTGGAAGCCATATCTGAGTTTCCATCAGCATGGCTCACACTGTTCGCTCCACTCTGGTGATTCCCTGAGACCTTGTGCCATCCAACTTGCAGCCCCACCTAAGCTGTTTGCAGCAGCTTTTCCATATAAATGACCTGTCCTGGCTCAGACTTCAAACTTTCCTAAAATCTCTCAAACAAGCAGCAGCTGGTGTCAGTGTGCCCCAAACCTATCAATAAGAGGTCCAAGACCCAGCACTAGCACTAGCCTGCCTTGTTTCATAGATGGGCCTCGCCTGGGCACTTCTAAGCCCAATACAAGTAGCAGCCATTTGCAGATCACTTGGTAGCACCTGCTGGGTGGCCCCAGGCAGTGGCTGACTTTGCATCTCCCAGGAGGCCCCAGAACCAGTGCACTTGGTGGACAGTTTCAGACCATAGCAGATTACAATTCTACATATCCACAAGCGACACACTCCAGGGCCGACTCAGTGAGCACCAAAGCCCCACTGACGCAAGTCCTGCTCCATAGGGGTGTCTCCTGCACAGCTGCTCTTCCATTATAGTCACAGCTAGTCCTCACAGCTAATTGGCCTGCAGGTCAACTTCTCCCAGGGATGCCAGCAGCAATCAAAGCTCAACTACCACAAGACTACACACAGCCCACACAGGGGTGCACCTAGAGTGCCCAGCTCAGGTGACTGTGGAGACTGAATCACTGGGCCCTACAGGATAACTACTACACAAGGGCACTCTACCAATTCCAGTAGACACAGTAGCTCTACCTAATACACAGAAACAAACACAAGGAAGCAACTAAAATGCTGAGACAAAGGAACATGTCACAAATGAAAGAACAGAAGAAATCTCTAAAAAGAGAAATAAATGAAATAGAAGCAAGCAAATTACTGGATACAAAACAATGGTTATAAGGATGCTCAAGGAACATGAAGAGAGCTTCAAGGAACTCAAAGAGAGCTTCAAGGGACTTAGTGAGATTTTTAAGGATCTTAGTGAGAATGTCAAAGACATGAAAAAGGACCAGTCAGAAGTTAAGCATACTCTAACTGAAATAAAGAATAATTTACAGGGATTCAACAGTAGAGTAGAGGATTCTGAGAATCAAATCAATGATTTGGAATATGAGGAAGCAAAAAACACCCAAGCAGAGAGCAAAAAGAAAAAAGAATCCAAAAATATGAAGATAGTGTAAGGAGCCTCTGGGACAACTTCAAGCATACCAACATTCACATTATGGGGGTGCTAGAAGTAGATGAGAGCGCAAGATATTGAAAACCTATTTGAAGAAATAATGACAGGAAACTTCCCCTACCTGGTGAAAGAAGTAGACTTACAAGTCCAGGAAGCACAGAGTCCCAAACAAAAGGAACCCAAAGAGGACCACACCAAGAAACATCATAATTAAAATGTCATGGGTTAAAGACAAAGAGAATCTTAAAAACAGCAAGAGAAAAACAGTTGCTTACAAGGGAGTGCCCAAATGACTGTCAGCTGATTTCTCAACAGAAACTATGCAGGCCAGAAGGGAGTGTCAAGAAATATTCAAAGTGATGAAAAGCAAGGACATACAATCAAGATTACTCTACCCAGAAAAGCTATCATTTAGAATTGAAGGTCAGATAAAGAGCTTCAGGAGACAAGAAAAAGCAAATGGAGTTCATCACCACCAAACCAGTATTACATGAAATGTTGAAGGGTATTCTTTAAGAAGAGTAAGAAGAAGAAGAAGAAGAAGAAGAAGAAGAAGAAGAAGAAGAAGAAGAAGAAGAAGAAGAAGAAGAAGAAGAAGAAAGTTGTGT
>NW_005356437.1:4003733-4008041 GCF_000412655.1 Myotis brandtii
GAATGGGGGTGGGGGGGAAGAGGGGACATTTGAAATAATCTCAACAATAAAGGTTTTTTAAAAAATTTAAGAAAGAAATGGAGGGACAGGGGAGCTGGGAAGAGAATGAAAGGAGACTAGAATTACCTTAAAGTTGAAGCAAAGTCTGTTCCCCAACCTCCAATCCATTTGTTTTCCAGCCATTTGTTTTTTATTGAGTTTCTACTATTTGCTAAGGTGTTAGATACTGGAGATACTGTAACATATCTGTCAGGGTCCTAGCAGCACACTTGAGTGTTAGTGAAGGGGAAAAATGAAAATTAAGTTGCAGCTTTTAGAAACATTCCAAAGGAAGAATCGAGGGAGCTTGCTAAGAAGCTGAATTAAGAGTGAATGAAGCTAGGATCCAGAAGGCTTCCAAGGTATTGAGCCAGAGAAGAATGATGGATCTTGAAAGGAAATTATTTGTTCAAAAGCTATTCTACTCTAATAGACTAGCCGTTTTTACTCTATCGACGTGCATTACAATATTCCAAGAATTGTAAAAGTTTGGAATACCTGAACAGTTTAAAATTGCAGGACAGCAAAGAAGTGAATGGCCATCTGGAGTATTGATAAAGGGGAAGGACAAAATTCCACCGAGTTGTTAGTGAACGTGGCTGCCAAGGACTTTTGTCTGGTAGAGGTATTTGAGTCCTGGGGCTCTTTGCAGAAAGCTGGCCTTTCCCCCACGTTTTATGATGGATCTTAAAGGTAAAGGAAGAAAGAAAGATTCATGGAGGGTTTTTTTTCTTAACCCTAGAATATAAATTCTTAATCTGGTTTTCTTAAATTCTTTTGAGTTTCAGGGAGCTTGCTAAGTTTCTAAAGTTTTCCGTAAAAGTTTTGGTGTTTTGTGAAGACATTAATTTTTCTGAGGGAAGGACTACAGCTTGCATCAGATTTTCAAAGGGATCTGCTTTCCAAACAGGTGAAGAAACTTTCCCATGGAGAGATCACTGGGTGTAATTACTGGCTCCATCCACACTCAGCTTATTCATGTGCAAGTGTTGATCCAGGACCTGGGACAAGAGGTGATGGGAAACAGACTCCAGACAGAGCAGGGAGCCAGCTTCTGACAGTTTTCTCCTTTTTCTCTCCTGCTAAGTGAAAACAGTACGCAAGGAGCCCCTCCACTTGAAGGGGTGGAGACCGAGGCCTACTTATTTTGCAAGGGTTGTTCTTTTGTACACACAATGCCAGTTGCATAATCAATGTGCACTAAGTACTTTCCAGGAGGCTAATTGACTAAGGGACTCTCTAAAGTTTCTGCTTGGGACTCAAACACTAAGGCCATCTGCAAGCTGCCCTTTCTCAGATGTTGCTTCCTACTTGCGCTGAGAATTGCCCGTGCCAAGTTGACTAATTGGCTTGTCTTGAGTTCACTTTATACTAGGTGCTGACCAATCACCTGCATGGCGGATTTGTTCTAACAGGACTGCAGAGACATTGATGTGAGAGAGACACATCAACTGGTTGCCTCCTGTGCACACCCCTACTGGGGGCAGGGAGTGAACCACAACCCAGGTAAATGCCCTTGCCCGGAAATCAAACCCATGACTCTTCAGTGGGTAGGTTGATGCTCCAGCCACTGAGAAACACTGGCCAAGGTGAGATTAACTTTTAAAATTGGTAGACGGAGTAAAGCAAATTGCCCTCCATTCTGTGGGTGGATCTCACCAATCAATTGAAAGCCTAAATAGAACAAAAAAGTTGACCTTCCCAGGGGCAAAAGGAAATTATTCCTGCCCGACAGCCTTCAGACTGGGACATTGGCTTTTTTCCTGCCTTTGGACTCGAACTACACCATCAGCTGTCCTGGTTCTTAGGTCTTTGGACTCAGACTGGAACTAAACTATTGTCTTTCCTGCATCTCCAGCTTGCCACCTCACCCTGCAAATCCTGGGACTTGCCAGCCTCCATAATTACATGAACCAATTCCTCATAAGACTTATTAAGTCTCTTTCTCTATATTTATACATTGTATTGGTTCTATTTCTCTGGAGAACACTGACTAATGCAACTCCTATTGGGCTAGCATGGGGATCTAACAGTTCTATTTAGGGGGACCTTCTGGTGGGTAGGGTATAAAATTCCAGATTGGGATTTTCCTTCCAGTAAGGAATGGGCCACTTGAAATAAAGGTAGGGTTGCTATCCTGACTTTTATCTCTCTCTCTCTCTCTCTCTCTCTCTCTCTCTATCTCTGAGATGATATGTGGTAAAACATTTTTGTGCAGATGGCTTTCTGAGAGTTTGGGCTATTCCACAAGAAGTGTTTTCTCCTTTGGGCCTCAAGTATCATATGTATATTTATATCACTTCTTTTTAAAATGTCTTTTAGTGTTTTGAAAAAAAAGACAAATACTTATTGTAAAAAGAAAAGTTTAGAGACTATCACAAAAAATAAAAATTACCTGAATATTTTTATTATGTGTATCTTTCTAGAACAGATTCATTCATTCATTCAACAGGGGGCTTACTATGAACCAGGGGACTGATATCCAATAATATATACATGGTCCTTGCTCCTGCTTCATGGAGCTTATAATCTACTGGAGAAGACTGACATTGATCAAGATGTGGCATGTAGCTATGTCTCCCTCGCCTGTGGACAAATACACAGGGCTAATTTCTTAGCAGCTTTTTAAATGGATTTCTTCTTTCTAAAACTGCAAAATCTTCCTTCTCAAATAGTTGTTCAGTCCCACAGCACTGGGAAGCAGATCAAGATTAGCATTTTCTCTTACCTTCTAGACATTTTTTTTTTTTTTAGTATTCTAAATCTGTGCAAGATGGTGAGAAAAGAATACTATCTCTGTTACTTTTATGACTTGAATTATCAAATTCTCAGCCATGTGATCCCCACACCTATAATTCTGATCCACTCCATTCCCTCTGTAGCTTATATGCTTGTGTTCAGTTTTATTTTCCCTTGCTTGTTGCTTTGTTGAGATGGTGTAATCCAGCCATTTCAATGAGTAATGTGATCTGGGCCCCTGGGGCACCAGTTCCCAGCCACTGCTCTGAGAAGGTGAGCTACCCGTGAAGATGTTCTGGGCAGTTTCTGAACTTCCTCACTCTTACCTGGGGTTTACCAAGCACTGTTCTGTGTTTCACACAGGTCTCCATCTTGAGCCCAAAGCTCCAGGGCCTGAAGTCTCTGTTAGAAAAATTATGTAAAGTAAATAGGGACATAAAAATTAGAAGGGAGATCACTGGGCCAAATAAAAACACATTTAAATAGGACAATGGAGTGCCAATGCAGACATAATCCCAATCTGAAATTTTGTTGTTATTGTTGTTAATCCTCATCTGAGGACTAATTCTGAAAATTTTGAATGTTAGCAAGACATTCTAGGGCAAATAGTAAATAATTATCTTTTTATCAAACAATTAAATCTTATGGCAAGTTACATTCTCAAAACAGGAAGTCCCTCTGTTACAATTTGTGCTTATAAAACAATCTAAAAAGAGACCACACTGTCCAAAAGAAAGGGTAAGGGACCAGGAATTGGGAAGTTTAGATTCCAGCACCAGTCTACTTTTCAATAATTTATTTTGTGCCTGTAGCCAACTCACATTTTTGGTAACTAATTTTTTGGCCCCATTTCCAGAATGAGAGTATCCATTCTGGATTTCATATGTTACTTTTATCAGAGCTGATGATAATATATAGAAATTTGGGAATTATATCACTTATCATAGTGCTTGAGAAGTCAAAATTCTTAAACCAAACAGTATTACTTGCCACCGAGATTTCTAGACAGTTATGAAAACCTAGCCCTCATCTGGCATGTGACAGAAAATTCAAAATTGTTTCTTGGCCCTATTGGGTTTGGCTCAATGGATAGAGCGTCAGCCTGCGGGCTGAAGGGTCCCAGGTTCGATTCCAGTCAAGGGCACATGCCCCGATTGTGGGCTCGATCCCCAGTAGGGGGCATGTAGGAGGCAGGCAATCAATGATTCTCATCATTGATGTTTCAATCTCTCTCTCCCTCTCCCTTACTCTCTCTGAAATCGAACTGGAGAGCATTATGCTAAGTGAAATAAGCCAGTCAATGAAAGAAGAATACCACATGATCTCACTCATTTATGGATAATAAAGACCATTATAAACTGATGAACAAAAATAGATACAGAGGCAGAGCAGCATCGAACAGACTGTCAAACTACAGCAGGAAGGCTGGGGAGGGTTGGGGGCAGGGTTAAGAGATCAACTGAAGGACTTGTATGCATGCATATAAGCATAACTAATGGACACAAGACACTGGGGGGTAGGGAAGGCCGG
>NW_005356437.1:4008148-4009830 GCF_000412655.1 Myotis brandtii
TTTTTAAAGAAAAATTGTTTCCTGCAGGATTCCAGTCTGTTTTGGAATCCTTTATGAAAAAGAGCCAATTCCTCAGGGAGGCCATATATTTACTTGATCTTCAGATATGACAGATTTAGTGTGAAAAAAGCTGCATAGGGCATTTCTGGTGTTCCCTTCTCTGGGAGAATTTGAAAGTTAGGTATTTGGCCTACTATATACATTTCTTTTTAAAATCAGCATGGAGTCCCAGCTGGTGTGACTCGGTTGGAGCATCATCCCATATACCAAAAGGTAATGGGTTTGATTCCTAGTCAGGGCACGTACCTAGGTTGAGGGTTGGATCCCTTGTTGGGCGTGTACAGGAGGCAACCGATCAATGTTTCTCTCTCTCTCTCAAATCAATAAACAAATCCTCAGGTGAGGATATAGAAAAAAAGAAAAGTATTTTTAAAAATCAGCATGGGGTTTGGAGTCAGAGAATTCTGAGGGTCAAAAATCCAGTTCCCTTTATCTTATTGGTTGTATTATCTTGGGAAAATTATTATTTAACTAGAGGCCTGGTGCATGAAATCGTGCATGGGTGGGGTCCGTCGGGGTGGCCTGCGGAGATCATGCACTAGCTCGTGCCCACAGCCTTGTGGCCCCAGCTCACACCCCCAGCCTTGCAGCCACACAGCCCCACAGCCCCACAGCTCCACAGCCCCCCCTGGTACCACCCACTTGCCCCGCCTGCTCGCCCTGCTCCCCGTGGGTTCCAGTTTTGTCTGCAGATGATTGGCAGGGCGATTGGGCCCCCACTCACACCCGCTCCACCTGGCACCACCCACTCACCTGCTCCACCATCCTGCCGAGGTCCGGCTGCTGTCAGGGTCTATCAAGGCCAGCAGTGCCTCCACTGCCACCCGCTGCCAGTGCCGTGTCACCGATGCCCGCCATGGTCCGCGCTGCCCCCTGGTGATCAGCGCACGTCATAGCGGGTAGTCAAACTCCTGGTTGTTCGAACTCCTGGTCAATGACCGCCCGAGGGGATAATTTGCATATTAGGCTTTTATTATATAGGATTTCTCTGTGTCCCATTCTCTTCATATATAATAGTAATAAAAAATATCTTCCTTGTGGGTGGTAGGGAGGATTTGCTGAAGTCATGTTTCTGAATGTCTGGTGGGCTGCCTGGCACATGCTGGTGCACAATGTCTGTTGGTTCCCTTTTCCTCTCCTGTATAAAGAGTTTAAAACAACTTTGGTCTATGGGTAGAATTAGATGCAATGTCTGAATCTGTACCTTGAAAAAAATGTGATCTCAAGTAAAGGTCTAATCATAACAGCATTAGTTAATATTAACCAAGAAAGAATAAAATTTAAATCAGAGTCCATGTCTCCAGAAATTCCAGAAGTTTATAAAAATGAAGGGAAGCAAACTCACTTTTCATTACTGAGGACTAGAAGTTGGGACCTACACATTTTTTCAGTTTCTCCACTCTAGGTCTCAGTAACTGGCCGAGGAACCAGACAAATGTCTTCACTTTTCTTTACTTGGCTTCCTAAATGGGAGAATGAGGGATTTATTTTATTTTGCTGGGCAGTCAATGCCATGTGCTTGGGAATTCTTGGATGGAAGACTGAGGAAGACTGAGTACATCTGAAATATTGTTACTGACAGAAGTAAATCAAACATCAAAACCTCTAATGTTCTGCTCAAC
>NW_005356437.1:4010387-4014764 GCF_000412655.1 Myotis brandtii
GTGGCCTGGACCAGGAGGGCTGTTGGGAGTGTCCATACCCACAGGAACACAGTCTAGAGGCGGCCCCATAGCCAAGTCCCCAGGCAACTCCGGGCCCAGGTGCACGTGGCAGAGCCTCCCTCAGAGAAAGTCACCAGATCAGAATCCTGCTTCCCCAACCATGGAGTCCACCACGGACCAGATGGAAGACAAAGCCATGCTGGCGCTGATCAGGATGACCAGGCCAACAAGCAGAAGAGCAAGCAGGAGGGTGTGAAGAAGTGGATGCCTCCGGCAACCGAGAGAAGATGGTAGACCACCCCGACTACATCACACTGATGTCATCAACACAGCTGCTGGTCCTAAACATAGCGCACTTTTCCTCCGGGGGAATCGGGGGAGATAATACCAATGTAGACTGACACAGAAAGGTTAAGCTTCACATGCTTAACAGACCTGAAATTTCCCACTGCTGGTCAAAGCGAGTGGCCAGACTTTTCAGGAAGAAACTGGTTCTCGGCTCTTTTTGTAGATTCACTGCTATTTAGTTGTACCCAGACTGTAATGTTCAAAGTCAATGCCACTTGTTGATTGAGTAATAAAATAGCTAAAAAGTCATTGGAAAAAACAGTAAATGTGATCTGGGAGTCAGTATAGGGAAGGAAAGAGTACCTGAAACTTTCTGGTCCAGTATTGCTAGTGACAAAGTCACCAGTGTCATCTGACCTGCTTTTCCATGGTGGAGTTCACCCCTTGCATAGGGATGGAGGGAGAGGGAAGAGAAGGAGAGAGAGAGAGAGAGAGAGAGAGAGAGAGAGAGAGAGAGAAACATTGATGTGAAACACATTAATTGGTTGCCTCCCACACCCACAAGCATGACCAGGGCTGGGGATTGAACCTGCAACCCCAGTGCGTGCTCTTGATGGAGAATCAAACCCGCTACCCTTCGGTGTGCTGGCTGCCACTCTAACCACTGCTCAGGTGACCATTTTTTATTTTTTTAATATTAACTTCCAGGTCTTGTGAGGTGTGCTTTATATGCATTATAGACTTTAATTGTCACAGTCACCCTGTGAGGTACTATTATAATTAATTTCATTTTAAAGACAAGGAAACTGAGGCTTAGAGGAAATAAAGCCCTCACCTAAAGTCGCCCAGGTAAAGGGACAGACCAGGGATTTCAACTCAAGTCGACTTTATTCCAAAGCCCATACTTTCAACCTGAACATTATATTGCCTCTCACTCACTGCTTCTTAATTGCAAATTGAAAAAGAAATCTGATCCAAAGTAAATGAAAATAGAACACAGCAGCTCTGAATGTGAACATGAAGTACAGGTTTGTTGTGGGCTTAAGGGAGCGAGGGAAGAGGCAGGAGGTCTGTGAAAGATAATGCCATAGTGATTTTCCATGATGGTCCGAGAGGAATCACTCCTGCAGTCATTGTAACAGTCACCACCAGAGAGCTGAGCAACTACAGAGCGAACTATGAAAACCAGGGGTGCCAGGCACCCCAGAGAAGTGGTCCTCTATTTCTCATTGGGAGAACTTTGTCTTTTATCTGCTTTCGTTTCCACTTTGAACTCAGCAATTTTGGCTGGCACCCAGCTGCGATGGATATTATCCAAGCTCACACTGGTTGTGTGCATGGTACAGAAGTGGCCCAGGACTTGCAGATGGAATTAAACAGCAGCTGCCTTTGAGTCCCAGCTCTGCCTCTTAACTAGTTGTGTGTCCTGAGGTTGGTATTGGGATTTCTCTGAATTAGTCTTATCATCTATAAATGGTATCAATAATACCTATCATGCTGGGTGTTCTAAGGATAAGTACTATAATGACTGTAAAGTGTGTAGCATAATGCCTGGCAGGCATATAATGAGTTCTGAAATAGTAGCCATATTATTATATAGATTTTTTAAAATGACTGTTTATAATATATATATTTTTCTCCCCTCCAGAGAATTTCCTACTCAAGAATGGATTATGTGCCTTTGGATGAGTTTGTGTTATCTATGTGTTAGTTTTCTGGGACTGCCATAACAAAATATTATAGACTGGATGGCTTAAACAACAGAAATTTATTTTCTCACAGTCTTGAAGGCTAGAAGCCCAGGACCAAGGTGTCAGCAGAGTTGGTTTCTTCTGAGGCCTCTTTTCTTGGCTTACAGATGGTCCTCTTCTCTTTGTGTCTTCTTATGGTCTTGCTTCTGTATTGAGTCTGAGTCCATATTTTCTCTTTTTATAAAGACATCAGTCATATTGGATTAGGGCCCACCCAAGTGACCTTATTTTAACTCAATCCCCTCTTTGAAGACCCTGTCTCCAAGTACAGTCACATTCTGAGGAACTGGGGGTTAGGACTAGCAAATAAATTTATGTCAGTTGATAACAAAATTAATTTGGGGAGACAATTTGGAGGGGCTCAATTTAGTCCATAGCAATCAATAAAGTATTTTTGGCCAAAAAGCAAACATCAAGTCAAGAAAATACAGGACACAGAGAAATGTGTTTAAAATAACATGGGGACGTTATTAGCAAAATCTAAGAAATGAGAAATTCTACAGGACACACAAAAAAACCCCTAGTTTCTTCAACAAACAATTGTAATAGCAAGGAGGAAAGAGGGGGAGGTGGAACATAAAGACTAAAAGAAACTTAAAAGACCTATTATTACCAAATGCAAGTTGTGGACTGTGTTTGGGTTGTAATAGGAACAAACCAACTTTTGAAAAAGCTCAAAACATTATGAGACAATCGAAGAAATTTAAATGCGGTGGTCTAGATAGTTAATGATATTAAGGCATTATTGTCATTTTTTTAGGTGTGTTAATAATGTTGTGGTTTTGTTTTTTAAAAGATCCTAATCTTTTTAGGGAGAGTTGGTGAAACACTTATGAGTGCAGTGGCAACAGCTCTGGGACTTGCTTCAGTGTGTTGGAAGGAAGGAGGGAGGAGCAGAAAAATAGTGTGACTGTAAAAAAATGTGATTGGAGTTAAAGTAAGATTGAAAATGAGTAGATACTTTTTGAAGTTGGTTGATGGGTTTGGTGTAATAGTTTCTCTATTTTGTACATACTTAAAACATTCTATCATAAAAAGATTGAATTTATATGGAAAATATTTATCCATGTCATTAAATATTTTTCTACAACATGAAGTTTTCAATGTGGCACTGCATTGTCTGGATGAATCATAATGTATTGACACCATTTTCCTTTATCAAACTGGTAGGTGGTTTCCATTTTTTTTTTCTGTTAAAGATATGTAAATCACTATACACATCTCTGTTTCTTTACAATAGATTCCTAGAAATGAAACTGCTGGACCCGAAGGTAGGCTTGTATTTAAGGCATTGGTTCCACATTGCCAAAATATCCTCCATCGGTAACAACCCATTTTCTCTCTCCTTGAGTAACACAGTCCTGGCGCCCACCCACCTCCCCCTTGCACTTTCCCAGGCAGATGCCGAGGACATATGTGCCAGGCTCCAGAATTCAACCTGCTGAAGGGCAGTCCCAAAGCATCTCTCGAGAGGGTTCACTGAAAATGTTCCACATTTGCTTGATTTTTTCTTTTCCTAAAATATATTGTAAATTTTATTGATCATGCTTTGGCTTTGATCTAGAACCTTCATCATAAGGATGTCAAACCAACAACCAACCAACTGACAAGACTCTCTTTTAAAAAATGCATTTATTTTTTATTAAAGTACTAGAGGCCCGGTGCACGAAATTCGTGCACTGGGGATGGGTGGGGGGTCCCTTAGCCCAACATGTGCCCTCTTGCAGTCCGGGACCCCTCCCTTTTTACTGCCCACCTGCTTTCTGCTTCCTACCGCTTGGCTTGCTGCTCCTTAGTGCTGCCACGAAGGCCTTGGGTCTGCTGGGTGCCGGGCCTGCGGGTTTGTGTCTCTGATACCCCCAGCAGCCCCAGCACCAAGGTGGCGGGCCTTGGGGCTGCTGGGTACAGGCCCCCCGTTGCGTGTTTGTGTCTTCTATCAGGCCCCCAGCAGCCCCAGCAGCCCCAGCACCACCTAAATAACTTAAGGGAAACTTTATTTAGTCTTCTTTTAAAAGCAATCTAGTTTAAAAATGAGTTGCAGTTAAGACAGAACAAAGAACATGGTACCTAAGAGTGAGATAGACTGACAGAGGAGAGGCTGGGCACTGGTCAGGGGCTTACATGCCAACTGTTCTACACCTGGGAAATGATGTAAAATCGGTTTCTTTAGTTTTCTGCTTAATGGTCTTCTCCAGCACTGAGGTCAGAGGAGCCGCCTTCCAGCCCGTAGGCTGCTTCTCAGAGTCAAAAATTTCGCCATAGGCCTCTGCCTAGGACAGGACCTCTGCACCCCCAGGGTGCATAAACACACAGGGCTTCCATCAGGCTCCGCTGATCC
>NW_005356437.1:4014965-4026569 GCF_000412655.1 Myotis brandtii
GTTGGAGTCTGCAGCAAGCAAGCCTCCCTGCTCGCTTCAGTGCCTGGCTGCCGGCCGCCATCTTGGCTGACAGTTAATTTGCATATACTCACTGATTAGCCAATGAAAAAAGGGTAGCTCGTACGCCAATTACCATATTTCTCTTTTATTAGTGTAGATAGTTGGCATACAATATTATATTAGTTTCAGGTGTAAAACAGTGATTTCACATTTATATATCTTACCATGTAATCATCACACTAGCCCAATAACCATCGGTCAAGACTCCCTGGTTTGATGTGATAGAGTATAGAAAAAAATAGCAAAACTAAAAGGACCATACTTATATTAAATATTAAGAGGTCAGGTGGTTAGACAAGAGACCATTAAACAAGATGAGCGCACATAAAAACTGGTGTCAGCTTAAAGAACAATAGAAATTACAGACCCTAGATGAGGAAAAAAAAAAGTGAGAAGCAAATATCGAAATAATCTATTCTCCAAGTCAGGTGGTGACTCAACCATGTGACCCTGCTGGTTCACTCCGATGTCTGAGGTACTTAGATTACAGACCCTAGATGAGGAGAAAAAAAAAGTGAGAAGCAAATATCGAAATAATATATTCCCCAAGTCAGGTGGTGACTCAAACACGTGACCCTGCTGGTTCACTCCGATGTCTGAGGTACTTAAAGAGACAGATCTGAACCTCATTTATACACTTGTTTTCCTTGGTGTTTTCTGATACTGCAAAGGACCAGAAGAAAACACAGTTCATAACAGCATGGTAAGCTGGACTACCCATGGACTTCGGTGTCTTGCAGACTTGAGATTGAAACTCTTCTTCACCACTTGCTAGTGTGTGACCTTGGCCAAGCCACTTACCATTTCAGCCTAATTTACTTATTTGTAAATATGGATAACAAAACCTATTTCATGGTAGTTGTAAAAGTTGAACAAATAAATATTTGCAAATTGCTTAGCACAGTGCTGGGCACATAACAGGAATTCTAGAAGTGCTGACTGAATATGGTGTACTATTTTAAAATAAGTTAGTCTTCTATGTCCCCACTTTTTCAAATGCTCATTAAAGCTTATCACACTGTTTTATAATTATCTTTCTTTGACATTATCGCATTCATCTAGCCTTTGGGGCACAGGCCTAGTAAAACATTATGCTGACTGAATAAAACTCAAATTCCAACATCTACAACAATAAATATCTAGTTATTGCCAAGTGACCTAGATATTATGAGCTTAGAGAGTTTATTCACGTCCAGCTGCTCAGCATCTAATTAATCAAGAAATGTTTGTTGGTTTATTTCTTTGGGAGGCAGTATCCAAAAGTGATGAAAACTCTGGTCTTTGGGATCAGACAGACTATGTGTTTCAGTCTTGGCTTTGTCTTTTACCAGCTTGTGTTTTGGGGCAAGTTTCATGACCTTTGTAAGTTTCAGTTTCCTCATCTAACAAGTAGGTCTAATAATAGTACCTGCCTGATTTGTTTATTGTAAAGATAAAATGGGATAAATACAGAAAATTTAGTATATAGTGTACTGGCAATTTAGTGAATGTAATGTGGTGCTATTTTGACAATGTAATTACTGAAATATTACTATGGGAGGAACTGAGCTAGGTGTTCAGAGAAGTTTTTTTTTCATGTATGTAATATAATTCTTGTTCTCAAGAAAACTGTAGGTTTCTTCAGAAGATGAAATAAACATTAATAAATAGATAATAATACAGTCAGTGTATGCTTAATGACACAAGTGCTTAATGGACAACAGAATAGACAGAAATTCTCAAGTCCTGGGGCATTGGTCAGAGAAGCAAATTTTTACCATCTCCTGACCACTCTTTCCCTTGCTCCCTGTCTTTATGATAGCCATTGTAGTTTGGCTAATCTTTCTTTCTCTTCTTTTCAACTTTTAGGATACAAAATCACAAGTTTACATGAGTAGCCACAAACTCAAATGCCTTCAAGGACCTGGCAGTTGATGCAAAGTTGTGAAGCAACAAGAAGCTACGATGGAGTGCTAGCAAAATAAAGAAGTGCCAGGCCAAATGTATGAATGAAATTCACACATTCAAAAGCACTATGTATAGATAAACACAATTTGACCTCCAGGTCGCTGTTTGCAATCCTTGGTATAGTGAGTTTTCAGTTTATAATAAATAGCTGCATAAAATACTACTGCTAATAAATGATTAACCTGTATTGAATGGTTAGTACCACCTATCAGATTTTGTGCTGATTACTTTTCATTCTCAAAGTAAGCAAGGGACTCATTATTAATTATTATAGATAAGGAAACTGAAGTTCAGAGAGGTCCCATAACTTGTTCATAGCCATAAAACTAGAGATAGGACATGACTTAATACTTTAATTTTATTTTTTTAATCCTCACCAGAGATATGTTTTTATTGATTTTTATTTTTTTATTTTTTTAATATATTTTATTGAGTTTTTACAAGAGGAAGGGAGAGAGATAGAGAGTTATAAACATCGATGAGAGAGAAACATCGATTTAGCTGCCTCCTGCACACCCCCCACTGGGGATGTTCCTGCAACCAAGGTACATGCCCTTGACTGGAATCGAACCTGGGACCCTTCAGTCCGCAGGCTGATGCTCCATTATTGGTTTTTAGAGAGAGGGGAAAGGAGAGAGAGTGAGAAACATTGATGTGAGAGAGAATCATTGATCAAATACCTCCCATACCTGCCCTAACCAGGGATTGAACCCGAAACCTAGGTATGTGCCCTGACTGGGAATCAAACCCATAACCTTTTGCTGTACATGACCACGTTCCAACCAGCTGAGCCCCTGGCCATGGCCATACAGATATTTTTTTATGGCAAATTCCACATTCTTGACTATTCCACAAAGACTTGGATTTTGATCAGAGACGCTTTCAAGAAGGTAAGAAGATTTGGGCTCCATGTTAAAACAAAGATAGGATTAGTAAAGAATGCCTTCAGTTGTCTATGTCACATTGTTCTTTATTTGTAGTTTTTTTTCCCTTGGTAAAAAATAATCATTCTAACATCCTGGAAGATTTGAGCTCCACGTTAAAACAAAGATAGGATTAGTAAAGAACGCCTTCAATTGTCTATGTCACATTGTTCTTTATTTGTAGTTTTTTCCCTTGGTAAAAAATAATCATTCTAACATCCTTTAAAATTACAATCAGTTGACTAATATTCTGGTTTCTCTTTTTGGTTGGCTTCACCTAACTGAAATTAAAATATGTAATCTATAATAATAAAAGTGTAATATTAGACCGGGTGTCCTTCCGGATGACCTTCCAGACGAAGCCAAGGCTGTGAGGGAAGCCTCGGTCCCAGGTGCCAGAGGGAAGCCGGTGCTGGCAGCCGGGGGAAGGAAGGCCTACTCTTGCACCAATTTTGTGCATCGGGCCTCTAGTACAATAATAATGTCCTGTCAAATAACCAAAGTAAAACAAATATGGTCTTGGTTGAATCTTACTCTATGCATCCCACGAGAATCCCAGGAAAACTAAGAAGCATCAGGCATTTTCTGATCCTGTGCTTCATTAATATGCACAACGCTTTTACCAGAAGTCATGTAGGAAATTGCTACTGTCTTGGTAGGAATTAGAACTAAGAGTGCAAACATCTAGCTACCTATCCTCCTTGCAGTTTCTATAAAACTTACCACTGCAATGTCATGGTGCTTTTATAATGTTTCCAAGAATATTTTACTAAGTTTTATTATACTGAGAGCATTCTAAGCAAATGTTTTGTTTGTTCCCAGTTTTCAGGAGCAGACTTTAATGGAGGAATTTACCTTGGCTCATTCAGCTGGCGCTGCTGCTCTCAGACAATATCATCACTGAGAGGCACCTCTGATAGGGTGAAATAACTCTGGCACCAATCAATCAACCGGCCTAACCAACCAGCAGGCATTTATTGGGCACACACTAAGCACGCATTAGACACATTGCCATGGTGAGATTTACAAAAACCTCTAAAACTGTGGTTCTTGCTCCCAAGGGGGTTTAGGCTATCTAACCATCTAAACATTCAGCTCTCTGTGTATGCATCTATGCATGTGTAATAAACAAGAGAAGAATAAGAGAGTATCTGAAAAAAAATAATATGTGATTTAGATTCTAAATCTCAATAATCACTGAAACTAATAGTTTTTAATAAAATGCATTTCAAAGATCATTAAAAAAAACTTTGAAAACACTTTCTTCAGGAATTTACACAAAAGATATATTGCCGCCCTAACCGGTTTGGCTCAGTGGCTAGAGCATTGGCCTGCAGACTCAAGGGTCCTAGGTTCGATTCTGGTCAAGGGCATGTACCTTGGTTGCAGGCACATCCCCAGTGGGGGTGTGCAGGAGGCAGCTGATCGATGTTTCTCTCTCATTGATGTTTCTAACTCTCTATCCCCCTCCCTTCCTCTCTGTAAAAAATCAATAAAATATTTTTTTAAAAAAGATATATTGCCAGGAATATATTTAAGCAAGAATACAAAGTCTTAAGAATGAAGTCAGCTTACTTTATCATGGAGCTATACGTGTGATAAAATTGCATGACACTATCTATAAACACACCCAAATGAGCATGTGTAAACTGGTGAAATGTGAATAAGCATGGCGGATTGTACTGATGTCAATGTCCTCATTTTGGTATTGTATTAGCATTGAATAAGATGTGACCAGACTGGTAGGGGAGGGTGGGTGAAGGTTGCACTGGATCTCCCTAAACATTTTTTTTGTTGTAATTTCTTGTGAATCTGCAATTCTTCGGAAGAGTTTTAAAAATATATACAAGAAAAATATGAAGTTAATTTTTACACACTGGTAATGAAAAATTTTCAAAACATTTGAGAAATAAAAGAGAAAAATGAAAAAGAACCAAATTATTAAATATAAATACAGTATAATAACATTTATGTAAATGTGTAAAACTATATGTTCATATATGTGCAAATGTATAGTTTACAAACATATTAGAAAAAGATCATTAATGAAAGACTGCTAATAATGGAAGGGGCCTAAAGTTGAAGGTAGGAGTTAGTTAAATCAGATAACTTTTAGTATATAGGCTGCTGAAGCGAGCACAGATAACTTCTGTTTTCCCTGATTATTGGGATTTTTTTTTTAAAGAACATATTACTTGTATAATTAACAAGTAAAAAAGACTCCAAAAACCCTTGATAATATGAGATTGCAAAAGAAACAAACAAATTGGTTAAGAAAGAATGTTGATGCCTGGCCAGCGTGGCTCAGTGGTTGAGCATCGACCTATGAACCAGGAGGTCACAGTTTGATTCCTGGTCAGGGCACATGCCTGGGTTGTGGACTCAATCTCCAGTGGGAGTCCTGTAGGAAGCAGCTGGTCGATGATTCTCTGTCATCATTGATGTTTCTATCTATCTCTCTCTCTCCCTTCCTCTCTGAAATAAAGAAAAATATTTTATTTTAAAAGGAAAGAACTTTGATGTTTGATTTCTCATGTTTATGGATAAATGAAACATCATGTTTCACACTGAATGGCAGGATCAAATTATGTAATTCAAGCAAAAAGTACCAAATATCAAGCTGACATTTGTGGTCAGTTTATGAGTTTCAGTTTAAAAAAGAAACCTTCAGATGTCATTTACTTCCCCCAAATATGCCTGCAACTCAGATAGCTGCCACCATTAGTCACTAATTGTCAATCTTGCATAAAGAAAGCAACTTAAAGCAAGACATAAAGAAAAACAAATACCTCATTGCAATGTGCCACCATTAGCATTAAACATTAATAGTTAATTATAGTAGTAGTCAGTTTGGCTCAGTGGATAGAGCATCGGCCTGGAAACTGAAGGGTCCTTTGATTCTGGTCAAGGGCACGTACCTTGGTTGCAGGTTTGATCCTCATGTAGGAGGCAACCAATTGATATGTCTCTCTCACATCGATATTTCTCTCTATCTCTCCCTCTCCACTCCCTCTAAAAATCAATGGAAAAATAGTTAATTATCATTGCTTAATCTAACTTTGGCTTTCTATGAAACTTATCTGTTTAGCTTACCTAAATCTCGTATTTGAGTCAAAAGTCTTTGGACATAAACATTGATCATTATTTCTAGTACCTTGGAATTCCAGAGAAATTAAAGGTTTTGATTCCTCCATATCAGGCTAAAAACTTTGGCTCAGGATTTGTAACTTGTTGGAGAAAATAAGTTTATTGATCTTCTGAAAGTTCCTAATTACATTTGGGGTACTGATATTTACTCCTCCTTTAACTTAGAGGAAAATCCTGCCTACTGCTCCATGCCACTTGGCTTAGCTTGAAAGAGACCTTCGGTCCTCTGCTTCTCTATGCCAACTTCCTGACAGTGGTCACTTCTAAATGGGTGTCTCTGATGATAACTCTTACCAATTTTCTTCTCAGCTTCCTCTTCCATTGTATATTCATTTGATTAGGACACTAACTTAGGGTTATCAGTAAACCATGCAAGCTTCCAGATATTTTAGGAGAAATCTCAAATGGGATAGCATCTGGCATTGTAAAGCACATTTAATTGGACAGTTTCTAAACAGAACTCTACATGTGGTTTTCTTGTTACCTTCCAAACGTATAGTGTGTGTACGTGTATTGTGTGTACAACTAACCATAGATGTGTGTACTAGGTGTGTCATAGTCTCATACAGCCGGACAGAATATTGTGTGTATTGTGTGTAAAACTAACCATAGATGTGTGTATAGGTGTGTCATAGTCTCATACAGCCGGACAGAATATAAACAAAATGATGAGCCTGGGGAAGCTTTCTTGATTTGGAAACTCTTGGCCTTTTCAGACTCATTTCCCACGGTTTTTCCATCGGCAGTGGTTAGAAGTGAGATGGCATTAATAGTGCCTGCCCTGAATTTCTCACTTTTTTTTTTTCCTTTTCTGTGCTCTACTTTCACAGTATTTATCACACCACAGTCTGCTTTATATTGGGGAGGAAGTTCAATTTTTATATTCTGATGACAAAACCACTTCACCGGCACTCTTGAGACCACTGACATAGGATGTGAACTTCACCTCATCACATCAAAATCTCTTTAAGTATATGAATGAAGGGCAAAACCCAAAGTAAAGTAAGAGTTTCTTAAATCTTTGTGCAGCTCCCAAATCAAGATGGAGTAATAGCTCCTTCTGTAATTTCTGCCCATCAATCCACCCTTACACCACAAGCCAAAGATTCCAGAAGAAGTTAAAGAGCAGCATCTGTGACTCAGACAGAATGACTTCGCCACGCGGCCCCCCTGCGGTGGTTTTTCAGTTACCACTGGTATTTCCCTTTGCACAAACAGTGACATTTACCTGGGGAGATTGATGGGGAGTAGAGGAGATCACTTTCCCAAAGCCTCTGCGGTCAGAGCCTAGGCCTTAGACGTGGAGGAAGCAAACCATGCCTCAGGGGACTGAACCGTGAGCGCATGCTCTTCCCTGTCACAGCCTTTCACTGGCTCCCACCCCTGCGGACCAGACCGCATGGTACAGTGTGACAGTGGAGGCTTTCCCTGACGACCCACCCTGCTCTGCCTTTCTAGCTTCCCTATCACTGTTACCACAAGTCAAACAGAATGAATTCGTCTAGGTCCCCACAAATTCACATTCTTTTTTTTTTCTTTTTTCTTCCATCTCTGGCTCCTGTTCTCAGCCCTGCTGGGATTGTCCTTCGCCTTTCCCTGACCCATAAAGTGAAATCATATTTATCTTCTAAGGTTTATGAACCTTTCTCAGATACCTTCCCTTTTTTTCTGAAAGTCGTGCACCCCCCTTAAAGCCTTGTCCCTCTGCCTTATAATTGGATTACTTGTTTGCATATGTTATAAACTCCTTGATAGAGAGATCTGCTGCCCTTGGTGCACTGGACTGTGTAGTGTCGCTTCTGCAGGGACTCTGTGACTACTTATTGACTTGAATCTCAAACTCAACATGTCTGAGCTCAGCATCTCTTTCCTCTGCACCCACCCCAACCTCCTCCTCCTGATTTCCCCCCTTGGTGATGGAAACCCCATCCACTTCACTGCCCCTACCAGAGAATTTAGCGTCACTCTTTCTCCTCTGTTTCTCAATCCTGCAACCTCCATCTAATCAATAACCAAGACCTGTCCACTCTGCCTTCTTATTATCCTTTAAATTTATACCCTGTTCTTTCCTGCCACAGTGTTATGACTTTAGTTCTGGCCACCATCATCCCTCGCCTGGATTCTACAGCACCTCCTACCTAACTGATTAGTCTGTCTCCCTTCTGGTCCTCCCCGCCCCTCACCTCCACCCAAATCCATTTTCCACACTGTAGCCAGGGTGATCTCTCTAAAATGCAGACCTGATGGTGTCACTCTCTTGCCCATGATTCTCAGAATCCCAGGGGTCCTCAAACTACGGCCCGCGGGCCACATGCAAATACAAATATTGTATTTGTTCTCGTTTTGTTTTTTTACTTCAAAATAAGATATGTGCAGTGTGCATAGGAATTTGTTCAGTTTTTTTTAAACTATAGTCCGGCCCTCCAACGGTCTGAGGGACAGTGAACTGGCCCCCTGTTTAAAAAGTTTGAGGACCCCTGATCTAGTTCAAACTCTTTAATACCATTTATACCACCCTTTAGAATCTGACCCTTTCCTTTATTCGTTATATATCCCTCTCCCTCAGCTTTCCCCATCCAAAATCCAAACTCTACCCACACTAGACACATAGATTTATTGGGAAGCTCTTTAGGATTTCTACAAATGTTTGATTCAAATTTGTGTTTTAAATATATTTTTTAAAACTATAATAAAAAACATTCATTTAAATGTATTGTATATAGCACAGTTCTATGTATTGAGGTTCATCAATGCATTAATTTGGACTATCAAGTTAATTCTTCAATATGAAACTTCTAGTTTTTTGGTGCATATACCTGAAGTTCTTGTAAATGTGGCATTAATTTGAAAAGTTGTTAGTTTTGCACAGACTTAAGAAAAAACTAACACAACTAGGCCAGCCCTGGCCGGTGTGACCAGTGGTTAGAGCAATGGCCTTTGCACTGAAGAGCTGAGGTTTAATTCTGGGTCAAGGGCATGTACCTGGGTTGCAGGTTTGATCCCCAGCCTGGTCAGGGCACGTGTGGGGGCAACCAAATAGATGTGTCTTTTTCACATTGATGTTTCTCTCTCTCTCTCTGCTCCTCCACCTCCTCCTCCTCCCTCTCACTGTCCCTCCCTTCCACTCTCTCTAAAAATCAATGGGAAAAAGATCCTCAGGAGAGGATTAACAACAAGAAAAAATAATAATAAAATTAGTGTTAAAAATATACTCTTCAGGGAGAGCTGTTAAATAATCATACTTTCTATTTGCATCTACTTTTTTGTGTGAATTAGGATTGTCTACTTTGAAATATATTTTAAAAAATTTAAAGGCCCAAACATATCCAGAGACAATTGAAATAAATAATTTGGGTACAGAGATTGATGTGAAGCAAAATATAATACTTAATTTCAGATACTTGTGTTTATCAAAGTTATCTTGCTGTTCTGATTGGTTGATAAGTAAATATTAAAAATATAAATGTTCAAATAAATTTATATTAGTAAAATATTATATTGATCTGTTTTATAGAATTGAGCCCCAAGAAAAATTTTCATTTAAAAAGACAGGTTCCAGTACTTAAAAAAAGAAAGAAAGAAAAGAGAGAGAGAGAGAGAGAAAACCATTGAGATGTCAGCGTAGACTCTTCCTCTTCACCCTATTAAGGCAGCTACAATATGTTCTAATGCAGAAGAGGAAAGAATGCCACAGCCCCATTTTCTGTTCCAGTCAGGAACAGCTCTGATCCACACGGAAACTGCCTCAGGGGAACATGGTCAGCTATGGCTGACTCCCTGTCTCCCCACCATTCTCCAGCCCCTGCTTCTCACCAGTTTACCTTTGAGAAGTGTGGGTGCTGACAGCATGGCCACACATATTCCTTCCTTTTGCTGCACTTTCTCTGCCCCACATCTCATAACACACACACATTATTGTACTGTTTCCAAATACTCCGAACAGAGCTTGCTCTGAAGAACGAATAAATTGCAGCAATGTCAGAAAATATTTTGCCTTTGTGTTTTTCCAGTAAAGAAGGAACCATACCTCAATGTGGGATTATCAAATTCCTAGAATTTTAGACCTTGTCCTGACCAGTAAGAAAATACGTTAGTATTTATTTTGCTGAATCTTGCCTCCCGACAGAATGCTAAATGAATGGCATGTTTGGTGCTTGTGACCTGCGAGGTCTATGCTGGCTGAAGTGCTTATGAGCTGATACGGTCTAGCTGAAGCCATAAAGACATGGATGCTGGGAAGGCTAATTCCACTGGGTTAAATTCCAACAAGAGGACAGGTGCTCACAGCTGCCCAGAATGGCATTGAGAAATATGAGTTTGTCCTTGTCCTTTTGACCACCATACTGGTTGGATTCCTGAGAGCTTTAATTATCGCCTGTGAACAGAGCTAGTGGCTGGCTTGGTGTTTATCAGCTCCAGAGCTGAGGAAATTGGGCTTTATCTCTTTCAGATTAGATCACTACAAGCTTCACAGGGTAAGGCTAGTGGAGGGAGGGGTGGGGAGGGTAAAGCTCTTACTCCCTCTACTCAAAAATGCTTCTGCAAAGCCATACCCTTTATAGAACAAAGCCCCAGGACACCCCGTCCCCTGCCCCCCAGCCCTGCCAGGATAACTAATTGGAGGTTTACTTACTTCTTTCAAGGGCCTTTTAATTGGTAAACCTTTCCCCTAACTAAAATGCTGGATCTCTTTCAAGATAAGGCACTTTTGGCCTCAGGTTTCTACTTCTCTCTTTTCCATTTCCTTCAGGTTTTAATAACTCTGTAGCCAGCTGGTGGGTGGGACATCTGGCCCGCTAAGGAACTTGGTACCTCCCCCTGCCTGCCAGAAATGACACTTCATCACTCCACTGGCTTCTTAAGAGAAAAAAAAAAAGGAAAAAAAGACCCCACCCCCACCCCCACCCCCACCGCAACAGCACAAATAAGCAAAACCTTGTAGTTCTATATGATGGTGTTTTTATTTTATTTTAAAAAATATATATTTTATTGATTTTTACAGAGAGGAAGGGAGGGGGATAGAGAAATAGAAACATCGATGAGAGAGAAACATCGAGATGGCTGCCTCTTGCACACCCCCTACTGGGGATGTGCCCGCAACCAAGGTACATGCCCTTGACCAGAATCAAACCTGGGACCCTTCAGGCCGCAGGATGACGCTCTATCCACTGAGCCAAACCGGTTAGGGCTGATGGTGTTTTTAAAGGGACACCTCTCCTCTGGCTTGTGGCCTGTCTTAGTGTTGACAATGTTCCCTGATCCTGGGGTGGCCTGGGGTGAAAAGGCGGGAGCCCCAGGGATGCTGTCGCAGGGCTGGGACCCTCACCCTACAAAGGTGACAAGGTTGTGGCTGCCTGGCCCTCTGTTTGGTGTCTATTTGTGGCTTAGCTTCTCTGAAGGGTTCTGACACCCCACTCACCATTTACTGTTCTGTGCACTGGGGCTCTGTTTCTTTCTTTCTTTCTTTCTTTCTTTCTTTCTTTCTTTCTTTCTTTCTTTCTTTCTTTCTTCCTTCCTTCCTTCCTTC
>NW_005356437.1:4026616-4036062 GCF_000412655.1 Myotis brandtii
TTCTTTCTTTCTTTCTTTCTTTCTTTCTTTCTTTCTTTCTTTTTTTCTTTCTTTCTTTCTTTCTTTCCTCCAGGAACTAAAGACTTCCTGATAACCAAACCCGCCCCACCCCCACTCCCACTGCCCTGGCCCAGACGCCAACAAGAACTTTCAGGGGCTTTATTGAAATCCCCCGGATTGACTGTGAAGTTCCCTCCCTGGGCATATTATTGTGAGGGTGAGCTGGCTACATTGGAGCGCCTGGTTATTAACTCTTTTTTCTTTTGGCTTTTTTTTTTTTTTAAAGCCATGCAAAGGTTGAGGAAGGAAAACTCGATTCTTGCTATTTTTATTGTGTCCAGTCAGCGGTATAGGCAACATGTCTGGTGGTAAAAATGGAGAAAGCAGGGGGCCCCCAAAGGAAGTGACCAGCTGCCAGACAGAGGGGGTGGGGGGCAGGATCACAGGATGTCTGAAACTCCTTGGCTGCGTTCATGGGCAGATCAGCTGCCTCCTGGTTCTTGACCTCTTTTAGGCGTGGTGAGGGTTGATGAGCTCATGCTTGTAAAGAGTGCAAGCCTTTCATTGAGGTATAATTAATAATCATCTGATAAGTGAATAACAATAATAATGATGATGTAATCCCCCTCTCCCACAGCCCCACTGCTGTTTCCTTGGGTAGCACTATTGCGAGATGACGTCACAGTGTACTCTATTAGAAGAATGACTGACTGACTGACTGTAGGTGCAGATGGATCATCACAGCTATGTGCTTGCTGGCTCCGCCCAGGCTTGGCCTGACACTGGTAACCTGAGGGCACAGAACAATGCAGCAATGTTCTGTAAGTGCAGGACTGCTCAGGTAATGGGAAAGTTCGAGTTGTTTCATGACTCAGGTACCAGGACAACCCACTTGCTTCTTGCCAAGCTGGTGGCCTCCCAAGCAGGAGAACCGAGTCTGGAAGCCTTATGGAAACTGACAGTTAGTTATTTTGAAGTATGGTACCTATTTGCTTTGTTTAACAATGGACAGGTTATTTTGATTTTCTGAATTGTATAAATCATCCCATTCGATTGAATGCCTCATTGATTGTAATGTGACTATCCCATTGATTGTGATCTTACTGGTTTTAGAAAGCAAATTCCTCTGTACCTGGGAACCAGGACAGCACAATTATCCCAAGACCTGAGGGTTCCAGATAATGTTTCCCTGTCAACTCAGTGGTCCCAAGACCCGAGGGCTCTAGATAATGTGTTTCTGTCAACTCAGTGGCCCCAAGACCCGAGGGCTCTAAATAATGTGTTTCTGTCAACTCAGAGGTCCAAAGACCCAAAACTATAAATAATCTTTGTAGATAACTAATCAGCTCAATCTCGCTTCTGTAACTGCTTTGTGCAAACCAGGGTCCTCATTCCAAACCCTGGGATGTAATCAATACCTTTGTGATTTTTGCCTATATAAGTATGGTTTTGCCACCATCTTATTGCTATGAGATTTGGGAATGTCCCCTCATAGTCCCGGATTGCAATAAATGTGACTCTTTAATTCGACTTCTTGAGGCGTCCTTCTGTGATTCGCGGGGTACATTACAACAATTTCTCCTGCTCCTCTCCTCTGTCTTTCCACAGAGCCCTCTAACTCGTAGGATGAGTCTCCCAAGGGGGATGGTGTAAATGGATCAAGCTGCTTCCTCTATCTTGGTTATCAGAGGGACCAGGGGGCCTGTCAACATGCACAAGAGTTGTCTTGGATACTTACTGAGACGAATGGAGAAGCGATGGGTCTTAGGGAAAATATACAATCTCTTTAGTTTTTAGGCTTCACATAATTTCATCTTGAAAACAGAGTCCTCAAAGTAGACACCAACCTGAAAAGAAGTGCTTAGAATGGGAACAGAAGAAGCAGATTAAGGAGACAGTTCCTCATCCACTTTTGCCTTAAAGGCTTCCCAGGCCAAAAGGCTGAGCCAGGCAGAATGGAATTCCCAGCTAGAAAGGACAATAGCACCTTTCATTGGCAAACAATTTGTGGTTTACAAAGCACTTTCATATAGCATGACCTCATTTGAGCCTTACAATATCTGTAGGGTTGGCTGAATTTATTATCCCTGATTTATAGATGGAGAAACTGAGGCCCAGAGGTTAAGTGACTCACTGGACCAGAAAGAAGCAGCAGAGCCAGGGCCAAACCCATGTTTCTAGTAACACACTGCGCTTGCTTCACGATGGCCAGATTGCACAATCTGCTCTCTCCCGGAGAGATTGCTATTCTATCTATTCAACAAGTAGATAACGAACGACCACTTTATGTTGGGCACTGTGCTAGGAGTTGTGGAGACAGCGGTGAACGTGACATACGAGGTTTGTTTCATAGCATTCTCAGCACCACATTTGTTTTGTGCTGCTTACATCTCTAGGCCATGGGATCCTTCTAGAGAGATCTGTTGGGAAGGCTAAGAATCTTCCCAAGTTTCCCAAGGTTTGGGAAGGACAGCTTCTAGGCTCTCAGCAGCAGAATCAAGTAGACCTATTTCAGTCTAAAGTTTTGCCTGATCATGTTTTTCTGCTTCCGAGTTCAAGTCCCCAACAGAGAGAATCTAATTAACCTAATTTGGTCCAAAGTCTTTACCCTGGCAAAACCTCAGGTCTGCTGGGCAGACATCAGCATTAGGGGTCCACCTGTGGGTGCTGGTCCATCCTCTGGGTGCTGAGGAAGCCACACACAAAAATGTTTACTTAGCACAATATGCTTTGGGATCCATCTGGGACTTTGGAGGACACTCCAGACTAAAGCAGGTAGGCAGGAATGAATGCCCCAAATTCTCAGCTTTCACCTCCCTAAGGCCTTTCACCCCTTATTTTTCTCTTTCAATTCTCAATAATTCCAATAGAAAGTTTTGTAAAATATGGAAATAAAATAATATTTTACATTCTGAAATGTTTATGGGTGAAACATTATAGTGTCTGGGATTTTTCTTTAAAATACTCCAGGAAAAAAGACTGGTGGGACCAGATAAAATAAGAAGAACATATGTAGATATTTATTAAAGCTGAGTGATGGGTACAGGGGGTTTCATTCTATTATCCTCTCTACTTTTTTGTATTTTTGATATTATCTATAAAACAAGTTCGAATACACAAACGGATTATTTTGTGCCATTTTGCTCCTTCGTTGGATCCTTTACCTTGTTGTCTCTATTATTTGATATTTCTTGAAGGGCGGAGTTATTTAATCAATTTTTACAAGCATGTATTGAGGGCTTCCTATGGGTTAGTCAGTCTCTTGCTTTCATTTTTATTTAAGATTTTTCTTTTCTTTTATTTATTTATTTTTATTTTTAAGAGAGAGAAACATCGATCAGCTGCCTCCTGCACACTCCCTACTGGGGATGTGCCCGCAACTAAGGTACATGCCCCTGACCGGAATCGAACCTGGGACCTTTCACTCCGAAGGCCGACACTCTATCCACTGAGCCAAACCAGCTACGGCTTATTTATTTATTTTTATTGATTTCAGAGAGGAAGGGAGAAGGAGAGATAAAAACATTAATGATGAGAATCATTGATTGGCTGCCTCCTGCATGCCCCCTACTGGGGATTGAGCCCACAACCCAGTCATGTGCCCTTGACTGGAATTGAACCCGGGACCCTTCAGTCCACTGGCCGATGCTCTATCCACTGGGCCAAACCAGCGAGGGCAGTGTCTCTTGGTTTCAGATGAACTAATAGCCCCAATTATTCTGGATATTTTTCTGTGTATTTCCTGCACTATCAGCTCTTTGCATAGGTTCCACAAAACGTTCTGGGGACGCTATGGTTCTCTGCTGACCCTTCTCTGATGGGTGTGAGAGCTCAGCAAGCCCCTGGAGCATTTGCATCTGATGCCCAGCATACCTTGAAACACTGGTCGATTGCTCTGGGGCCAGGCCAGGGTCTGAAAAACATTTCAGAACAGCCTTTATTTTGACCTAATGGGAAAGAAGAGAGAGAGGCAGTTAGCTTGGCCCTAGCTCAGGTGGGGTGGGCCAGGTCAGGCGACTCGAAGCAGGTGCCCAGTTTTCTCTATTTCCAGCAGTTCCATTAACACTTGGCAGGTTTCACTCACCTTCAGCATCTGTAACATGCAATTGTTGATACAGCTAGTATTACCTCACGTGCTGGGCTCCTCTGTGTTTCCTCGCCACTGCAGTCAGCACTCGGGATCGATAGGGTTCATTTTCTGTGTGTGGATGTTTGTATATGGCAGACAGACATTTTAAGCCCTGTCCCCAGCCTCCCCACCAAAAACACAGTGCCCTCATTTTTCCTTTCTGGATTGATGTTAAGCACTTAACGTAATTGCCTTGCAGAATAAATAGCCAAAGGTGTACAGTCAGTCACACCAGGGCTTCATATTTCAAAACCAACCAGGCTTCTTTTTAAACACTCCTTTAAAGGGTGTGAAATCAAGCATGTCGAGGCTAGGTCGCCCATGGCAAAAGGGAGATAGACATCTCGTCTTACTCCAGAAACAAAGACAATAATGACTTGGTTCCTTGTCCTTCCCTACCCTACCCACCTACCCCAGCTGTTTACCCCACAACTTCCCAGTTGGCTTCTCTCCAGGGAGCTTCCTCTTTTCACTGGGCAGCTTGCTTGATGATTCTCATTTGCTTTGTATAAAGAAACCATGACCAGGCCCAGCCAGTGTGGCTCAGTGATTGAGCGTTGACCTGTGGGCTGGGAGGTCATGGTTTGATTCCTGGTTAGGCCATATGCCTGGGTTGTGGGCTTGTGTGCAGGAAGCACCCAATCAATGATTCTCTCTTATCACTGATGTTTCTATCTCTCTCTTCCTCTCTCTTCCTCTCTGAAATCAATAAAATATACTTATATGTATGTAAAAGAAGCCATGACAAAACTATTAAAAGTCCACTCTCTGTCCCTGGCCTTGGCCTCTGCTTTAGACAGAGCCAGGGACTTTCACTCCAGTTAATTTCTCAGTATGAGTCAGTTCCTGAACTCTGGCCATTTTCTTTACCTTCCTCTTCACGTTCCACCTTTGAAATGCCTTCTTTTCCCTTAGAATGGTCCAGGCTTAATACGGACCCATGCTTGCCTTTCCCCAAGCAACACTTTTCTTCTTCTCTAGAGTAGAAGTGGAAAAAATAGAACACTTTTGACAAATTGTTCTTGCTAATCTATCGTATTAGAGGGTGGGGCCAGGAGTAAAGCCAAAATAGCTTGGAAAGCGAAACCAGTATCTAAATAAATAAATAAATACACCAACAGCTAAGCTAATGACATTCCACTATTTACTTACAGTAATAGTTGGCAACTAAATATTATAGTTCATTTCTAGTTGTTGCTTATCCACCAAGAGGGTCGATAATGTATAAATCAGACAGGGATCATGGAGTGAGGGCTACGTAAAGACTTCCTTAATTATAGGAAACCTTGTCCCAACCCAGGAACTTGAAATCCAGATAAGATAGAGAAGTCCTGAGTCATAAAACACTTTCAGATCCTATAATGTAATCTGTAGCCAGTGTTCCTGGAATCTACAATAATAAAAGCGTAATATGCAAATCGACCGAACGGCCGAACGCAGAACGCCTATCCAGATGACCTTCTGGATGACCTTCCAGATGAAGCTGGGGCTGCGTGGGCGGCCGGGACTAGGAAGGCCTACTCTTGCACAAATTTTGTGCATCGGGCCTCTAGTATTCCTTATAAATGACGTCCTAGTAATTCAGTCTGGTTACTAGGGATGTGAAATATGGAAACAAGATTTATTCTTTTGATTTGTTCACTTGAATTAAAAACTTAAAAGTTGTTGTTGTTTCTGTATTTACAAAACTCCAAGCTCAGAGTTAAAAAAAAAAAAAAAAAAAAAAGCCCTCTCTCTCACAGTATCCCTTTATCGCTTAGGGGAGAAAGGAATTTCAGCCTCTGGAGTAGAAGACTTGCTCCTGAGACCATTTTGACGGTTCTTTCCTCTTGACTGACCATTTTTGAGGAATGTAGTTGTCAATCATTTGCTTTTTCCTTGATAAGAATGGTTCATGTGTGTGCATGGAGTTGTCAAAGAAAAGAACTTGCTTTTGATCTCAGACATTTCAGCTTTTCCTTTCTACCCACACATCCCTGAATCACTCAGCAATCCATAACCTCTTTTTTTCTAAAAACCTGTTTAAGTGGTTTGGCATTTATTTTGTCATTTCTTTGATCATGTACCATGTCAGAATTGGTGAGCAATTCTGGTCCTTTTCACACCTCTGCCTTTATGCTATCTTTGAGTCTACCTCTTTGTACCTGTCCCATTCCTTTCTGTCTCAAATATACCATACACACTCTCTCTCACACACAAAGTTAGATTTATAAAAAGTTATGTGTTAACAAAGAATATGTACAATTGCCCAAATTCATAGAACTGAACACTGGATATATATATATTTTACTATATGTAAATTGTAGCCTCAATAAAAAAGTTTTGTGTTTACAAATTTCCAGTATATTTAAGGAGAGTTTAAGTACCTCTTGATTTTCATATTCATCACTGCTCCCAACAACATTTGGTTGGTACTATTGTTATACAAAGACAGTACTTGTTGCTATGAAAAGTGTCATAAGCAACCATTTTATCAGAGGTTACAGTGCTCAAGTTTTAACTTATAATTTCTGCATATGTAATTAGAGTCATTGAAAGCCCATTACCACCAGGAACTTGAAAACCCGAGAGCAGTTTTGTTGCAGTGAGGAGTCATGAAATAGACTGTGGGAAGACAAGTCATCCTCTCATCCTCAGATTCCTTATCTGCAAAAGAGGATACATTTGCCCTGCTTACTTCCTAAGGCTGTTATGAGAACAATTAAATTGAAGTCAATTAAGCAAATATTTTGTGTCTACTAAGTCACGTCAAATTCTGTGAGCACACAAAAAAGGAAAAGGCATGCTTCCAGCCTTCATGGAACTTATGGACCAGGATAGGAGGGAATGCTAGTAGGTATATAGTCCCCATAGAAAGTATCACACAATCTAGGTGACAGGGGCACAGCATAACCCAGACACAAGTAAAAGGAGCACTAATTCCGACCGGTGCACTGGAGAGGCTTCATGGAAGCAGGGGCACTTGAACAAGACCTCGAAGGAGGACGATTAGGAAGAAAGGCTTACCAAGTAGAATGACAATGAGAGCAAAGCACAGAGATAAGGTCACTAATGGAATCAAATGAATCTGTAAACTAACTATAAAGCACTATCTTATATAATAAAAGCCTAATATGCAAATTGTGCCCTTGGGCGGTGGAGACCGGGAGTTCGACCGCTTGCTATGACATGCACTGACCACCAGGGGGTGGCGCAGAACATGGCAGGTGTCGGCAATGCGGCGCAGGCAGTGGGCAGCAGTGGAGGCGCTGCCGGCCCCGATGGGCCCCGAAGAGAGCAGGACTGTGGTGGGATGGTGAAGCAGGTGAACGGGCGGCTCCAGGCCAAGGCCGGTACAAACAGGTTCCCTTTGCCCCATCAATAGCCCTGCAGATGGCGACCAGCAGTGGCAGCAGGGGGCAGGGCTGCCACCTGGCTCCCAGGTGCTGAGGGAGAAAGGGAAAATAGCAATATTAAAATATTCTAATTATTTTCCTTTCAATGTGCACGAATCTGTGCACCGGGCCACTAGTTCAGTTATAAAATATTGCTTGTTACCTCTATTGGGGCCACTACTCACCCTTCCTAGTAGCCATGACCTCTCTGTGATTCAGAGAAAAGGCCAGTTTACCAGCTTACAGAATTTCGGTATCCGGCAGTCTCAAAGGAGATGATGATACAGCTCAAATCCAGCTCAGAAGACTTGACCCAAAGGTTTACAGTTAAATTCTCTTTCCATCTTCCAGAATCTTTCCCAATTCTCTCTCAGGTTAGCTCTCCCAGCCCATCATTACATCAACTCTTATCCCCTAATAAGGATCAAAGCAGGCTCTGAGTTAGCCAACCCAGGTTCAAATCCTGGCAATGCTGATCTCTAGGTATATGATAGGAAGCACCATCCTTTAATCTATATAAGACTTCAATTTTATATCTGTAATATGGGAAAGAAAAGAATAGTACCCACTTCATAGAGTTGCTAGGAAGGCTAAGTAAAATAATGTACCTAGTGTATAGCACTCAAAATGTTAGAGTAGAGGTTGTCAAACTATGGCTTGTGGGCCAGATCCATCCCTATCCATTTGTTTATGTATTGTCTAAGTAGCTTTCTGCTGCAACCGCAGTCTAGGAGTTGTGACAGACTGAATGACTCACAAAGCTAAAATACTTACTATCTGGCCCTTTACAGAAAAAGTTTGCTGACCTCTAAACTAGAGAGATGAGAAGACAAAACCTGCATACGTTACATGTAAAACCAGTTAGAGGATTTTGATCTCAGTAGGCTTGCCAGTGACTTTATCTGCTTATTGTTAATTCTCAGCATCTGTTGATACGTGGCATGCCCCTCAGTACTTGAGAAGTCCTTATATTGATCCCCACACTCAGTACCACAGAGTTTCCTAGCATCTATTTATATCCTCCCACAGTCTGGTATTAATAGGTAAGGACCACATAGCAAATGTGGGGAAGGTGTGTAACAAATTCTGGCTCTGATTAATTATACCATAATCCCAAATGGAAACTTCAGAATACTCTAAGATGAAAGGGAATTTAATATATCCCTGGTGATGGAACAACCATGTCACTGAATAGAGGGTAGCAACAACATGGAAAAGAAGAAAAACCATGGTGGATAGTTTGAAATTCCCACTGACCTCCTACTATGCCCCTTAAATTAAACCCCCCTGCCCGGCTGGAGTGGCTCAGTGGTTGAGCGTCGACCTATGAACCAGGAGGTCACGGTTAGATTCCCGGTCAGGGCACGTGTTTGGGTTGTGAGCTCAATCCCTAGTGTGGGGTATGCAGGAGGCAGCCGATCAATGATTCTCTCTCATCATTGATGTTTCTATCTCTCTCTCCCTCTCCCTTCTTCTCTGAAATCAATAAAAAAAAATATTTAAAAAGCCCTGTAATGTCCACTCCCATTCTATTTAAATATCTCCCTTTTCAACATCTCTAACACTGCTGCTATTATGAGATGTACAGAAGCCTAGGTAGAGTAGTATTATGTATCTGAGCAGCATTCCTAATTTCATTATTTGCATATGGGGAAGAACACTGGACTTGTGTTAAGGAAAATTGCCATGATCTAGATCAGGGGTAGGGAACCTTTTTTCTGCCAAGAGCTATTTTGATATTTATAACATCATTCTCAGGCCATACAAAATTATCAACTTAAAAATTAGCCTGCTATATTTGGTCAAACATTTAATTAACTCACCCTTAATGCCGTAGCAGGGCCAGACCAAATGATTTCATGTGCCTTACACAGCCCGAGAGCCAGATGTTCCCCACCCCTGATAGATGAAACCATAGAGGCATTTCTTTTCTTTTTTTTTTT
>NW_005356437.1:4038009-4065011 GCF_000412655.1 Myotis brandtii
CAGCCAGGTTCTCCAGGTTCCTCCAGCCATTTCTGTCTAGGTTCTCCAGCCAAGTTCTGTAGCCAGGTTCTGTCTAGGATCTTTTGCCATGTTCTCTCACTAGGTTCTGTCTCTAGGTTCTGTCCCATAGAGGCATTTCACCTCACCTCTCTGGGCCTCAGTGCTAGCAGAGATAATCTAATTGTTAACTGTAAAATGCTATTAAAGAGAAACAACCAAAGACTGGTGTATGCACGTGTGGTGGGGTGTAAGGAAAGCGACCATAAAGCTCTTTTGAATGTTAGATGCAATGAGAAAATAATCTAAGATGAGCCACAGTTGCTACTATTTCACCCACTGCCCCTTAGGCCATCTGTATTAGTTCCTCCTGCTCAACCAAGGTAAGGTTGCTTTGGACCACAGGCTCTCATCAAGGAAGAACATGAATCTAGTGTTCATTTGTACACACTGTTGATTCAAAGGAGTACATTCCTAAGATCATTGGCCAGGGGATTTGTCTCTTGTCAGTGAAAAGAGGCTCTTCTTAATTGTATTAAAGACAGATATCTATTCATTAAAAAATTCATTGAAAACACTAACATTCACTGAGCTGTCACTGTATCCCAAGCACTGTAGTAAGTGCTGGGACCAGTCATTGTCTCTCAATGATCTCAAATTCAGTCTTAAAACCCTCTTTAACACTTCCATTCTGATAACACTTTTATTTTGGTGTAGCTAACCTTAACTGTGAAGATCTCTGACGCCCCACCACCATCCCTATCATTCTTCCTCCCAGTGTCTGCATCTTCTGTTAATTTCCTCTTCTCCCAGTTTCTATCTACTCCTAGAGACTCACTCCCACTAATATGCAAGTAACTGTCAACAGTTCAGAAGGTTCTTCTTCCTGGGGTACTGTCTTACAGCAGAGTTCAGTGTCCTTCCAACAGTGCTTTTACCCTCTAAAACTTGATTTGGTCTTAGAACACATCTAGCATTACCAATCAAGGTTGGAGGTTAATGTGAAAACTATCCATCAAGGTTTAAGCTAGGGCTGGAATTTCAGGAATCAGATAGCAAACAATAGGTTTGTTTTTTGGTGGGGAGAAGGGAATGGAGATTTCACAGGAGTTGTTTTATTTATTTTTTCTCAAAGCCCTGAAAGGTAAGATGATATGAATAAGAGCCTACCCCTATCCTATATAATAAAAGGCTAATATGCAAATTGAACAGCAGAACGACTGGTCGCTATGATGCGCACTGACCACCGGGGGCAGGCGCTTGTGCAGGAGCTTCCCCCTGGTGGTCAGTGTGCTCCCACAGGGGGAGCACCGCTCAGCCAGAAGCCAGGCTCATGGCTGGCGAGCGCTGCGGCAGTGGCGGGGGGCAGGCCTAAGCCGTCAGTCAGACATCCCTTGAGGGCTCCTGGACTGTGAGAGAGCACAGGCTGAGCTGAGGTATTCCCCCCACTCCCAAGTGCACGAATTTCATGCACTGGGCCTCTAGTTATATATAACGTCTCAACTTAGCAAAAACGTAGCCCAAGTGTGGCAATTACCAAGTAGAAATGTTCCCTACCAACAAGGAAATCAGAAATGATCTTCACTGTGCTGAAAAACTTCATTGTAGAAAGTAAGGATTGTGGATTTATATCATTATAAATGCACAGCCACTCAAGATATCCATAGTGAGTGCAGAATTCAGAGCTGAAGCATTGTGGGTAAAGAGGGCCCCAAGGGTGTGTTAAGGTGCCTAAGTGAACAGTTTGCCTCAAGAAGAATCGAATTTGAATGTTGTAGAACAAACTTAAGAGGATCTCTATTCTAGAAAGTTCTAATATCTTAAGCCCCTTGTTTGACTGTGGCTAAAGTCCAAAGAAGAAATATCAACATATTCATTAATGAGGATCCAACTTGAAGTTGTATTGTCAAGAAGACTCACTACCCTGGCCAAGTGGCTCAGTTGGTTGGAACATCATCCCGTACACCAAAAGGTTTTAGGTTCTATCCTGGTCAGGGCACATACCTAGGTTGCAGGTTCAATCCTGGCTGGGGGTATCGGGACGCACATGGGAAACAACATATCAATGTTTTTCTCACATCAATGTTTCTCTCTCTCCCTCCCTCTCTCTTAAAATAAAATCAATTAAAAAAATTTAAAAGGAGAAGATAATAATTTAAAATACATTCTCTAACTTTGACAGTATTTAAATGTGAAAGTACTCATTAACGTTGGGTACATGCTGTTTTACTAAATTGTAAAAAATTCACTATAGTTGTAGAATTTCAAATGCAACATTATGCACTTAGACTATAATAAAAGCAGGAGGCACCTTAACACACCCTTGGGGCCCTCTCTACCCACAATGCTTCAGCTCTGAATTCTGTACTCACTGTGGATATCTTGAGTGGCTGTGCATTTATAATGATAGAAATGCCATTTCTACATTATTGGAGTTGACAATAAAAGTATAAACACCGCCCTGGCCAGTTTGGCTCAGTGGATAGAGTGTCTGCCTGAGGACTGAAGGGTCCTGGATTCAATTCCAGTCACGGGCACACGCCTGGGTTGCAGGCTCGATCCCCACTAGGGGGCGTGCAGGAGGCAGCCGATTCATGATTCTCTCTCATCAATGTTGTTTCTATCTCTTTCCCTCTCCCTTCCTCTCTGAAATCAATAAAAATATATTTTAAAAAATAAAAGTATAAACACCTCTCTGACTAAGAGGTGTGCTCACTGCCTCTCCCTGTGGGGAATTAGGAATGTGTCAGGAGTCAGAGGTGTCTATCATACTTTCCCTGTTCTTGGCAGATACCAACTTGGTACAGTCTGGGCTCTCTCAACAAGCTTTTTCTCGATGTAAAACTGTGACTCTCTGAAACTCTTCTCTCGTTGTGAAAAGTATTTGAACTACTTGTCTGCAGGTACATGAGGATGGTGATATAGCCACCGTATTAATCCACAGAAACCAGTGTGTTTTCAATATGCACAAAGTTATATTTTTGCCTGACATCCATTGCCAATATAAAAATATCATCCATTGTTTGGAGCATTTGCATTAATAATTAACTAGATGACTTTAAAATTCCCATTACCTACATTTTTATGTGTTCAATTTTTTTCTCTCAATAATTTTGTGAAGGAGTTGTCAGTGTTTTTAAACAAATAAGTATTCTTCTATGTAACTTATAAATGCACACAGACGTAAAAAGTACTTACAGTTAGGAGCTTATAAAATACTCCCATTATCAATTTTAAACACAGGCTTAACATTGTAAGGATACATATCCCTGTGGTTATCCTGACAGCAGGTTATCCTTGAACTCTATCTTCAGGGCATTGTCTCATTAGATGATCCTTCCTATCGCTTAACAGAAAAAGAGCCAAAACTTCCTGAAACATTTGGAAGCATATTTTTCCCAGAAGTAATTGTGGTGGAGTTAAAATAAACAATGGATTTGGAGGCTGGGTTTATGCCTCAACTCTGTCAACAATCCAGATTATCTGTTACCAAGCTTTCAAAGCCTCAATTTTGCCATCCCTATTTATTATGTAGCTCATTTAATTAAATAATATTTAATGACATTATATTTAAGTAAAGCACTTGGTAAAAACCCTAACTGTAAACAAATATAAGACATCTAAAACCTGCTGTTATATTTTACCACACCAGGACTTTATTAGTCCCTGTCTGTTCTAACAATGCACATACATTAATGGTCATTGGCCACCTGCAGGCTCAGCCCTGCGCCAAACCAGGCCAGTGATAGAATATTAATTATCACTCCCTGTAGTGAACACCTTTGGTTTTGCCTTTCTACCATTCACATCTCCTTCTTCTGATCATAGTACAACAATTTTCCATGGAGAACCATCCTTTTCTACTTCTCCTTTTTTTTTTTTTAATCCATATGATTGGATAGGACTTGTTTGTCAATGTGATGTAAATGTGGCCAGAGTACCAAAATCCTCTGGACACAGTGGCAGGTTCAGGAATGATTCCAAGAGCAAACCAGGCAAATAAAAACTTGATTCTGGAATTTACTGGGAGGACACTCTTTTTTCCCCTATAAGGGAAGTAAGGCAGTTAGGAAGCAAGCCTGGAGGGGCTAATGGTCTCCTTATCACCATGTGCACTGAACAACATAAAAACACGCATATAGATCAATGGAACAGAATAGAGAGCCCAGAAATAAACCCACACCTTTATGGTCAATTAGTATTTGACTCACATACAATGGGATAAAGACAGTATATTCAATAAACAGTGCTGGGGAATTTGTGCAAAAAATAAAAATAAAACTAGACTACGCCTTATAAAAAATAAACTCAAAATGGATTAAAGACTTAAATGTAACAAATGGGACTACATCAAAATAAAAAGTTTCTGCACAGCAAAAGAAACCATCAACAAAACAACAAGAAAGCCCACTACATGGGAGAACATATTTGCCAACATTATATCTGATAAGGGCCTAATCTCCAACATTTATAGGGAACTCATACAACTTAACAAAAGGAAGATAAACAATCCAATCAAAAAATGGGCAAAGGACCTAAATAGACACCTTTCAAAAGAGGACATTCAGAAAGCCAAGAGACATATGAAAACATGCTCAAAGTCACTAATCATCCGAGAGATGCAAATCAAAACAACAATGAGGTACCATCTCACACCTGTCAGAATGGCTATCATCAACAAATCAACAAACGACAAGTGCTGGAGAGGATGTGGAGAAAAAGGAACACTTGTGCACTGCTGGTGGGAATGCAGACTGGTGCAGCCACTATGGAAGACAGTATGGAGTTTCCTCAAAAAACTGGAAATGGAACTCCCATTTGACCCTGTGATCCCACTTCTAGGAATATATCCCAAGAAACCAAAAACACCAATCAGAAAGGATATATGCACCCCTATGTTCATAGCAGCACAATTCACCATAGCTAAGATTTGGAAACAGCCTAAGTGCCCATCAGTAGATGAATGGATTAGAAAACTGTGGTACATCTACACGATGGAATACTATGCTGCTGTAAAAAAGAAGGAACTCTTACCATTTGCAACAGCATGGATGGAACTGGAGAGCATTATGCTAAGTGAAATAAGCCAGTCAATGAAGGAAAAATACCACATGATCTCACTCATTCATGGATAATAAAGACCATTACAAACTTTTGAACAATAATAGATACAGAGGCAGAGCTGCCTCAAACTGATTGTCAAACTGCAGTGGGAAGGCCAGAGAGGGTTGGGGGGCAGAAGGGAGGGGAGTAAGAGATCAACCGAAGGACTTGTATGCATGCATATAAGCAAAACCAATGGACATAAGACACTGGGGGGTAAGGGAGGGCAGGGGATTGTCAAGGGCGGGGAAAAAAAGGACACATATGTAATACCCTTTGTAATACTTATTAAAAAAAAAAAGACTTAAATGTAAGACTCAAAGCCGTAAAAATTCTAGAAGCAAACCTAAGCAGAAAAATCTTTGACATTTCTCTTAGCAATATTTTTTTTCTGATATATATCTCCTCAGGCAAGGGAAACAAAAGAAAAAAATAACAAATGGGATTACATCAAACTAAAAAGGTTTTGCACAGGTAAGGAAACCACACACACACACACACAAAGAGACAGCTTACTAAAAGAGAGAACAGATTGACCAATGATACATCTGATAAGGGCTTAATATACAAAATGTATGAAGAACTCATATTACTCTGCACCAAAAAAACAAACAATCCAATTAAAAAATGGGCAGAGGATCTGAATAGACACTTCTCCAATGAGGACATACAGATGGTCAATAGGCATATGAAAAGATACCCAACATCACTAATTATTGAGAAATACAAATTAAAACCATAATGAGATATCACCTCATGCCTGGCAGAATGGCTATTATCAATAAATCCACAAATGATAAGTGTTGGTGAGGATGCGTAGAAAAGGGGATCCTTATGCACTGTTTGTGGGAATGCAAATTGGTGCCACTACTGTGGAAAACAGTATGGAGTTTCCTCAAAAGATAAAAAATGGAACTGCATTATAATGATCAACGTAATTTGATGAACAAAAAGAGATCCAGAGACAAATGGCAGAGGAGGTGTGTGTGTGAGGGGGGAGGGGGGGCAGATAGAGAGCAACCAAAGGACTTGTATGCATGCATATTAGCATAACCAATGGACACAGACTGGGGTGGTGGGTGCTTGCTCAGGATGGGAATGGCTGCAGGGGAGGTCAATAGGGGGAGAAGGAGACATATGTAAAACTTTAGACAAAAAAAAGGAACTGAATTAAGACCCAATGATTCCACTTCTGGGGATTTATCTGGAGAAATCCAAAACACCAATTTGAAAGAATATATACACCCCTATGTTCATTACAGAGATATTTATTATAGCCAAGCAATGGAAGCAACCCAATGCCCATCAATAGATGAGTAAAAGGCTGTAATACATATTCCCAATGAAATATTACTCACCCATAAAAAAAAATAAAATCTTACCATTTGCAATAGCATGGATAGACCTAGAGGGTATTATGCTCAGTGAAATAAGAGTCCAAGAAAGACAAGTACCATATGATTTCACGTATATGTGGAATCAAAAGAACAAAATAAATGAACACACAAAATTGAAATGGACTCATACATAGAAAGAACTGGTGGTTGCCAGAGGGGCACTGGATGAAAAAGTTGAAGGGATTAAGAAGCACAAATTGGTAGCTACAAAATAGTCATGGGGAAGTAAGTAAAGCATAGGAAATATAGTCAATTATATTGTGACTAGAGGCCCAGTGCACGAATTCGTGCATGGGTGGGGTCGGGCCCGCCCTGATCAGGCCGATCGGGGTGAGGGGTGGGGAGAGAGGAGCTGCGAGCGGTTGGCCAGCCGGCCCCACCCCCTGGTCGAACTCCTGGTTGAGGGGAAAATTTGCATTTTAGCCTTTTATTATATAGGATAACTATGTATGATGCCAGTTGGGCTACTAGAAATATGGAGGGGAAAACTATGTAAAATATATGCTTTTCTAACCACTAAGCTGTACACCCAAAACCAACACATTAAAAACAGCAACATGCCCAGCCAGTGTAGCTCAGCAGTTGAGTGTTAACCAGGGAACTAAGAGGTCACGGATTGGATTCCTGGTCAGGGCACATGCCTGGGTTGCAGGCTTGATCCCCTGTAGGGGCCATGCAAGAGGCAGCTGATCGATGATGTATATCTCTCTATCATTCTCCCTTCCTGTCTCGCTAAAAACCAATTAAAACAACAACAAACAGACCAAGGGGCTGAGGACCAGAGGAGGTAATAAAAGGTAGCCCAGAAGTCATGGTGGTAACCCTGCCACCCTTATTGCAGTCTTTGGTTCTCTCTGTGGCTAGGAGAAGGGATGGGTTGGTGAGTTCCTGTGACTGAACTATAAACTGAAATGTGGAGAACACTGCCCATATAAACAAATATGCTGGCTACACCCTAGGCTAGCCCACAAGTCTATTAAACGTGCAATATAAGAAACAAAGATTTATGCCTACAAGAAATTTGTTCTGAGTTTTAAAAAAGAAACCTGCCAATGAACTTGGGTACACACCTTCTGTGTAAAGCTGGAGGCGACCTGTACTGTGCTTGGGTAAACGCAGGGTGGTTTTGAACATATGGTAAGTGCTTGATGACCACTTTATGCTTGCTAGATTGGTTATTCTATAAAAGTTTACATATGTTCTTTTCATATGTATTCTTTTTTGTAACTCAACTTCAGTATACAACACAGAATCATACTGGTAATAGAGAGAGATTTTTAAAGGTGCACGATCCCTAGTCAGTGTGTTTCAAGTTTTCCTTTTCTTAGACTACATTGGCTGCTATATATACATATGTATGTATATATAATATATACACATATATCTACACTATCTGTATTTTACATATAAAATAAAACAAGGCAAAAATTCGTTTCTTTTGAGAGTTAACTAAAGACTTGACTTTTATACTTAATATAATAAACTGCAGATTCTCCTTAAAGGTAAAGTCTCCATTTCAAAGGGTTGGTCACAAGGGCAGCATGTAATAAAAAATTCACAGGTCAAATTTAAGGTCCTGGGAAAAGTACAAACGGAGTATATTTTCTGACTTTAGGAAGATAGCATTTTTATTTGATTGTTTTTTACAGAGTCAGAAAAACCCGGAATGCAGTCAGGGGAGCTGAGAGGCAACAACCCTTCTTGCATTTTTCCCTGTGAAGGAGGTCAGGACACTGTCCTAAGGCCGCAGGGCACCATGTGGTCAACCGGGCTCACTGTGTGGAGGTGGCTCAGCTTTGGCCAGTCACACAGATAGTCATTCAAGCCAATTCTTGAATTTCAGCATATTTTGTTTCTGAAAAAACAAAAACCAATTATTGATAGCTATGCTGACCTCAGATATGCAGTCTATCGTAGTGAAATGACCTTTTCTATCCATAATATTGCCAGTTAAAGGTGACCCTGAACCTGCCTGGCCGGGTGCCTCAGTTGGTTGGAGAGTTGCCCTGTGCACCAAAAGGTTGCAGGTTTGATTCCTGGTCGGGGCACATACCTAGGTTGAGGGTTTGATCCCCAGTCAGGGTGCAAATGAGAGGTAACCAATTGATGTTTCTGTCTCACTTTGATGTTTCACTCTCTCTTCCTTCCTCTCTCTCTAAAAATCAATAAACATATCTTCGGGTGAGGATTAAAAAAAAAAGAAGGACACTCTGAACTTGTTGACATGAATTCAGTGGATGAAAAAAACAAACACCAGATATTTTTCTTGAATTTCGTGTTTTTAATCACCATTGTGGTTTTGATCACCCTTTTTTTTTCTTTGCCAGCCCTGCTTTGTCTTACCAAGACATTCTTTGAAACATCACCCCAATGGTTTCATGATTAGAGCACCTTATCATAAGATTATATTAGCTGTGACCCACCTACAAGCTTGCTAAGGGGACTGAGCCATATCTGCTTCAACTCTATCCTGCATTGGGCCAACAAGGGCTTTGAACATAGTAAATGCTCAATAGTTGTAATCTAGAATTTTGAAGTTGAGCTAAACTAGGTCTGGCCATCATCAATTTATAATTAAAACAAGATTCAGATTAGGACTTTCTCCTTCCCAAACTCAGCCTCCACAACCCAACTCCCAGCCTACCATGGAAGTTCTAGGACAGTGATGGCGAACCTTTTGAGCTCGGCGTGTCAGCATTTTGAAAAACCCTAACTTAACTCTGGTGCTGTGTCACATATAGAAATTTTTTGATCTTTGCAACCATATTAAAACAAAGATTTATATTTTTGATATTTATTTTATATATTTAAATGCCATTTAACAAAGAAAAATCAACCAAAAAAATGAGTTCGCGTGTCATAGGTTCGCCATCACTGTTCTAGGGCCTCATCCCAGCTCATCTCCCTGCTCTGTACCTTCCTGAGTCTCCCAGCTCCACTCCCCACTCAGGTCTTTTCCTAGGCAAGCAGCAACAGCCACCCATGCCTTCCCACCTCCCCTCCACCTGTCTTCCCTGCTCAGCCTCTGCTGCCCTGGGCTCTGGATACTGCTTTTAAGAAGGGTCAGAAGCATAAAAGTCAGGGTTTTTGGTATTTCATGACATCTATACATAACAGTCATTATAGAGCTACCTTTTACTAAAGATCCCCTATGTACCCAGATAATATGCTTAACACATATCTCAAACGTGTTGTTTACTTAGCCCCATGACAGAGAACCATTCCTTTTGCTAATTCATTTGCTCAAAAGCTATCCAATGAACAGCACAGTGAAGAGCCTTGCTCTGATGGAGCTTCTGTTCCTATGGAAAGAGAGAGACTAAACAAGTAAACAAGGTAATTTCAGATAGTGACTACACCAGGAAAGAACCGACACTGGGTAATGATGTAGTGGTGCTGCTTTAAATAGCAAGTTCAGGGACACTGTCTCCAAGGGGTGACATTAGTGCTGAAACCCAAATGAGGTAAAGGAGGCTGATGCTGTAAAGAGCGTTCATGCACAGGGACCAGCATGGGCAAAGGCCCTGAGGAGGGTATGGGCTTATCACATAATTAAGGTATCTGTGGGTCTGTCTGCTTTCTCTGCTAGAATTTGAGTAATACTATAGATCCCTTATATACTTGCTGGAAACTGGACTTTCCATACCCAGTATTCTCCAGGCTCAGCTGGACACTCTAGTATACCTACAAGCATTTTTTTTACCTACAAGATGCGGTCAAAACTCAACCTCTGCTTGGCCTATATCTTGGTATCTAATGGACTCATTTTGTATTTGTTTTCTCCTGGCTTATTTTTCCATCATTACATCTGCCCTGGCACTTGTGATACTCAGAAGAGGTCATTCAAGCATCAACCTTATGCAGGCACTGCGCTAGGGCTTGGGAACCTATCAATTAATGTTTACAACTCTGTGTAGAACTTCCATTTTGAAAATGAGAAAAACTGGAGTCACAGGAAATTAAGTGAATTGCTCAAGGCTAAGTGGCATAATTTTAACCCAAGCATTTGGATTCCAAATCCAATGTGTTTTCCAGTGCCTGACTGCAAGATTAAGGTGGGATATACGTTAACAATTTGATCTTTTACCCTTTGGGTGAATGGTTTTCAAAATTATTATACTTACAAGCTTTAAAAATACAGATTCCTTGGCCCCACCGTCAGAGACTCTGACTCAGTAGATTTTTTGGGATGTGGTTGCTGGAACTCAGTAGCACCCTTGGGTGACGTAAGGAAAGGGGCTTGTAGACCACACTTTGAAAACTAGTACTGCTATGGCTTTTCGTTTGTTTTCCCAATTCTCACGCATAGGCAACACCGAACCTGGACAATTGTTTTCTAAGTACATTTTATGATGATTTAAAAATGGATATAGATTTTAAAAAACTAGTATTTGTGTCTCTTTTCTAATCTGGACAGCATTAACAAACTTTGCTTTGAAACTATTTTTGTTCTTTAATAAACTGACTTGTCCCTCTGCTGTCCTGTTTGAAGCCTCTCTTGTGGCCACTGTTTCATGCCCTTGGCCTTCTGTCTGTGGCTTCCCGGCAGCAGGCCTCCCGGCCACAAGGATGGCAGTGGCCTCCAGGCCTCCCTGGCTCGGCCCAGCAGCTCCGGCCGTGCTCACATCTTCACAGGAGGCTCAGAGCATGAGCGTTTGCAGCCGCAGGGAAAAGGGGATGAGAGAGGCTGGTTTTGGTATTTTCCCATCCTAAAGCATTCTAGCCAAACTGCAGGCTATGAGTTCAGTGTACTTGTCATTCTTCCTTTAAGAAAATGACTACGGTGTCCACAATCACTCCTTGTCTTATTTGGCCGGAATAATGGATTTTCTTTCTATTTTGTTTAGCTTTCTGGCACATCTAAAATCAGATGTAATTCTTTATTAATTGCTTTGTGTTACTACTCTATTCTAAGGTCACCTAAGGCATGTGATTCACTATTTATGAATTTTATCCACTTTTCAATCACTACATGAAAATAAATACCCGTGCACTTGCAGCTCAAGTTACAAAAGAGAGGCCCTGGCTGATGCGGTTTAGGTGCTTTGAAGAGCAGAACTGCAGTGCCCCACCCATGTTTTATTCCCACACAGTTTGCCTCCCACTTTCCCCTCACTGTCCACAGGAATGTTTCCCTGGAAATCAGGGGGAGAAGCAGGGAACCAAGAGAAAACTCTTCTCTCCACGTGGTCATGGCTTCTCAGAGTCTCCCCAGAGGCAAGGCCTCAGCAGGAGGTATGAGCGAGGTGCCCCTCTCTCCACCTCAGCCGCAAGGTCTCTGGTGGGTGGGAGCCGTGAATGTTTATTGAGTGCCTGCTATGCACTTGGCACCTCAGAATTGTTTTGATCAGTTACAAACATCTCTTTCTTCAAGCAGATGGGCTGCACGTGCCGATCATCATCAGTAGCTGTCTTGTGACTGGGATTCTCTGGGACCCCTCAGCCTCAGGGAGCACACACCCCACAACCTGGGCTTGCAGGATTCCCTGATGGGCTCCCAACGATTACACTTCCTTCTGGCCGTGCCCATTGCTGGGGGCACCTGGAAATGCTCCCTCAGCAGGACACAGTCCACTGTTACAGCCCCAACAGATCCATCCCCCTGCTCCCAACCTCTGTCTGATTTATCTCAGAACTGACCGCAGAGGGTTATCAGCAAGCCCCTCAGCGTCGGGAAATGTTTCAGTTCTTTCTCGGGCACTTAAAGGGTAGGGCTGGAGGGGACCTTGTCCCTGAATTTCCCTCCAAGGGGGTGGTCATGGATCTTAGTCTCTCTACAGCAGCATGACCAGGGGCGGCCAGCAAACCTTGTTTACTCCAATGCAATGAGGGAACTTTGGAGCCTTTGAATCCCTCCTAATTCTGCTTGTTAGGTTGAGGATCAGTCACTATCCCACAAACACCCTTTGATGTTAGGGAGTGGGCTACTTTCTAGGGAAGATGAGACCTCATTCTGGTTTCATAACCTTTCCATTGAGTGGATGGGTGGGGAGAGGGGAGAATCCGGGATTGGTGTGAGCTGGCTTCTAAGGAGGACACCCTGGAATCTACATCATGACGTCCCTGGGGTTTTGATGAACTTGGCTCTACTCCTCCAGGGTGTTTAATTAGAGAGGTGGAGGCAGGGGATGTTAGGGTTTCTGGACAACAGGCAAGTAGCTTCATGACACTGGGGCCTGTCTGGCCATCGGGGCCAAGCAGGACCCCTTGCAGCAGCCAAGGCAAGGGTACGAGGAGAAGTTCCAGCTCCCCAGAGAGAGAGAGCGCGCGCCTATTCTGGCAAGGAGTGGGCAGAGTGTCAGGCGCCAAGCCAGGCAGCTGTGGTTTGGGGCAGGGTTCCAGGGCCAGGAGGGAACTGGAGTGCCAAATGGAAGCTGAGCAGGCGCCCAGTCATATGCTAGGCTTGGCCCACAGGGTGAGTTTACACAGAAATGCTCTGGCTGCAGGGCACCTGGGTGCCAAAGAGCTTTCCTCGGGCACTTGGATGCTGGGCTTAGGGCAGCAAGACTGACTGATCCCTCTCCCACTAGCAGCCAAGGTCCCAGATTATGAGACAATAGGCTTGTGTAGGATCAGCTCAGCAACCAGCAGGGCAGAGTAAATGTGCAGATGTTCCAGGGACATGAGATTACCTTTACCTTCATCCTTCCACCAGATGCTTTTCCAGGAGGGGCAGCCACTCCTGCAAACTGAAACAGATGAGGTCTTGCAACGGTTCCTGATAGATTTTTTTAAATTTTTTTATTGATTTCAGAGAAGAAGGAAGAGGGAGAGAGAGATCGAAACATCAATAATGAGAATCCTGCATACCCCCTCTGGGGACTGAGCCTGCAACCCAGGCATGTGCCCTTGACTGGAATTGAACCCAGACCCTTCAGTCCCCAGGCTGACCCTCTATCCACTGAGCCAAACCAGCCAGGGCTAAATTTTTATTTTTATCTCTAAAATATACAGACACACAAAGAGACTGTAGGTGACAGACAGATAGATATGTACATCCATATGTATACAGAGACACACACATATAGATAGGCCTTAAATACAGAGCAGATGAATTCCTAAAATTCCCTATTTAAATTAAATTTTTGAAAATAATTTCTACTTGAAACTTATCAAAGCAACATCTCCTGATGGGTCTGTATGCTCTTTAATTAAATAACAGGATATACTAGTACACAGCCTAACCTTTCCCCCACCCTTCTTTTCTATCTTATTATCAGGACGCTCAGAGCTAAACTTCATACTTCATTTCATTACTTCCTTAGTTTAAATCTTCTAATTTAATTGTTGTCTTTTTTCAACTAATTTTAGTACTTGTCTTCTCTATATATAGTTCTTTGATATAATAATTTTATGGATATTTATCAAATACAATTTTGAATGATTTTAAAAGTGAATAATGAGTAATAAATAAATGAGTTGAATTTTCTAGAATCTTAAAAATATGCACCAGGAAAGTTGATCAATTGATGAACTATTAAGTTCTGGAAAGGCAAGATTCTATTGTAATAAGCAGTATCCTATCATAGAACCTACCTGGATAGAGTTTGGTTATAGGACTCACCCTCTGAGGCTGAGTGTGAAAGTGTGTCCTCTGGTGAGGAATGGATTCCTCAGAAGTACCTGCAGCGGGAGGTACTCCAACGTGGTCAGCTCTGCCAGCGCTGCGCACTTTGTACCAAGATGAGCTGTATTTACAAACACACCTCGGAATGTTGGCCACATCCTCGCTGGGCAATTGGGACAATGCTTTTGCAGTCCTTTATCTGATCCACCAGGTCAACACGGCGCCTTGACTCAAAGATATCAAGGCAGAGAAAGGCCTGCAGTGTCACTGAGTCCATTCCTCAGGGTGGGGCAGGAGTGAGAAGCAACCTGATCTGCCCCTTCTACCTCAGGGGAGAAGCATGTGGTGAACTCTCTTTATGCCCAGAGCGAGCCATTGGCACCGGCCATCTTAGGAGTACCCAAGTTAGCTTCTCATTTTGGCATCTCTCCTTTACTTATCTTCATCCTCACTGAATTTTTGGAGATCACTTGCTGAGGCAGGAATGTGTGTTCAGAAAACCTTCCACAAACATTTCTTGGGGCCAGTAGCTGATGTGCTTCCCAGCTTCATTAACACTAGTCTGAGGGTGCAAGGTGAAGCTCTGCTCTTCTTAGGAGGGGCAGGCATGTGGGGGGTTCTGCTGACCCTCCGTGCTATAGGGTGAGTATGGACAGTACTGCCACCCAGAAGACTGCCAAGATGAGCCATCCTCTTGCCAAGTTCTCCAGGCAGGGGGCCACTGGGGTGGCGTGAAGGCTTTCAGATCCCAGTCACCTCGGGTCTATCTCCCCTCTGCACAGCTCGTCAAGCACTGAGTGCTTGTTCTCAGTCCTCATTTCATCGGTCAGAGGAAAGTTCTAGAGACAACCTGAGATTGTCTTAAAATAAGTAGAGAACTAAGTGGGGGGGATGGGGGAGGGATCCAACTTACTTTGTGTAACTTTGGAGGGGCAGAGCTAGGACCCATAAACATAACTTAGAAGGAAACAAAATTGAGTTCAAAATAAGAAAGGCTTTTCTATTCCTTAGAGATGTTCAAAAGTGGATTGAGTCCATGCACAGACCAATGGATAAAGAAAACGTGCTCTACTTACAATCAAGTATTTTTCAGCCTTAAAAGGAGGAAACTGACATACACTACAATGTGGATAAACCTGGAAGACATTATGCTGAGTGACGTATGCCAGTCACAAATCCTATATGATTCCATTTATACAAAGTGTCTGGAGTAATCAAATTCATAGAGATAGAAAGTAAAATGGTGATTGTCAGGGGCTAGGGGGTTGGGGGAGTGGGCAGTTATTGTTTAATGGGTACAGAGTTTAATGGATACAGAGTTATCGTTTAATGGGATGATGTAGAGATCTGTGGATAAATGGTGGTAATGACTACACAACAATGCGAAGGTACTTAATGCTACAGAACTGTGCACTTAGAAATGGTTAAAAAGAAAAATTTTGTTATATATATTATCACAATAAAAAAATTAAATAGATAGCATTGGAGATTAAATGGCCCTGTGTGTGACAGTGAAAGAAAAGTGGCTATTAACTAGCTTATCACATTAGCATGGATATGCCTCTATGGTAGTTGTTGCTGGTTTAGTTTTGGTGAAACAGTGCCAGACACCAAAATCTTACTGAAGGAAGAGGCTCATTACTCAGTTGTTGTTTTCAATATTGTTATTGATTTCAGAGAGGAAGGGAAAAGGAAAGAGAGAAATGGAAACATCAATGATGAGAGAGAATCATTGATCGGCTGCCTCCTGCACACCCCCCACTGGAGATGGAGCCCATAACCTGGACATTTATCCTGACTGAGAATCAAACCCATGACCTCCTGATTCATAGGTCAACACTCAACCACTGAGCCATACCTGGACGGGCTCATTACTCACTTTTAAAGACAACTAGGAAATAGGGCAGAGGGTCAAGATCCCATAGGAAAGGAGTCTCATTTTCTGCCTTCTGGTATTTATGTGTGAGTGGCAGGGGTGGGGTACTCATTAGCTGCTGGGAGGTTGCATGGTGTAGCGAGAGGCACTGTGGTGTTGAAGAAAGATTCTTTCTAGATATTCTAGGTTCTAGCTTTTCAACCGTCTGGAGCCTCACTTTCTGTATCTGTAAAGTGGGAATAATACCTTTCTTGAAGAAATAGAGACGTAGTCTATGTCTATGAAAATACCTAACACATAGTGATTACCCACAAAAATGTTCATTAATATTGGTCTCCTACAATATTCATTTTTTAAACTTTTTACTCTTAAAACATATTTTGCCATGATTTGTCTATCAGTGATGTGGTTCCTGCCAAATTCATCTTAGCAACCAGGAAATGAAGTTAACACTGCAAAATACATTATTCTTGTTCTGCATTGACATATCAATGTAACCCCACACTATTTTGGATATCCTGGAATGTTTTACAAAAGGAAGGGTGATTACTTCTTGTTTTGGTTTTTATTGAGACCTCTCCCCCACCCCCAACTCCATCAGTAGCAGAGCTGAGACTTGACCTCTTGACCCAAGAGACCCTTGGCACCACTGCATGGCTCACTAAAGTTTCTTGCAGCTCTCAGGTAATTATCTCAATCAGAGACTCTTATGGAAGGGCTCCAACACATACCCCATTAGCATTCTACACACTTACCAAAGGACAATTTGGAAAAGAAGGCCAAAGCCAACCAGGGGAAGTAAAGGAAGCAATCATCAGCACTTTGATTCTGTGGGGTACTCTCCTCTCCTACACATACCTGCCTGTAGTTACCCAGGGAGGTATGTGTAGTTGAACTGATAAACTGGTAGAACATAGAATCTTCCATAAAAAGGAATAGAAACACTGAAATGTGAAACCACTGTTCCTCCTTGTCAACAGATCTCTGGGGCCATGAGGTGCATGCCACCACACAAGAAGGAAAATTTTGGTGTGTGTTCGAGCCAGCATGAAGTACCTCTGCCCACTTCCCCACACTCACTGAGGTACAGTTGGCAGCACCTGAAAGTGACAAGAGCCCATAGGTTAGGGTTGTCCAGCCTTGGCCCACCAAGCTTGGATTTACCTGCTCCCCCCTCTGCCTGCTGCCTCTTAGATGGGGAGAGTGATGCTACACTAAGTCCCTAATTGTCTTGATATGTGACTCACCATTTTCCTTATGCTTCACCCACAGCTTGATGTCTGATATAAAAGGTTGCTTACACCCATTGGTGACAAAAACCCAACTTGAACTAATTTAAGCAAAAATGGGAAAATATAGGCCCTTGGGATATCTAAGGGTGAATCTAGGTAGCTAACCTGAGTTCAGGAGCCCAAATCATATCATGATAACATTTTACACTTTCTTTTTTTCTATATTTCTTGTATTTGCCTTCATTTTCATTCTCCCTATTTGGTATTAATGATGGCCATCAAGATATTCAGTTTTATATTGTTAATGTAAGAAACATTCAAACCTGTAAAGAATTTTTTGTGAGTTTGAGCCAAACTCAACAATTTCCAGGAAGCAGAATCTGAATGTATTGAGATAATGCTCTGGAGAATGGCTGCTTTTCACCTATTTTTATAAATTGCCATCAAAGGAGGAGACATTAGTGGGTTACATGAAATCTACTGGCAATAGATTAGGGAGGTGGGAGAAAGCAAAGAGGGGGGAACTTCTAGGATTGGATAAAAAGTGAAATGATAAGACACAGGCTTCTTTTACATAGGTGGGTGCAGGATAGTTAACAGTCAAGAATTAACAGGATAACAATAACAATGAGGGAATTTGTGGTCTCTACCCTGGTGCTCTGATGCATTGGTTGTTCCTTGAGAGGGGGGCGGGGAGGGAAGTTACAAGTTACCCTGACATTCCAAAGGTATAGTATCAAAGATGCAAAAAGATAATAGGCTCAGTTAAGATAAAAGTTGATCTTTGTCAGGAGATGTACCAGCCTAGGACATGACTATCCACCATAGACTGCTTTTTAATTAATAAGTTTTAATTTCAGACCATGCTTTGTGGTTACTTTAGATCTCTGAGTTTGCGAGACTTCCACTCAGGCCTTCCCTGAGTTAGTCAGGTTAGCATGTGGCCCCTTTTCGTCCACAATATTATTTTCACAGCTGGCATAAACACTAAGCATAGAGTGTTTCTTTTTCTTTTTTTTAAAATTTCTTTATTGATTAAGGTATTACATATGTGTCCTTATCCCCCCATTGCACCCCCCACCTCCCCACTCATGCCCTCACCCCCCTGTTGTCTGTGTCCATTGGTTAGGTCTATATGCATGCATACAAGTCCTTTGGCTGGTGAAATAGTCTTTTAAAAAACTTTTTCCATTGTCAGATGAAGTTCTACAGGCTGATGAAACACCAAAACTAAGATTTAGTTTATGTTTTCAAGCTTTTTATAGTGAATGGGTTAAGCCCTTGAGGTAACTGGAGTTTGACTGTTTGTTAGAAGAAAGAAAAGATCATTTTGAAACAGGATGTGTCTGTATGTGAGGCCTCCAGAAGGAATTTGGAGAGTCAGGGGACTCATTGAATGCCTAAAATAAAGAAATATGGGCTCCAAGATATGGGAGAAAAAGAGAAGAAGGGCACTTGAGAATTGTTGCAACTTTGGTTAGGGCTCTGAGGATAACCACCATTTTTATGTCATTTCCAGCAACTGTAGTCGGTACTTGGGCTCCTGATAATCATGATGCATGGTGATTTAAACACGAAAACTCTGTCACCACATAGAGCAGTGATGGCGAACCTATGACACGCGTGTCAGAGGTGACACGCGAACTCATTTTTTTGGTTGATTTTTCTTTGTTAAATGGCATTTAAATATATAAAATAAATATCAAAATGTAAGTCTTTGTTTTACTATGGTTGCAAATATCAAAAAATTTCCATATGTGACACGGCACCAGAGTTAAGTTAGGGTTTTTCAAAATGCTGACACGCCGAGCTCAAAAGGTTCGCCATCACTGACATAGAGTGTATGCAAATGAATTGGCAAGACTCAAACCTGGGAAGCCAAGGGTTTGACTCTCTCTTCTTTTAGGAATCTGGCAGGTGTCAGAAAAGGGAATAGAAAAAGGAGCCTACTGATAATGTGACCAAAATGAAGTTTACAGCATAATTAATTATAATTAAAACACCCCCAAATTGGTAAGGAACTGTAGAATTACAAGGGAAAGTTGTAGAAAAAGCATTTTTCTAATAACACACATTCCTTGTAGGAGATAAAAGACTTCTGCTCTGGCCAAGATGTAGTAACAGGAAACGGATTTACCCTTCTACCTTGAATACCTGGAAAACTGGACAAAATATATGAAATATAGTTTTCAGATATTTCCACATAAAACTATGACCTTCTGAGGAAGGTGGGGGAAAAGAGGTGAATCTTAGAATTGCTCCAGCTTGTGACTAGAGGCAATTTCCAGACTGCAGTGCAAGGAGGGCGAAACAGAACTCACCACTCTCATAGTGATGAAGGAGCTAGAACACTCTCAGGTGAAGGGAGGTTGAAACCACTAAAACTTACTGGGGGAGCTTCAGGAGAAACAAGCTCCAGAGGTTTGCAGAGGAGGCACTTCAAAACTTTGGCTGAGTACTGATCTATGTACACGTGAGAATAATGTATCTGAGGAGAAAGAATCACCCAAAAAGCAGCAGGCTGAACATTTTCCAGGGCTTACAGGGGGCTGAGAATAGTTTATGTTCCCACAGTCCGAGTAGAAAGACCTCTTAGTAGAGTCTTCAGAAAGGGGACTCTTCTTACTTAGTCCTGCGTTAGTAGTGAGACTAAATAAGCCCCGGACTAAACACTACTCTGGACCCACCATAAGCAGCTTAAAATCAAGCCTTGAAAGGATCCCATTGATCCCAGGTAACTGAACCTATTACCATAGTAAAGTTCAACACTATTTAAAGGAATACAACAAAATCCAGCAAAAGCAATGTAGAATTAGAGTGTCAAGCATCTAGTCAAAAATTACCAGCATCCAAAGAAGCAGAAAAATATTACTCATAATGCAGAGAAAAACTGATCAATAGAAACAGACCCAGAAATTATGGAAATAATAAATTAGCAGATAAGAACATTAAAACAGCTATTTTAAATGTGGAAGAAAGTGAAAGTAAAGGAAAACATAAATGTGATGAGAAGATAAATTGATAATATAAAAAAGACCTTGATGGGGCATATGAAGATGAAAAATACAATATCTAAAATAAAAAATACTGGATGGAATAATAATTAATCAGACACTGTACCAGAAAAGATAAGGCTGAAGGCAGAGCCATGTAAACGATCTACAATGAAGCATAGAGAAAAAAAAACCCTGAAAAAATTAATAGAGCATTACTGAATTTCAGACTATACATCCAAGTGGACTACATATATACAATCAAAGTGCCAAGAAAATGGTGTGGGGGTGGGGAAGGAAATATTTGAAGAAATAAAAAAAGTTATAACTTTGATGAAAAATATAAACTGAGAGATTTAAGGAGCTCAACAAACATCCAGCGGAATAAACACTAAGAAAATCATGTCAAGACACATGATAATCAAATTATTGAAAATGAGTGGTAAAAAGAAAATCTTAAAAACAGTCAGATGAAAAGGGACACATACCTGGGAGCCAAAATATGACAATGACAGCAGATTTCTTGTCAAAAACTCTGTAACCCAGAAGGCAATGGAGCAACATCTTTAAAGTGATTCACAACATATGTTGAAACAAAATGTATGACAATAACACAAAGAGAAGAAGGAAATAGAAATATGCTGTTATAAGATTCTTATACTTAAAGAGGGATAACATTATTTGAAGTTCAATTGTTACAAATTAAAAAGCATGATATATACCCCATAGAGGACCAAAATTTATGACAGATCACATTCTGTAAAAAACATACTTTGAAGTATTAGCTCAATAATTTTATCATCCTCAAATTTGTGTCTTTCATTCTGGTTTTAATTAGTTATAATGACATTTACTAGTATAATTTCAAAATTTAACCTATCTCTGTAGTTCAACATCTGCTCCTTTTTTATTAAACATTGCAAAGTAACAGCAAAAAAAGTATTTTCAGCATCATGTTGGCCTCACCAAGCTAAATTTGGCACTGTGGAATTTGTTGATGAGGATAAACTATGTGAGAATTCCTATGCTTGAAGTAATGCTGGCTTTGAGCCATTTCTATTTAAATGACGGGTTTAGAAAAAAAATGTGTTTACAAAATGATTCTGCTATTTTCAAACTGTACTACCTTCCGTTTGAGAAAATAAGTAAGGTCTCTATGACTTGGAAGTCACATATATTGCACATAGCAAAGAAAAGAACATGCACTTCTCTGGTGACCTTATTCATTGTGGAATAAATAAGACTTTTGGAAACCATGATGGAAAACTTGCTTACTTAGTAAACTAACCATTCTTGTCAGATAAGTAGAAAATAATACTGACCTCATTGATTTTTCCACCAATGCATCTCTCTGTTCAGAGCTACAAGTGAATCATAGTTGGAACTATGAGCTTTAAACAATGTCAGTTACTTAGGGGCTAGATAATTTGATAGTGGTATAACATGTTGAGTGGTAGTGGGTAGCTTAGAGAGTAAGGTATATAGTTGATGAATACATCTAACTAGAGGCCCAGGCAGCCTGGCTTAGTGGTAAAAAACAACTATGGTTAAAAGTCTGTTTAGGAAGGAGTAGGGATCCAAAGGATATCTTAGTTGTGTCATTGACTAAACCTCAAGCAAGGCCATGTAGCTTCCCTGGACCTTAGTTTCTACTTTAGACCAGAGCAGTATTTCCCTAAGTACAGTGCATACCACTAGTTGTATGCCTTTTTTTTCTCTTTTTAAGATAAATTAATGTATTTTATAAAATATTTAGAACCTCAGAAAGGCCTAGGAATTTGTAGCATCTGTTACCTCTGGAAACAGAGGTGGGGAGCTAAGGTTAAAAACAAAACAACTAACCTAGTTGGTTTGGCTCAGTGGATAGAGTGTTGGCCTATGGACTGAAGGGTTCTGAGTTCAATTCCAGTCAAGAGCATGTACCTCAGTTGTGGGTTCTATCCCTAGTTCTGGTCGGGGCATATGCAGGAGGCAACCAATAGATGCATCTCTCTCACATTGATGTTTCTCTCTGTGTGTGTCTCCCCCTCCATCCACTCTCTCTAAAAATCAACAGAAAAATATCCTCTGGTGAGGATTAACAAAAAAAAAACACAAAACAAAACAAAACAAAACAAAAAAACAACAACTGTGGTTAAAAGTCTGTTTAGGAAGGAGTAGGATACCCTCAGTGTCCACGCAGCCAGAAATCTGTCCCTCCTCACCCAGCGAGGCAGACGACTCCAGAAAAGAATTCTGGAGAAGGTAAACCTGTTGGAATACCAAGGACATGAATGCTGAGAGAGATCTACGCAAATAGGGGAAATTTTGGAAATATATTAGTGACAAGTGTATTAAAAAGTCTTATCAAACCATAGTACTATGATGAACTCTGCAAAGAGTTTTCCAAAGAAAAAAAATAGCTGTGCAGAAAAGGAGAAGTCATCACAATGTCAATAGTGGTTTCATCATTAAAGTAATGTCAACTGAATATTGAGTTTACCCAAATGTCTATATTGGAAGAATGGGAAGATGGGAAATGGAAGTGAGAGTTGAGTAAGGAATATTGAAATTAAGCTGAATCTGAATCTTTCAGAGTAGAAGGTCAATAAATAATGCTAAAATTAAAAAAACAAGTAGAAATATTAGGACTTGTTTTTGAAAATAAAGAATTGAACATAATTGGACATAATTTAGAAGCACTGAAATGGTAACTTCACAGAGTGGAGAATAGATATATGTAGATATATATTTTAAATATATTTTTATTTACTTCAGAGAGGAAGGGAGAGGGAGAGAGAGATAGAAACATCAATGACAAGAGAGAATCATTGATCGTCTGCCTCCTGCACATCCCACACTGGGAATCGAGCCTGCAACCTGGGCATGTGTCCTGACCAGGAATGGAACCGTGACCTCCTGGTTCATAGGTCAATGCTCAACCACTGAGCCATGCTGGCTGGGCTAGCCTGGAAGACTTTTAAGCTGTGACTTTTAAAGACAGTCTCTAAATTGATCTAAGAAACAATGAATTACCACTCTCCATTGACATTTGTTTGTTGTCATAATACCCAGACAGCTTAAGTCACATGCATTATTATTTAAATTATAGTGAATTATTTAGGAGCTGGTGGTCTAGGATTATAACATGGAGACATTACAGGATTTCGTAAACCACAGCTGGAAGATACCTGAGACATTTGAAAACTTTAAGTACTCATTCATAAAGTTGTATTCATAAGTTTTTGCTTAGGAACTACTTCTTCTCCACTCCCTTTCCCTTTAAAATGAATGGTGATTTCTGAAATGGCTGGTACCAGGCTGCGTGTACCACAGTTGCAGGCTTTACTAGTTCCATTGCATGATCCTTGTTAAATTGAAAATATCAGAGGAATTGGTAGGCATTTATTAAGTGAGAAAAATACCAGGTACGGAATGAATCTTTGCTATGTCCTTTCTCACCTTCCCCCACAGGAAAGGAGGTTAACTGGCAATCTCACAAATCATGACTGGTCATTTCATGGGTTCCTGGAACCTGGGACCAGAGTGATGGCTGGGAAGTAAAGCAGAATCTGATGGCTGGAAGAATCTAGAATTATATCAGGAGAAAGGAAAAATTAATGGAAAATGACTAGATTTTAATCCAATGGTTTGGAACATTCCAGAACCAAGAGAAGGCCTTTATAATAATTAGGGCCAGCTGTGTCTGGGAAATTCAGGTCAAGCCAGATGCCAAACCCCAACTCAAACGCTTACAGGAACATCCTCATCATCAAGAGTTTCCAAACATCCTGTACAAAAATCAAAAGAAGGTAAATTATGTTATCTTTTCCCATTCCGCCCAAATGTTTTTCTTTTGTGTATTGATAACCTCTATGGTTTTCACTGGTGCTTCATATCTGAAGACAGTGCTACTGATGCTGTTATATTGTGCATAATGGAAGAATTCTTTAAAAAGAAAAAAAAAGAGGCTTCATTAACAACTTTCCATTCTGCAGGGATTTGTTCTTGGATAACTGCCCTTGCCCATAAACCACTCCAACTCACCCATAAGTCACATATTTTTGGCCAATAAAGAACTATCACAGCATCTCTCGGAATTGAAGAGGAACTGAGTAGCTGGGGAGAAGAGGGAGAAAAAGAAAGACTTTTACTGTATTCTCTGTTGTAACTTTTGAATTTAAATGAAAAAAATGTTTGAGAATTTCCCACCCAAATAGTAAGTACTTAATTTTTTTCTTTCAGTAGAACAATATATTTGTTTGCTGACTGACTCACCTTAGCTGTAGAAGTTCTAGTGGACATAAACTATACTTTAGAGCCTGGAAACTTCTTTTCCTCCAGGCCATTTATTATATTCTTTCTGTTAAATTATAAATTTCTCAAACTATATTAAATTGCAGGTCCTTTCATCTCATGTTTCTTTTACTGCTACTTCAGAACTATTTTCTTAAAGCTATACCTGAGAGAGAGGAGATTCCCAATAAAGCCATACTGCATTTTGCTCCAGTAGTAGAAAGCGGTGTATGGGTTTGCCTGGTTCCAGAACTCCCCACTTAACTCAAGCTAGCCTGCTCCTTCTCCAGGCCCGTTTCCACTGGTCACAGTTGCAGCTCAGAAGGAGGTGGAGCAAGACTATGTCCTTGCTGCTATTTGCCATGGTGACTAACTTGGGGATAAATGTAGAATTCACTGCATTCCTAAATTTGACTCACTTCCATCCAAAACCCTTGGGTTGAGGTTGGAACTCAGCTCAAGTTCCCAGGGGCTGCTCCTGTGAGCTGGCCTTGGATGATCTTATCTGGACCAGCCCAGGATTGTTCTCCATCGTGGGCACCTGAACCCAGCTTGTTCTGAAAAAAAGTTGATTAAAAAAAGAAAAAAAGAAAGAAAGAAAGAAAAAAGGTTTAGATGTCCTGAGAGAGGAAAAAGAATTCAGAGAAGAATATTCTGAATGAATCTTAGATTCATCTGGGTTCCTTGACCAGAAGAAACTCCAACAAAATAGTCTTCCTCCATCTGTCCTAGGATTGACTCAATGTTGAAGGCAGAGCAGGAAACAGGCCATGTTCAGAAGTGCAGGGAACTCACACTTAATTTGATTCCTTTCAGCTACATTCCTAGATTTTCTCAATTCCTGTAGCAAGATTAGTTTAGAGATACAGTAATATTTTTTATTAAGGGCATTTTAGCCTTTTTTAAAAAACGTTTTATTTTTTTTCTTTATTGATTAAGGTATTACATGCATTTTAGCTATTTTATTGAATTATTCAACAAGGAATAATGAAACTCATACCATTGATCCCTAAGTTTTCCTTAGTGGGGGAAACATATACTTATTTTATTGATTAGTGGGCTCTAAAACGAAGTATTTGTACCTAGCGAACATGCAAGGCAATCTTTTGGAGTACAGGAAGAAAATATTTGAACTTAGATTTATTTTTATAGAAAAAAAACCCCAGAAGCTAAGATTTACTAGTATTTAATAAATAGATTGACACTGGTCTCCTCTCCGCCCACATGTCAGAAAGTCAGTTGCTTTGAATGACAGAGGAGAAAACCTGAGGAAATCACATAATTTAGAGAGGTTAATAGCATCACCATCATTTATTTGTTTTTAGTGTACTAGGACACACTGTAGTTTATGTGTGACAGGTTGCATGGATTTACAGGTTTTATAATCTACTTTTGATAAGACTAACCCTAATAAAAATGGGCTAATGGCATGAAAACATTTCTAGAATGGAATCAGGGAGTAAAGTCAATAACAAAATACAAGCATACGTGCATAACAAGAAATGGGAGAACAGACCCCTTTCTTACTCATCTGTCACATGAGGCAAAAATAAGGACAATCTAATTTATCACATGGTCTCAACTAAAAATACTAGTGAGAGCAGAGTTATGGTTATTTTATCTTTGTTTCAAACTTTTGAAATTTATATTTTTGTAGTTTTTTAACCTACATAGTATGTTAATGGAGTTTTATATGTATACTAGAGGCCCAGTGCACAAAAATTTGTGCACTCAGGGGGGGGAGGCGGGTCCCTCAGCCCGGCCTGTGCCCTCTCGCAGTCTGGGACCCCTCAGGAGATAACGACCTGCTGGCTTAGGCCTGCTCCCGGGTGGCAGAGGGCAGGCCCAATCCCTAGGTGCAGCCCCTGGTCGGGCTCAGAGCAGGGCTGATTGGGGAGTTGGGGCGCCGCCCCCTGTCATGCACAGAGCAGGGCCCATCAGGGGGTTGGGAAGCTCCCCCCGTCACACACAGAGCAGGGCGGATCAGGGGGTTGGGGCGCTGCACCCTGTCACACTCAGGGCAGGGCCAATGGGGAGGTTATGGCTCTACCCTGTCACACACAGAGCAAGGCCCGTGGAGGGGGGTTGGGGCGCCACCCTCTATCACCCACAGAGCAGGGCCGATCAGGGGGTTGGGGCGCCACCACTGTCACACTCGGGGCAGGGCCGATGGAGAGGTTATGGCTCTACCCTGTCACACACAGAGCAAGGCCCGTGGAGGGGGGTTGGGGCGCCACCCTCTATCACCCACAGAGCAGGGCCGATCAGGGGGTTGGGGCGCCACCACTGTCACACTCGGGGCAGGGCCGATGGAGAGGTTATGGCTCTACCATGTCACACACAGAGCAGGGCCGATCAGGGGGTTGGGGCGCCACCACTGTCACACTCGGGGCAGGGCCGATGGAGAGGTTATGGCTCTACCATGTCACACACAGAGCAGGGCCGATCAGGGGGTTGGGGCGCCACCACTGTCACACTCGGGGCAGGGCCGATGGAGAGGTTATGGCTCTACCATGTCACACACAGAGCAGGGCCGATCAGGGGGTTGGGGAGCTCCCCCCT
>NW_005356437.1:4065509-4083041 GCF_000412655.1 Myotis brandtii
GCATGGCTGCCGGCTGCCATCTTGGCTGACAGTTAATTTGCATAAGGATATGCTGATTAGCCAATGGGAAGGGTAGCGGTCGTACGCTAATTACCATGTTTCTCTTTTATTAGTGTAGATAATTTACAAATAAAAATTTCATGAGTGAGCATGCTCAAACATTTTTTACTGATGGGTTTTGCAATCAAAATAGTTTGGAAACCATTGTTAAAGAGAGGCAAACTAAAACAAAAGAATATTCAATTATTTCTCCAAATTTACAAAACAAATGAGTGAGAGCCAAAAATAAGTTCTGTCCTCAGGTCCCAATCACAGCAGGCTCCCACCACTCAGGGTCTCTATAGTTATCGAAACTGCTGCCTTTTAAAAATATTATCTATATATATAAGACCCTAATATGCAAATAGACCAAACAGCAGAACAACCGGTTGCTATGATGTGTGCTGACCACCAGGGGGTGCGCACGGAGCATGGTGGGCATTGGCCATGGCAGGATGGTGGAGCAGGTGAGCGGGGGCGCCAGACCAAGGCTGGGCACCAGTCATTGTCATCAGGGCGAGCTTCTAGGGTTACTGAAAATTCCTTGCTCCCATGCACCACAGTCCCACCAACGTTCACACCCACTGCTGGTGCCAAAGCCACCACTCTCACCCACTGCCAGTGCCCGGCACTGGCCCTGGTTGCTCGGTGCCGTCAGTGGGTGCGAGCGGTGGCTGCTGGCCCCGATTGCCCCTGAGGACTTCTCTACCTCCCCCTGCTCCTAAGGGGCAATCGGGGCAGCAGCTGCTACTTGCACCCACTGCTGGCACTGGCCCCAATGGCTCTGTGCCATCAGCAGGTACGAGCGAGGCCAGCGCCATCAGTGCATGGGAGTGGCAGCGGCGGGAGCGGGGCTGCCGGCAGACAGGGGACGGGGGGCCGTGGCAGGATAGGCTGGGTGGGGGCGCAGAGGATAGGCTGAGACCCGCCTCTGTGCCCACCGCAGCCTTGTGGCCCACAGTTCCTTTCAAGGTGCACGAATTTGTGCACTGAGTCCCTAGTTTCTAATATGCATGAATTAAATTGTGAGGCAGTAAAATAATGCTGTGCGAAGAATGCAAGTTCTGGAGTCAGACAGCCATGGGATGTGGCCCTAGCCGCCTCGCACTGACTAGCTCTGTAACTCTCCCACTTTCGGTTTTCTCACCTGTCAAATGAAGGCAAATTACCTCTCAGAGTTGTTGTGAGGGTTGCGTGAATTAATAAATGCAAAGTCTCTGGCACATGGTGGCCTTCCCTCTATCTCCCTCCCCCCCACCATAGTATTTTAATTATAATTCATTAAATTTAACTCTAGAGAGAGAGGTTGATCTAAATGCTTCCATAAATTAGCAGTCCTATGAAAAGAAATCATTCCTTTCATCCCAACATACTCACATACTACACCCTACTCTACCTGAGACACCAGCACTGAAATTCTCCCAGCACTCAACACTGGGTTCCTCTAGGATGCTTCATGCTGCCATAAAGCAAGTCCAACTTCCATAACTCTCTTGGCAATACAGATGGACCACGACACTGGGAGACTGAATATTGAAACCATATTCCCCAGGGAGTCATAGCAGAATCTTAGATGTGGTGGTTTGACAAAGTAGATCAATAAAATTAAAAGTATAATTTTATTTATTTATTTATTTATTTATTTATCCTTGCCCAAGGATATGTTTTTTTTAAAAGATGAGAATAATGGAAGTATCCTTCTGCATGATACCCTCAGTCCAATCACAACACATAAATTATACTCCAAATGCTATCTGCTAACCCTAAAATGAATAAATTTTCTGAAAATGGCTACCAAACATACCTTGAGGTAATTAAGAAACTGAGAACCTGTCTACCATTTGTTCTTTGATACAAATGACTTCCAAGGAATATAATGTTTAATCTTATTTTTTTATAGACCCATAAAATATTCCATTTTTTTCTTACAAATTGAAAGTTTGATATAGCTTTAAAAAGATTGAATGAGGAAGGAGGCAGTGAAGCCCAATGGTCAGGAGCACAGGACTGGACTCTCTCTGACATGACTTGAGCCCCTCCTCTTTAAGACTTACCTGCTATGTGACATTGGGCAACTTACCTTTCTGAGCTTCAGATTCCCCATCTGTAAAATGGATCAAAATTGTGAAACAGATCTTGTCACTCCTCTACTCAAAACCCTTCAGTGGTGTCTGATCATACCCAGAACAAACTCCTCAAACCTACAAGGCCCCATATGATCTGGCCCCTGGGTCTTACCCAACCTCCCATACTACTTATTGTTCATGTTGCTTTAGCCATACTGGCCTCCTTGCTTTTTTCTTATACTTGTTCCTCTCACCTCATTAGACAGTTTTGAAGACTCGTGTTCAGATAGCCTTGCGATAGATGTTGTCTCTGCCTGGAATGGTCTTCTCCCAGATTTGTGCATAAGTCGTTCCTTCATTCATCCAGGGCTCTGTTCAGAGGGTCTTTCCCTGTCCGCCCTCCCCTCTCTCCCATTATCCTTCTCTCCCCTGTATCCCTTTCCTCTGCTTAATTTTCCCACCTAGTCCTCACCACCCCCTGACCCAATGCATTTATTTGCTATTGTATTTATATCTCACTTGAAGGTCAGCTCAGCTCCAATGAAAACAGTGACTTTGTAATTTTTTAAATCATTGTATTCCCAGTGCCTATCTTATAGCAGGTTCTCAACTAATTGATGAATGAATGGATGGTGCTTTTCTTGTAACACTGTTGTGGAAAATAAAATTTGATCATACATGTAAAATATTTGTTAGCACTCAATATTTAAGGGCAAGAGAACAGACTACAGATGTCGTTTGCTTCTGGCTGATTATGGGGTAAGAAAACTAGGAATATAGGGAATTCCTTACCTGTTGTCGTGATAACTAACAATAGACACCAATTTAAAAATTCATTATTATGAAATTCTAGAAAAGTCACAATGCCACATAAAGAGGAATGGTGACTCTGACTGCAGAGATTAGACATTTGATAATATGAAAACAGGCCAAACGTTCCCTTTTTTTAAAAAAAAATAGGGTTCATACTTTCTATAACCAAACACTCTCCAAATTGTGCCACATCTTCATTTTCATTGGCAGCAGCACAAGACACTCTTCATGCATTGGTACACATGACCCATCTAATTTCCAGGAGCTGGTATTTGAAACTCAACTCTGACACGAATGGACAAATCTACTTCTCAGAGGACCTGAGCTAGCACATCATTTTCCTCCTGGGTTATTGCAAAAATATCTCTCAACTGGGTGCCTACAATTTCTTGCTTGTCATAATAATCCATCTCAGATTATCTCCCCATAGCATGGGAGGGAGCGTATTCCCACACATGCTGTGGGACACCATCGCCTGCCAAAGTAGCACAGAAACTCCTTGCTTTCTGTTCACTGATTTCAACAACTGACTATAAGTGTCTTTCCTGCCTTGTACTAGATCCCTCTGTAGCCTCTAGTTTCCAGACATAGAGTATCATTCTTTCTGTTTACTGCTCCCTACACAGTTATTTGCATTGGCACCTGTGTCCTTATTCCTTAACCCAAAACTTCTCTCCATCACTCACCCCACCATCCAAATTCCACTCAAGAAAAAAAAAGGGGGAAAGAGAGAGAGAACTCATGGACATGGACACCAGTGTGGTGATGGCGGGGGGTGGAAGAGGGCATAGAGGGGATAAATGGTGATGAGTGAAAAATTTAGCTCAAGGCCTGTTCAAACACACCTTCTTGTAATTTCCATTCTGAATGCAAGGCTATCCTATGTCCTACTCCTGCCCTTAGCTTGTTCTTCAGTCATACACTTAATTCATTTTGCAGTGTTTTAGTTGGTGTTTGTGTGTCTATCTCTTCTACCATAGCTGAGGCTCTTGAGGGCAGAGACTGTGTTTCAATTCTTTCTGGTTAAACCTCAGGGTTTTGTATAAAGTGGGAGGAGATCCATGGGGTCTGATGAACACATGTTCCCTCTGCAGCTCAGCTTAGCCTCGCTGGTTGGTTTAATATTTATAGGGAATCCGCTCCGAAGTAGACACTGGACAGAGCTCAGCAGCATCTACCCTCCCATCTTCAGTGAGATGTGTAACCAAACTAATTACATGAACTTGGTTTTAATTTCTATATTAATTTTTTGACAAACATTAATTTTTTGTTAAAAATATAGGTAGCAGCTGTGTGGGGAAAGCAATAAACCAAAACACCAGGCAATCCCATATATAACAAATGGTGCTATTAATCCTTTAATAATTTTTGATGTTATGAACTTCTAAAGCTCATATTCTTTCCTTAATATGCAGTTCCTTAACTAGCACTGAATTGAAGTGGCATCCTTTAAAATGGGATTGGGATATGGTGGTGCACTTAATATAATTGAGCTTAAAGCAGTGGGTGGGAGAAAATAACTAAGAAAGTTACCAAATGTTAATTGAAGGCTATTTTTAAAAGTAAAGAATTGAAAACTACCTAAATGTTCATGAATCGGGCACTCATTAAATAATTTGGAGTATATCCATACCTTGTAACACGTAGCATCATGGGAAATGCATAATATTTAGTTTAGTGAAAAAGGCAAGTTGCAAAACAATATATATGGTATGGTATAGTTTATGTTAAAACAGTTCTATATAAGTGCACAGAAAGGGAAATAAAAATATAAGTTGCATGTGTATATGCATGTATAAACACATATATAATGTATTTTTTTCATTGGAAGAATATGTACATTAAATTGTTAGCAGCAGTTACCTCTAAGAAAAGGAATTAGAGGAGAAGCACAAAGCGAAGGAAAGGGAGTTCTTATTTTTTGTATTTCTATGTTATTTGAATTTGTTATAATAAATGCACATTATGTTTGAGCTTTTAAAAACAGCAGGGAATCATGAAAAGGAAAAGGAAGTTTCCCGGGCAGAAGTATGTCAGGGCTGCAGTGAACACACGGAGGGACTCAGGAACCTGGAGAGGGGAGTGGTCGGGCCCACGTGCACCGGGTGCTGAGGCCGCCGCCATGGAATGTGAGCTCAGCATCGCTGACCCCCAGGAACACAGTCCTCCCAAGGAGCCTGTGCTTCACCTGCCTGCTCCCCGCTGCGGCATCGGGGACAAATGGTTTTCTCTCCTGTGGAAGCATCTTCAGACGAGGACTCGAGGGCCCACCGTGGGAGGGCAGGCTGGAATTCACATTCGTTCTCCCCCATGTCTATTCCAGGCCAGTCAGGAAGTGTTTCAGTGTGTCCAATCCTCATTTGAATTCTCCTTCAATTCACATTCCAGAAGGGACATCTAAACAAGACCCTTGTTTCCATAAGTATTCATAAAAAACTTGAAGGATATCCTTAAGTTACTCTTTTGTTCTGTTTTTTTGTTTGTTTGTTTTGTTTTTTAGGTAAAGTTGTCTAAATTCATCTTTTCTCCTAACACATATCTATTGACTCTCAAATAGTTCTTGCTCAAAGCAAGATTCCGTTGGTTGTTTTGTGCAAAGTTGGTACAGAGGACAGAGCCCTGGAGGCTGGCGTTGCCCCAACTGTCTGTACAACCTCGCACAGAGCTGCTTTCTTCTCTGCGTCCTCATCTGTTAAATAAAAGGGCTGGAGCAGATGATCTCCAGGGGCTTTATAAGTACTAACATTTGTATTTCAGTCTGTGAGCCCTGGAATGGACATACGCTGTCTTCCCAGAACTGTGTGGAATGTTATGAGGCCCACCAACGTGTATAGTATAAGTGAATTGTTTAAACCCTTTTTCTTTTGATTGTTCCTTTGTCCTTCTTCCAAAGCAAAAAGCTAACACTTCATGGTGCTATAAATTGATGTAGAATCTGACCCGGTGGCAAGTGCAGAGGCAGCAAAAACGCTATTTGAGGACAAACACCCATTCTGCTGTGTTCAAAGATGGAGGCCAGCACCACATCTGGCACCAACAAGGTGTGCAACGCAGGTTTTTGAGCAAATAAATTATGTCATCAGCTGAGAGAAAGGCCAGTCGGATTAGAGAAAAGCCTGCCCGACATGGTCTCTGCCGCCAGCTTACAGGGTTTCCTGGGCCCACGGCACTCAGCAGCCTCGGATGCCTTCTCGTCCTGGGAAGAGCTCCCTGATTGACTAGGAGTTCCCTACGGTGCAGCAAGTGAGGAGGCGAACACCCTCTGAGCCTGGCTACCCCCACCCGCAGAATGTTCAAGGAGGGCAGTTCAAATCCATCGCCAAATAGAGCCCTTTGTTTGTCACTTGCAGTTGGGAGGTGAACTAACGCCTCGGAACAGATGCAAACAAAGCTTTTTCTGTTTAGCAAGTAGATGCTTCGAATTTAAAGGCAACACACTTCATTAAAAAATGTTTGAACAATCTCAGAAAGTTATTTTGTTGTCTTAAACTAATTTGTCCATACTTTTGTTTATCCTTTAGTTGACTTAATACGTTCTTTCTTCAAAGATACCACAAGAATAAACTTTGGCCAACTTTATCACAAATGCCCAAATTCAGTAATTCAAATTAATTGATAATGGGAAAATTATTTTTTTTAACTTTCACATGCTATGCTTCTAAAGGTATCAGTCTTCCTTGTTAACTCATATTTTGCTGTAATTTCTCTGGTTCCTAATTCTTTTCTTTTTGTGCTGGTCCTTTGCTCTTGCTAGACTTTCTAGTTTTAATTCCTCATGCTATCTCTTTGCCAAATGGCACCAAGCTTCAGTGTCCCTAAAAATATTTTGATATTTCTAAAATGTTGAGTTTTTCCCCTAAACGCGTGTGCTCCCAGCAAATCAACACACGTGAAAAAGGATCCAAGTGTGGTTTGGTTTCTTTTTAATGCCTCTTTTTTTCCTCACCAAAGTAGTATCAGACTGGCCACTCTGAGTCATAGTCACAGTAAGAAAGAAGTAAGCTACAAGATAGCGTGGCTAGGATGGGAAGAAAGCTTGACAATAGTCAGTGGACCAGGCCTGTGATTTAGGGAACATTGGTCCACCTTTCTGGGCCTCAGTTTCTCATTGGCAAAAGGAGGCTTTCGAAGCCAACGGGACTCTGTGTTTCTAGTTCTGTCTTTCCACGGTGTTTCGAGAGGCAGCATTTGGGATAGTTGGTATGATTTATAAGCCATTTTAGGTCAACCAGAAAAGGATAATGTAAATCTTGAGAAATACAACTACTACCAGAGTGCCATGAGACTCATGTAATCATCTGTTTTCTTGGAGAGGTCAGGAAATTGTGGTTTTTTAAACAAAGAGCCCTAAACTGTAGTCCTGCACAGATTGATTGACAAAAAAACCTATGCCAGTATTTTTCTTTAAAAAAACTATAAACAGCAAGTTTTGAGGTGAAGGAAAACTAAACAAAAATGAAAAATGTTTATTAAAATTATAATTTTTCAGTCACATGATTGTCTCGGGACATAAAAGCCTTCCCTGTTTTTGTTACTAAGTGGCCTGTGATTTAAAGCTGCTGACAATACCAGCCGCTCACAATGACACTGTCCCCCTTTCTTCCCCACACAGCCCTCGCAGACACTCATTTGTATGTACGGTTTCAGCCTGTCTGCAGTGTCTGGCCAAAGGGACAGATACTAATGGCATATGCTAATTACTATCCAACTACTTCCTTTCATTAGAGTGTTTATTAACATTCTCACTTCTGTCCATTGAGCCAGCTGGTGTGAAGGTGTGCTGGCAGCCCCGAGTCCACGTGCTGCTTCCCTCTGGGCTCACAGGATAAAGTAGACTTTTCCTTTTGGATAGTGAAACTCTTCCCGTTTCCATCTCAGTTGAGAGCTTTCTGAGATGCCCAGAGAAAACACCAAAATACTAACTTGGACAGAAATGTCTTGCTGTTGTGGTCCATCTTCGGAGTTGTTCTAGATATGTTTTAGTACCATAACATGATCGGTATCCATCCATTTGTTTAGTTATCTCTTATCATTAGCAAGCAGCACACACTCCTCATTCTAACAATATACATCCAGAAGCTATGAAATAGTTTGTGTATTAGAGAGAGTATAAACTATTTTTGGAGGAACACCAACCTTCTCTAAATACATCTCTAGACTAGATTTCTCAAAAGCACAAGACACAGTTCACTAAAATTTAGGAGGACAGGGACTGGGGAGAGGGAGGAGAGTAAGATAGCCAGAGAAAAGGTCTGAAAAGCCAAAACTTTATCCAGCACAACAAACTATGAACTGACATGTTTTCATATTTAACACTAACCACACAATTAACCATAAAGAACTCTTCAGATTTTTCTATTCCATTGGTTGCACAGGTCCCTTTAAGGTACGCTAAGGAGGGAAATGGATGAGTCACCACCAGAATGACAAAGCAGGAATGACATGGCAAACAAGTGTGCTCCAGTGTTTCACCCAGCGACATCCTCCAGCAATCACTTGTCGCAGAATATCAACTGCAGGAGGGAGGGAGAGCAGCATGCTAAAGAGGCAGTTCTTAGACAGCTGCTTTGTTGGGAAATCACAGTAGATCCCACTTTCAAGGGGATCAGAAGTTTTGTTCTCATCTGATCAGGCTGCCTTGACACAAATATTAGAGTAATGGTTTTTGCTTTCATATTAGAACACAGCTTTCAAATACCATGCAAAGAACGGTGATTTTGCCAAGGGAGTTTCAGAGTTGTAAAAGACATAAGGCTTTTGTAACATCTTTTAAAACTAAAGCAGGACTGAGCTTTGTGTTCTTAATCCTGTGAGGAGGCCACATTCCTTTCTCTTCTCTCCCCTCATGTCCCAGCTGCCAGATACAGCCAGCTCCCAAGGATTTATGATGTAAAGCTAACTCCATGCTTAGTTACACTCTCTGCATGGGTCTGGTGTCAAGGAGGTCTGGGAAAGAAAGTCTTTGACAATTGCTATGATGGACAGATATCACTGGTCAAGGGAAGGGTGCTTTAGTGAAGGCTGTTCATTTTATCAACAAATATGTGTTACCTACAGCAAAGCTAACATTCGACTGTTATGCATCAATAATGTCATCAAAACTAGTTCTTAAGATATCAAAATACTTCTCTACTGATTGGTAGCACGTCACTACCTTGAGCCTTCCTAGTACCCGCTCTGCCCCAGATATACCAGCATTTCCTGAATTCCCTGAGGCCAAGTACCTACAAGATTCACGCCTGGCCCCCAGGGACATCCAGGACTGTTTCAGTACCAGGGCTTGCATTGCGCAGAAAGGGCAGTGCCACTGACAAACGTGTAAATATTTAGACAATGACCCTTGACTATAATGTCCCAGCACTAAGCTGAGAAACAAAAGCATAAAACTGTTATGTTTGTCTTTCAGGATCTCTCAGCCTGGTAGAGAACTGCCATGAAAAGGGCTCTGTGCTAAGCTCCAGGAATTTTGAGATGGTACCACTTTGGTGAAATTGATTTGCAACTTGGAAACTGAACATTATCATCATGCTAGAGTGGCTCAGGCTCTCAGAGACAGATTCATAACAGTCAAGCTCTCAAGAGACCACTATATAAACCAAAATGACAATTTATTAATTTACAATGAGAAACAAGAACTTCTGAGCAGAGGTGACATTTGTGTCACCTTGACTAACACATTCTCTCCCAGTAGGAAACTAAATAGGAAGACAAATGAGTAGTAGGCTGAGTACATAGCCTTAATAGGATATTAAAGGGGTGGTTTTAATGTCATAGGGTGTCAGATTTTCTTATACTCATGCCTTCACCTCCTTTTTGGGGGATGGACTTGACAAACAGATAGGACTGGATGTTCCTGTGAGCTCACCCATGTACATCCCGCCACCCACCCTCAGGTTGGAAAATCCTTCCCCTCTGACTTCCACTTTCTCTTTCTGAGCAGGTACCATCCTTAGCTTGATGTGTTCTGTCTTTAGATTTGTTAGTACCACCAACTGGGCTCCAACCTAACTTTGCTTGTTTCCTGTCCCTGGCTTGGAAGCCTCAACTCACATCCTGCTGATGGGATGGGATTGTTATCATTTAACTCATTGGTTCTCGGTTTTGGTTAAACTTGGAAGGCATCTGAAAAATCTTTAAAAATACTGATGCCTGGTTCCTCCTCCCCGAAATTCTGATTTAATCGATACAAGGTGCCGTTTGGGCGTTAGACTTTTTTAAAGCTCCCCAAAATGTGCATCCAGAATCTAGGGCTCCTCCTGAAGAACTGAAATTCAAAGAAAAGAGCTTTGATTTTGAGCAGAGCTTGAGAACCACTGATTTAATCCTCCGACTTGGAAGATACCTTGACCTGCACAAGCTTCTAATAAATGCCAGTGCCCTGGTCCCACTTAAGATGCTGAGTTATTTGGTCGGGGTGGGAGCCAGGCGTGGGCATTTTTACAAATCTCCCCAGATGATTCAGATTGCAGCCAGGGTTGAGAGTCAATGGTCTAAACATTAATTTACTGAGCTTATTGTATCAATTCCTCCTAGGACATGGCATTGCACAGAGGGGAACATAGGCGATACATTGAGGGAAAGGTCTGTAGAGGTTTTTCCAGAGGAACAGCAGGCCCCTCTGCGTGTAAGGCTTGTGGCATCAGCAGGAAGGAGACCTGGACAGGATGTAGTAGAGGAGCTCAGAGCAGGTATCTTTAAGTCCATACCAAATTTATGATATCTCCTTGCCACAGACAAGGATTGGGATGTATAATCTTAGGGCCATTTTCTACTGTATCTTAGAGTTACTTCAATAGAAGTCAATGAAGTCACCGAGTGTGCTTGAGGAAACTGGCCTGCTGCATACTTTTCTATAAGGAACCTGGCTTCCTTGGCTTCTTTGAGTCCTCTTTTGGCCCATCCTCTGCACCCCTCCACTTGAGTCCCCTGCTTTCTGAAGGTTGCCACCTTGAGAGAGGCTGGGCTACATTTTGGAACATATTCTCTTTAGCATATCTATGGTTAGCAGAGACATGAGAGACTGGAGAGTTCCAGCCTGTCATCTTTCAAAATAAGTTAAGGATTTTCAATGTTTTTCATAATTCCCTAATTTCCTGCTGTCATTTTTAATGTTTCCATTGTGCATTAAAACCCACTTGAGCTTTCCAGGTGTTTGCAGCCTTGTCTGATTGCCGGGCATCTGGGAAAGCCATCAGCTCCACTTTGTAAGCAACCTAAAATAAAATGCATTCCTAGGAAAGGAAAAGGCAATGGGCAGGGCCATGGGCTACTCCAGTGCCTCCGCCCTTCTTTCTCCTGGGACTGTCAGTCACAGGACTTGGAACTAAATGATTTTGACGAGGGGAATAGAGCAGGGCTACCGTATATGGTTGAGCAGGTGACACACAATTCCAGGGGAGTCACTGACACAGCATTCTGTGGTCATGGCACCTCAGCCACCGTCCCCCACCGCCCTAATCAGCAGTCCTTGCAAAGCACGGTTCTGAAAGCATTTCAGCTCTTTGGTGGCCCCAGATTTCAGTTGCGTTTGTGCCTCTGAGACAGCAGCACCGGAAGAGTCCCTTGTTTCTCTGGTCTTATTGTTCATCTAGGAATTAATAGGTGCTTTCCAGCCTCAGCAGGATTCCAAAGTCACTTTGTCTAGGCCTCTGGGAGCCCAGCTGTTTGGATGATTGAAACGATTTCTATATCCTCTCTCTGATAGAATAAAGGGAACATTAATTTAAAGATTTCAATAGCCAGATCTGAAGCTGACTTCTTCTCTCTGGTCCTCTGATTTACAAATTACAGATTTGGCGATCCCTTGGAGCTATTTCCCAGCTTATTCGAATAAAGATTCAGTATCTCTCAGAAAACAACTATGAAAGAAACCCCCACTATAAGGCATCTCTCTATATATCATGCAAAGAGACGCCCTGTTCAGCTGATTATGATCATATAAATATCCATAATTCAAAATGGTCATATAAAGTATCCCTCTTTCTCACTATAACTGATAAACTTCAAATGAGGATTGTCTTTGTCTTCAAAACCATTAGTCTGTGTGAACACAGGATTTACTGCATTCACATGGTCATATATGTATCATTGCCTCATAGATCTCATCTTTAATTGGTCACAGCAAGATGCTTCCTCACATTTCCAGTTGCTGCACTGAAAGATAAGCCCCGATGAAAGAGAATCGGATTCTTATTATATTTATAGATATCCAGTACAGTGGACATGTGAGAGATACTTCAGGTCCATATTGATGATATTTATTTGCTCTTTATTGAAACTAACAAAATTTTTCGGGAGGCAACTGTGTTAGCACTTTGTTCTTGCCTTTCTTTAACATATCCTCTTTAAAAAAAGACAATCTCTTCTAATTTCTTGATGTTACCCTAGAACAGTGATGGCGAACCTATGACACACATGTCAGAGGTGACACGCGAACTCATTTTTTTGGTTGATTTTTCTTTGTTAAATGGCATTTAAATATATAAAATAAATATCAAAAATATAAGTCTTTGTTTTACTATGGTTGCAAATATCAAAAAATTTCTATATGTGACACGGCACCAGAGTTAAGTTAGGGTTTTTCAAAATGCTGACACGCCAAGCTCAAAAGGTTCACCATCACTGCCCTAGAAGGTCCATGAAGATTTTCGTTTAGAACCATAGACTTTTAGAGCCATCAGACACCCTAGAGACCATCCACCTGACACCAAAGCCTAAGGTAACACAGCAAGTCTGTGTCAGGGAACACCCAGGTGCCCTTGACTATGTTACCCCTGAAGACACCCCCCCCCCGCAACTGTCCACCCTACCATTACAAACAACCTTAGTTGAAGCTGGACCACATTTTGAGTAATACATCAAATTTCACTAGTCCATGTCCAAACCAGCTAAGCCAGGACCTCCTCGTCCTCTACAATCTGTCTCCTGATATTTCTGAAGTCTCCATATCCTCATGGACAAATTTCCTCCTGCAGGTGCTTCTGTCTGTGCCACAGACTGGGAAGCAGTGGTGCGCTCAGGGTGCTACAGTTGCCCTGGCTCTGCCCCCTCAGGGTCTCTCTCACCTTACAGTTGTACTGGAAGCTGCTTTCCCAGAGGCTGAGGGATCTTCTCTGTAAAGGACTCACATGAGAGCCTTGTGTGAGTAGTGAGTGATTAAGTGTGAATATGAGGGTGGGGGTGAGGGGGAAAGATCAACCAAAGGACTTGTATGCATGCATATAAGCATAAGTGATGGATGTGGACAACAGGGGGTGAGGGTGAGGGCAGGATTGGGGGGATGAGGGGACATTGGGGGAATAAGGACACATTTGTAATATCTTATTTAATAAAGGGAATAAAAAGTGTGAATGTGTTGTCCATAAGACAAAAGCCAGTGGCAAACACTCTGCTATACTCAGAACTTTGATGACAAAGGTGCATGCAAGCTCCTGCTTCCCTTAGAATGAGTTCTTTCCAGAAGGCTTCTCAGTTCTTCACTTGGATAAATATCTTCTAGGCCCATCCCAGCAGCTGACAGTTGAACCCCAGCTAGATGCAAGGTGGATCCCTATTATACTAATAATTTCCTTCTTCTACATCATGATAATTGGGTGCTGAAGAGTCCAGTTGGCTTGTGAGGTGGGATTGTGAGCTGACCTTTGTTATGAGTGCGAGCTAAAGTAAGACTCTTGCTCTCTATCCCTTGATTTCCCATCCTGGTAGCTTTCCCAACCTGTTCCACTGGTAGACAGGTGCAGACCCAGGCTTTGTGGGGCCTAAAGCTTATATAATTTTTGGTACCATCTTTAGTAAAAAGAATATAAAATGCCAAATATAAAGTCAGTACAAAAATAAATATTAATTTAGAATGAGAAAAGGAATCACAACAAATTTTAAAGTTTAAAAATCTGAGCAATAATGAAAGCACTCTAAAAATTATATATTTTTGAATATATATATATGTATATATATATATATATATATTGATTTCAGAGAGGAAGGGAGAGAGAGAGAGAAACATCAGTGATGAGAGTGAATCATTGATCGGCTGCCTCCTGTATGCCCCTCACTGGGGATTGAGCCCACAACCCAGGCTTGTACCCTGACCAGGAATCGAACTGTGACCTCCTGGTTTATAGGTCGACTCTCAGCCACTGAGCCACACTGGCCAGGCAGCTGCATATTTTTTAATTGCTTCTTTATAGTACCATGATTTTGTACTGTCATTTTCTACAGTGATAATAGATAATTCAATCTTTCCCTTAGCATGATTGATGGGAAAAAAATTTATTGATAGAAAAGTTTATTTTGGTCTCACATTAATTGGTCATGTCATGTAAACTTTTAGGATTGGGAGAACCTCTAACACATTTCTTTCATATATAAGCTGTAAAATTTCAGGACAGTTCAAGTTTGCATAGTAACTAATCTTCAATACTCTTGGGATTGGTGACACTCATTAATTGGGGTTACGGGAAGGTTCCATGCAAGCGGGGATGGGGTCCTAAAGCTTAAGCCTCCTTTACCTCCTACCCTGGCTGCTCTAGAAAATCAGTAGAAAAATGTCCACCAAATTCCCTCTCCTCCCTGACCCTTCCCCACCATTATGCTGTGGCCGGGCTGCAGCCATTGCTCAGATAGAACTAAAGTAGCTCAGAATGTGTGAGTACATTGGCAGTTGTGGCAGCGATAAAGAAACTGGAATCAAGCTGAGTTGTTTTTTTTTACTGATGCTTAAAGCACTTCCAGTTAATAAGTAGATACATTTATGATGAATCAAGTCACTAAGCAAATGTCAGAAATGAATTAAAGTTCTTATGGCCTCATGCTCACTATGTCTTTTCTTCCTGAATTGAGCAGTTTTCAAACCATGCTGCACTGACCTCTGTTTCCGTAGAGGTTCCTTGCATGCTACCTAGAGTGAAGTGAGGGGGGTGGGGGGGAGATGGTAGAGTGGCAAGGGAGGGTGGAGCTCAGTGGGCAGGGCTCTGGGCCCCCAACCCCCAAGCAGATTCAATCAGATTCAACTGTTTTATATATTGAGGCTTATGAAAGATTTCCATTAAATGGAAGTGTTTTGCTTAAAAGGTAAGTTTGACAATTTTTCCCAATCAGTTTATTTTCACAAGAAACAAGCATTATGTACCCTAGATTTTTATTCTTTGCCTTTTAAAAAAATTGTCAATTTATTTGCCAATAATTACTAATGAAAGCAATTAATGCAATTAAATGATTTTTATGTTTTCACTACTTTATGTTCATATAATAGGATGTCAGTTTGTTTCAGGACTGCATTATTTCTGCTTCACTTTTAATTTTCCTTTCAAAGTGCAATTGTTTGAATAAAAACTGTTTTGTTTCATTACTTAACACAGATACTCTGGGAACATCAAAATTTCTTAGTACAGCAGGGACACATCCACTGGCTGGCATATAATAAGTTGTTTTTTTTTTTAACTTTCCTTTTTAGCTCAAAGAGTTATTCCTGTATTCACTTGAGGTTTGCCCTAGTATTTTCTCTGTATTTCTTTATCAAGCTCTACATTTTGCCAACTCTTCCATTTAAGTGTTTACCTTTGTAAAGTAATTTGCGAATGAGAAATGATTAGCAGTTTTCAGATTTTGTTGGGTGTTTTTTTTTAAAGGTCATAGGACACGTATTACCTTTCACTCTTTCTTCTTCCTTATCTTCAAGAACCAGCCAGGAATTACATACTGAAGGCAATTAGTAAGTCAATTTATACTTCAACAAGTAGATTCTTGGACAACGTGGTACTTCTGATTCCAAGTTTTCCTTTCTGTTTTGTTTTTTCCCCCTCTTCCATGGGTTCCTTAGAGGGTGATTTTGGTTCCTTCTCTTATTCTACATGTTCTACCTGGGAAATCCCACCCACTACCATTGGTCCAGCGTTACATGTGCAAGAATATCTGTTTACTTCTGAAGCTGTGTTTACTTTCTTGAGTTCAAGACCCATATTTTTAATGACTAATGAGTTCACCAAGAAGTCCCCAGTGACTCAAACACAACATGTCCATATTAAACCACTCTGCAATAAAGAATAAATTTGCCACCACATAATGGGATAAACCATTGTGTTTACTCTATAACATTATTTTAGGGGGGTGAAATATATTACCAATTTATTTAATCTATATATATATAAGTGTAATATGCAAATTGACCGAATGGCAGAACTACTGGTTGGCTATGATGCGCACTGACCACCAGGGGGCAGATAATCAATGCAGGAGCTGCCCCCAGCCCACAGGCTCCAATTGCCTGATGGGGAACGGGGAACCAGGGGTGGATGGTGGCGAACGCGGGTGGTGCCGGGGCCCAGATCGCCCCACACACAGAGGGCAACTGGCGGCAGTGGGGGGTGGGGCTGGCTGCCAGCAGCAGGGAAGATTGGTCCTGATCACAGGCCAGGCCTAGGGAGCCTACCCGTGCATGAATTTTGTGAACCAGGCCTCTAGTATTCTAATAACTATTTTTCAAAGTCAGACAAATTCATAATAGTAAGAGCAGGTTTAAAATAAAACAGCTATTAATAGAAATAATTTGTTATACTTTAATTGAGGTAGTCAAACCAAGCAATTGGTCATTGTGATAAAGGTTTGTCAGCCCTCTGAGGGTCCAATAGTCAATCCTCTGGTAGGGATCCAGGTACATGCCCAATCTGTGTCATGAATCATATTTATAATACTATAAAAAATGGAATATATTTCCCCTGTTAGAGATCCTAGTTTTGAAAAAAATTTGAAAAACCTAGAGAAACATCTCTTTTGATTAAAATTTGGAATAAAAACACCTCTTCACAGGAGACATACTTCATGTGTCTAAAAGTCAGATTGTGTTCATCCCTTTATAGGCATTCACTTATCCCACAGATATTTGCCACGTGCTTTCTTGTACCAGGCCCAGTTCTAGATGCTGGGATACCTTGGAGAATAAGGCAGACAAGGGAGCCTACCTTCAGGAAGCCAGTAAACAAGTACATAAACACATAAGCAGCATGACTTCAAAGAATAGTCAGTAAGGTGGGGAGGTGAAGCAGAACAAAGGAAGGAATGTGGTGGTTGGGTTGGCTGCTGTTTTACCTAGGGAAGTGAGGGAAGGACTCTCTGAGAAAGCAACCTTTGGACAGAAGCTTGAGTGAAATGAGAGTGAGCTACACAGCAATCTGGAGGAAGAGCATTCAAATTTATGATAGTTATGAGAGCTGTTGATGAAGAAGCTCATATTTTACCATATCACAAATTTGATTTTTAATATTCTAATAACTATATTTTAATGTCATTGTATCCTTTGTAATCTTATGTATTTTATATTATGCATTTAAAAACTTTCTTCTGAGGAAACTTCATTAGATTTCCAAGTACCTGGGGAAGACAGATTGATAAAAATGTCTGTCTGGCCCTGACCGGTTTGGCTCAGTGGATAGAACGTCAGCCTGTGGGCTGAAGGGTCCCGGGTTCGATTCCAGTCAAGGGCATGTACCTTGGTTACGGGCACATTCCCAGTGGGGGGTGTACAGGAGGTGGCTGATTGATGTTTTTCTCTCATTGATGTTTCTAACTCTCTATCCCTCTCCCCTCCTCTCTGTAAAAAATCAATAAAGTGTATATATAT
>NW_005356437.1:4083065-4107311 GCF_000412655.1 Myotis brandtii
TGGGAATTCAGAAAAAGTAAATAAATGTGTTGTGTATTCTTGAACTAAAAACAAACAAAAACAACAACAACAACAAAACCCTTTTCTTCTGAAAGGCGATCCATAGGCTATACCAAACTGTTGAAGGGATCCATGGCACAGAAAAGATTAGAGAAAAGCAAGTGTTAGAGAAAAGCAAGAAGGCAGAATGACTGGAGTGAAGTAGTAGCATTTTAGTCAATGACCTTGGCAGGGTAAGTGGGGCCAGGTATTCCAGGTTAGATAGGCCATGCTAGAGAGTTGGGGGTTTACATTAAGGACAATGGGAAGTTATTGGAGGCTTTTGAACAGGGAGGCAATATGATCCAATTTAAGCATTAGGTCACCCTGGCTGCTGTATGGGGAAAAGATTGTTAAGGTTAAGAGTGATATCCTGGAAACTATAAGAAGGCCAGTCCAGTTGAAAGATGGTGGTAGAGGTGGAGGGGGTGATAGAGGTCACAGTTATGAGTGTATTTTGAAGGTAGAGCTGAAAAACTTGCTGACAGACTGGATGTGGATGTGTGAAGACAAAGACAAAGACATAGCAAGTGGGTGAATAGTGGCGCCACTTATTAAGGTAGAGAAGACTGGTTTGGGAGGGGAAAAAGTGGTTATAGAACCTGGAGTTCTTTTTTGAACACGTGAAATTTGAAATGCCTACTAGCCATCCACATGGAGCTAGTGAGTAGAGAGCTGGGTCTGAGTATGGAGCTTGGAAAGGGGATAAGGACTGGAGAACTAAAGTTTGGGCTCCAAGCTCTACAGGAAATATATGAGACAGAAGGAGATCACCTAGGGAGAGAATATACCCAGTGCTCTGGAAGGCAACATTTAGAGGTCTGGAAGAGAAGAGCTGGCAAAGCTGATAAAAAATCAGCAGCTAGTGAGATAGAAAGATAGCATGGATATTTAAAGACATATTGAGAAAGAAAGAAGTCATTTGAATTATAAAACACTAGAGGCCCGGTTCATGAAAATTCATGCACTGGTGGGGGTGTCCCTCAGCCCAGTCTGCCCCCTCTCACAGTCCAGGAGCTCTCAGGGGCAGGAGGGGAAGGTGATGCCCCATCACACCTCTGCTGCTGCCATTGCCAGCAGCGCAAGCCTCGGCCGGCCCTGGTTACCTGAGCCTCAGGCAGCCCTGGGCGGCTGGGCAGCCGCCATCCGAGGCCTGCCTGCATCTTGGGCATTGGCTGGGCAGCTGCCTTCTGAGGCTTGCCTGTGCCTCAGGCCGGCTCTGGGCGGCTGGGGGGCTGAGGGGACTGGAGGACTCTGGATGGAGGCAGGCGCATGGCCTTGCCATGCATCTGCTGCTCCAGCGGGGCTGAGGGGACTGCATGCCACCATCTTATGGCTGTGGGTGCCTCCATATTTGAGGGTGTGGCAGTCAATTAGCATATTCCCTCCTTATTGGCTGTGGGCACCGCCATTTTTGTGACAGCGTGAAGGTCAATTAGCATATTCCCTCTTTATTAGATAGGATGCCTTAGCACAATGCAACAAAATATTTTCAGAGCACAAACAATAATAGGGGAACAGAGTAGTATGCCACAACTTCTAGAACTCCACCTGAAGCTATGATTTAGCCATGGACTGGGTCCTAGATTTAAGAAATTGATATTTGTGACAGGTAGACTGTGGTTGGCCTTTAAGCCTTTTATGTTCTTGGGCAAGTTGTTTGGCCACTTTTGCTCTTTCTTCTTTTTTTCTGTCTATAAATTGAAATACGCACTGTTGACCTATTTTACAGGAAGATTGTGAAAAATCTCACATATCCAAAGAGGGAAAATGGACCAGAATTTGCTTTACAATATCAAGGTGTTAAACATCAGGGTGGGACTTTACCCAGTTCTGTATTCAGTATGGCTCTTATTGGGACCCTGAGAAAACAGGTCTGAGTCTTTAGTATATGACTCTAACAGGCTCTGTTCTAGACAAAAATGTGGGAGAACAATTAGTTGTTAGCTGCTCCAGGGTCTTTTTTAGGCACTTTTATTTATTTTATTTTTAAAATTAATGTTTATTATTGAAAGTATTACAGATGTCCCCTTTGTTTGTTTATGGTTTTTCTTTTCCTATTGACCCCCTCCATCCCGCACCCGCCCCTCCCAGGCCTTTAACACTCTATTGTCTGTGTCCATGGGCTGTGCATATATGCAGATAAGTTCCCCGGTTAATCACTCTCCACCTACCCCAACTTCCTCTGAAATTTGTTAGTCTGTTCCATGCTTCTATGTCTCTGGATCTATTTTGTTCATCAGTTTATTTTGTTCATTAGATTCCACATATGAGTGAGATCATGTATACTTATCTTTCTCTGTTTTTTAGGCACTTTTAGCTTTACTTTGTCAGGCCTCATATGGATCTCCTGAGTCTGACTTCTCCAAGGGTCCCACATGCTGACCACCTTTCCCAAAACTCTTCCCCCAATATATAGTTAGGCTTCTATTTCCCATTCCCTGAGGGCTGTGCCTTAGAAATGTACCAACTCCTTGTCCCTACATCCCTCACCAATAGGCACAGAGCCTGTGGGAGTTGTGGGAACAATCCAGTGCTTACTAGATAGAAATGAGAGCTCTGACCTTGTTTCTCATGCCTCCCATTGAATGTAACTCAGTGTGTTCCCCCTGTTCCCCCTTCCCTGTTGTACAGCTGGTACCAGATCCCAGTCTCCTCCAGCTGCACTAAACTTTCCCAAGTCATAAGACACAGATATGGGAAGATCTTTGGACTAGGAGGCAATGACTTGGGCTTTGGCTCTGCCACTACAAACCTAGAGCAGGTCACCTAAATGCAGTCTAACCTTCCACTTTGGAAAAACTCACAGACTAGGTGAGCTCTAAAGCTCTTCTCACTCAACTATACCACAGTCTAATATGAGGGATCAAACCTTGGTAAAATGTCAGTGGGCTAATATTAACTGGGCTAATATATGTTCCCTCTTCCCAGTCACATATTTGCATTTTAACCTGAGGAATTTTGTCTTCCTTTATTCCAAAGGGTGGTTTTTTTTTTTTCCAGTATTGATAGTATATAAATTTTGGGGCAGGCCGATGGCAGTATGTTACTTCAGGTAGTTGAGAGCTTTAGTAGCCTTAAACCTTCTCCACTTACATCCATGGACAGTCCTGACTATGAGGACAGTTGTTTCAATGGAAAGAATTTGGGGATTGTTCAGTAAAGAACAATATAATAAAAAAACATGAGGTTTCAGACCCACAGAGTACATTTCATTCCAGAGGGATCAATTGATGAAAAGGATGAGACTGCAGATAACCAAGTGTGAACCCTTCTTCCCTTCCCCCACCTGCCTAGGGAAGAGCAGATGTGGAGAATCAAGATAATAGGAAAGTCATCACCAAACATGGCGGTATTCTTGCTCTCAGAGGGCAGAAAGAATCCTCAGGTCTCTGAAAAATTCAGAGGGAAATCTTACTTTTCAGAGTCTGCTTGTCTCAGTGTAGTGATGGTAGGAATGAAAACATATTAAGAGCAAAGATTCGCAGATGCCACCATTATCCTTCTTTCTGAATCTCCAAACCCATTCAGGCTCCACTTGGGCATAGGCTGACTCCTGTCATCTTTTTAAAGCTGGATCTTGGTGCCATTCCCAAATATACAAAAGGTCTAGCGAGAAGTCCCATTTAGGAGAATGGAGAGGAAATGCCAACCCATTTCCACTCCTCAAGGCCTGGAAAAGGAATAGCAAATGGAGTTGTAGAACACTGAGTGGTCTCCTTGGGTAGAAGAAAGACATCCACTATCTGCTTGGTTTTGGACTTTGTGGGGAGAGACCAAGATCAGACAAATTGTACCTGAAAAATCGGATATGTCACTTAAATATTCAGCTCCCCAAAATGTCTACAATTTAATTAAATGCTAGGGTTGATCTTCTAACTCTTGAAGAGCTCTTTTTAATTAAACTTTGCATTTCCTCTCTCTGCTCTGTGGGGGCATTCCAGGGTGGCATTTGGCTTTGCATGCACTGTCATTTTGGCCACCCATGATGGTTTGGAAAAGTCCCATTGCTGAGTTAATAGAATTCTTAATACTAATATCATTGACTCTTCATTTTTTACTGATATTCAGAAACTTTCATTAGTGTTAATGAAACTCATGTGTTATTTTATTTAGTCTTTTGCAAGCTGTCTGCAAAATATCTGACTCTATAAAGAACTCAGATGTTCATCAAATTCCAGATCAAATTTCAGTTTTTCCATCTATTAAATGGTGTCACAATTCTCATTCTTAATACAAAATTATTTTACACTTTAGGTTAAGATTTAAAAGCTCATAATAATGTGTGTGGCATAATATCTAAAGCATAGTAGCTAGAATTCATGAGTAACAGGATACCAATCACCCCACATTAAAGTGAGGAAGCTGCCATTACAGAAATTGCTTGAGTCTAAGTATTTTTTAATCTTTTGTTAATCCTCACAATGGAAAAATCCATTTTTCCATGGATTTTTAGAGAGTGGAAGGGAGAGGGAGAGACACACAGAGAGAAACATCAATTGGTTGCCTCCCACACATGGGGGCCAGAATCAGGCCTGCAACTGAGGTATGTGCCCTTGACCGGAATCAAACCCGGCACCTTTCAGTGCATGGGCCAATGTTTTATCCCCTGAGCCAAACTGGCCAAGGTGAGTCTCAAGTACTAATGTTAATGCTTAGAGTAAAGATAATCCATCTAGGGTAAAAAGGAAATCAAATGATGGTGTAGACATTGACCTTATAAACTGCTCATGTTTTGACTGAAAGAGGGCTTTGTACACATTGAAGAAAATTGATTAACAGGTAAGAATGAGCAAACTGATTGACAGATAAGAGAGAAAATAATGAGATCAGGAAAGTTGGATGGATAATGTGGTAATTGCCTTCCTATAACATTGACTGTTAATTTGAAATTATTGTGGCTATTCTCTGCTCTGTAGAAATGTACTTTCAAAAACACACACCATGTCTCCACTGAATTCTCTACACAGACATACATAATCCAAATACCTCCATCTAAATTCTAAACAGTTAGAAAAATTTGATCAGAATAGCATAGATTTCAAATTAGAAACAAAATATGCCAAAATAATTCAGATTTTTAAAATCCAAGATTGACCTTGATGGACTGGTGTTAAAAAATATTGCCATAACCTTCCTAACAAATTTTGTTTTAAACTGTTAGTTTAGAGTGTAGCAAACAAACTCTTAAAACTGATCATTGGAATTTTAAAGAAAAACAATTTTCAGTATGAGATGTCTGGTAATTTATCTTATAACAAATGCTAAGTCAGAAATAACTGCATTGTAATGTACACATAATTTGGAAAGAGTTAAAAAAGTTTTTGAAGGTTTTACTCTCTTCTTTTTCTTTACAATCATATGATGCATTTGACTTTTTTCTTCACATAAAAGTAGAGTAATTCTGGTTGCTCTGTTTTGCTGTTTTTAAGGGTTTGCTTCTAATAACTTGTAAGCAATTTGAAAATAATTGTTTTTATTCCTCTGGGAAAGTAATGGTCTCTCTAAAGCATGCTTTGCTTCAAAACTGACTAATGTGAAAGTTATTTACATCATTAATTAACACAAGTGGCTTGAAATATTATACAGGGAAATCTGTTCCTCCTAAGAGCAGGATCAGAAACACAGTGACACGGAAGATAAATCCATTCATAATAACAACTGAACAACCATGGAAGGAAATTGCTGAGATTATTTTCTAGCAAAAAACAAGGAACTACACTATTAAAGGAAAAGAACTATTGTTAGTTTTATAATCCAAAATCTAAACTGGATCCTGCGTCTCACTTTCGCTGTAATTTTCCAAGCCTTTGGAAAATTGACCTTCTAAACTAGGCATGCTGAATACATAAACATAATGGACTCCACTAGGCAGATGTAATAGATGTTATGATTACTTATCAACATCTTTCGCTAGTGGAGGATTTGGGTAGCATTATTTTATACAAATCCAAGCCCATTAAAAATAAACTCCAAGGTCAAATGAAAAAATTTTAGCAGGCTTAAAATGCAATGCCAATCTAAGAAAGTATTGTTTTATGTCAAATATAGGTAGAACATATATAGTAGCATAGGCTTGGGACTAATTTTTAGATGGAAATTTCAACGCTATATATTGAAATATTTATTTTAAAGAATTAGCTCCTGTGATTATGGATGCTAATAAGTCCAGAACCTGTAGGATCAGGCACACAGGGTGGGAGAGGGAGCACATGCTCTCCCCCTTTGCCACTGTGGCCACCGCCTTCTTCTCCCACCCCTGGTGCTGCTTGTGTGCTTGTGTGGTTGGGACCTGGAACCTCTGTTGTGAAGTGGCAGCCGAGGAGACTGAGTGCTCGCCTATGAAAAGCCCAAGGAAGGAGTCAAGACTGAGAACAACAATTAATTTGAAGGCGGTGGGCAGGATGGTTCCTGGTGCAGCTGAAGATGGAGAGGCATGCAGCTCTTAGCAAGCTAATGAAAGCCTATTGTGAAGGGCAGGGCTTGTCGATGAGGCAGGTCAGATTCTGATTTGACGGGCAGCCAATCACTGACACAGACACACCTGCGCAGCTGGGAATGAGGTGAAGATCCCGCTGGTGAGTTCTGGCAGCAGACAGCAGGTGTTTACTAAAAGGGTAACCTGCTACTTACCCAGAACTCTGTTCCTCCAAACCAAGAATTCCCAGTTAGAAAACCGCCATTTGGCTTCACAAGCCCAGACAGTATAGTTTTCTGTATTCTTTCATTTCCTCCTTCCCCTGTCCTTTATTGTACATTAAGTACTCTATGCGCACAAGCATTTTCATTTTTAAAAACTAAATGGTCAGTGGTATGTTTTGATGGACATCAAATGGAGATGGGATGGGGAAAAGCACTGGTTCTATGGGAATACGCCTTTGTCCATTCGTGGCATGCTCATGCGGCTCTTATCTTTGAATTCCAGTAAGTTAATTTGCTCACCGTTTAACAAAAAAGAACAATATAAAAATCTTTGTATACCCTGTTTAATTGGAGAATTTTAATGCTTTTCATTTATTGTTGTAAAACCAAGGACAATTTTACAACTTTTTTTTTGTACATAGCTGTTATATGTAGAGCAATCTGTCTTTTAAGTAGGGATAAATTACTATAAAAGAAATAAATCCTAGATAGTTTCCCCTCAAGTCAAGCATCTTGTTGTTTAAATAAACTTCTGTTTAAAATGAAAAAAAAAAAACAAAAACACACACACACACACGCACAAAAAACAACCCCATAAAATTACAGTGTCAGTCTTTTTCTATTCAGGCCTTCAACTAATTGGAGGAGTCCCACTCATATTATGGGGGGGATCTGACTTACTCAGCTACCTGTTGAATGTTAATATTACCCAAAACACCCTCACAAAAACTTCTAGAATAATGTTTGGCCTTATATCTGGGCACCGTGATCCAGGCAAGTTGGCACATAAAAAGAACCATCACAGGTGGCTCTCCACAATTCTAGGCCCCAGCATTCCAAATTAGCAAACATACAGAGAAAGCAAGCTTCTTTTTTCTAGAATCTATTTACCAATCCCAAGGAAAGATCTTGATTAGGCACTCTTTTATCCTATGACCATCCCTGAGCCCAGAAATGCCCACTACTGTGGTTGATAGGCCCAGTAGAACTTCATGAAATGGCAAAGGGACATTGCAAGCCCTTTATAACCATTCTGCCACGTTATCCTAAGCCATTTCGTAGGTGGGTTGGTGCTATGTAAATTCCCATCCTGTGCATAGTCACATTTTGGGGAAAGGTATTTGTGGCTAAAGTCTGTGGGATAAGAGATAGGTGACAGGGTAGGCCTGGAAGAGCCCATCTAAGTATGAGGAAAGGAAATGTGTTTCCATTAATCTATGACCATTCATTGCTCACCAGCTAAGTTTATCCTTTTACAAACACACTTGACAACAAGGACTGCCCTGACCAAATTAGGTAAAATTGTCTGGCATCTTCTTAGTTAATGATAGGGCTCCCCAGGTATCAGTATGGGGGTATAAGTTGGGATGTACTATAACTACTTGTTCTTATTTCACTAGCTATAAATATTGGTGTATTTGGAGAGTCATTTCAATTTAGTTCTTGATTTCTATTTAAAAGTGACACAAACATTATTTCCAGTTATTTGTATTTAATCTCTAAACTATATTTATGCTTAAGTCAATTATATTAAAAATATATACCTAGTTACCCACGGGAAAAATTTTCCCTCTCAATTTCAGATATACATCTGCTGAATAATTGATATATTTCTGGCTTAATTTGTAGTTTATTGTTTCCCTTCTTCCTGTTGTGACCCACCTTTTTGATTCATTGATTGATTCATTCATTTGTTAAATACCTACAATGTGCCAGGCTGTGTCAGGGGTGCCAGGCTGCACAAGACAGGCATGCTTCTATAGGTCCTGTCAAGACAGCTGATTGGAGCAAGCCATTCTCTATGTGATATCGGAACCTCAGGGCATGCATTTGCGTACAAACTGCATTCAGGCTCCCTCTGACTCTCATACTCTTATTTTCTTTTCCTCTAGTTCTCTCATCTATTTTACTTTTCTTTTATCTTGCAACGTTTTGTTTATATTTGAAAACCACTTAAATCCTTTTTGGAAGAAATCAGCATATACATGAAGTAACGGTTCTTATTTCACAGCATGTGTTCAGCTATTTTGTTATCATAATAAAATGCCCCATTAAAGTACCCTTTCAAGGCATGTTATACATGGATAGGTGCGCTTGGTAAAACCTGTGTGACCCTTCAGTCTAGATTCTAGTTCCCGAAGTGGTCAAAATCAGATAAGAAGCCCTCTTACAAGAATGTTTGTCAAATCTAAATAATGGACACCTCTCTTTTTATTACCATAAGCCTTCATTATTATTTTTATTATAATATTATTTAAACATGTAAAGTCATACAATGAAATATAATCTCCTTATGTATATAGTTATTACACAAGTATAAAGCCAAAACAAATTTACTAATTAATTAAATGCAATCATATGCTGCTTAACTGCAGGGATACTCCCTTAAATGCATCACTAGGCAATTTTGTCATTGTGCAAACATCATGGAGTGCACTCACCTAGATGGAATAGCCTACCACACGCCTAGGCTATATGGTATAGCCCACTGATGGCGAACCTATGACATGTGTGTCAGAGGTGAAACGCGAACTCATTTTTTTGGTTGATTTTTCTTTGTTAAATGGCATTTAAATATATAAAATAAATATCAAAAATATAAATCTTTGTTTTACTATGGTTGCAAATATCAAAAAAATTCTATATGTGACACGGCACCAGAGTTAAGTTAGGGTTTTTCAAAATGCTGACACGCCAAGCTCAAAAGGTTCGCCATCACTGGTATAGCTTCTTGCTCCGAGACCACAAGCCTGCACAGCACATCACTGTACAAAACAACACGAGATTAAATCAAGCACAAGAGAAAATTATGCAATCAAGAGACACTACTAGTAAACACCATATGTATGAGACTGCTGCCAGAGTACCATGGCAAAGTGTTATATGGCAAAATTTTTTTCTAAGTAGAGAGAGTACACTCTAAAATAACAATACAAGGTATAGTATAGTAAATACAGAAACCAGTAACCTAGTCCTTTATCATCATTATCAAGCATTATGTACTGTACATAACGGTATGTGCTGTACTTTTATACAACTGGCAGCACAGGCTTGTTTATACCAGGATCACCACAAACACAGGAGTAATGTAGTGTGCTACGAGGTTATAATGACTGCAATGTCACTAGGCAATAAAAAATTTTCAGTTCCATTATAACCTCATGGGACCACCGTCATATATGCAGTCCATTGTTGAACGAAACATCGTTATTTGGCACATGGCTGTACAAGCAAAGCTGTAAAACTAAAATATTAACAATTTTAATGTGATGAAGAACGCTATTTTGCAGAAATTAAATTTCAAGTGCATCTTTATGTCAGACTTTATGTATCTTTTGGTTTCCTTTTGTGACCTCTATACTGTTAATGGCTTCAGTAATACTACTGATAACACTTTTCAAGACAGTATTAACATTTTCAAGACTGTTTTTTAGTTCAATAAAAGCTTAGCTCATACATAAGCAAAACTGTGAGCAAGAAATCCATGAATGTTAAATTTAAAAGTAGCTCTGTAAAGCTGTCTTGTTCTATTAAAGATAAAGTTAACATCACGGTGTCATTGGAATATACATTACATAGACAATAAATCCAATTACTGCTTAAATGAGGAACCAGAAAATGCTTCACTGTATATTTACTACTAGAGGCCCAGTGCACGAAATTTGTGCACAGGTAGGGGGTAGGGTCCTTAGCGGTTGCCGCCACCACCACTGCTGCCAGCCCCGCTCCCTGGTTGAACTCCCGGTTGAGGGGACAATATGCATAGTAGGCTTTTATTATATAGGATTATGCTTGCTGCTAATGAATTTTTGCAAGTAGGTACATACAACAACCTTTGTTTACAAGAGGAATACATATCGACTGCAAAAGAGCAGATTCTTTTGAATGTACTAGTAAAACTTTGACCATGGGTTTAGGAATTTAACCCTCCCAGCACTTTCCTCTTTTCAAACTCTTGCAAAATTTTTGTCTGCTTAGTATCCTCATTGGAAGCACAAGTATTGCCTGGATATACTTAGAGTCCCACGTGATTCTGATAATAGTAATTCTCTTTGAAGATTATTGTTGAAATTAAAATGCAATGTTAAAAAAGAACATACACCCAGACCCTGAGAAAACATGTGCACGCAGCCCACAGCTTGAGAAACATGGCCATCTAGGATGCTTCTGTAACAGGTCTGCCCCTGTGAGATAGAACAGCAGCTTTATAGGGTTGGGACAGAGAGGCCACCCTCAAGCCCCAAGTCCAGGATTCCTTATCTTTCCTTTTCATCACTTGTCACCATTTGTCCCCATCTGTGGATGGACCAATCAGTGACCCATCAGCTCCTGTCGTGGATGCAAAGGGGTTACTGTCCACCTTTACCAGATGGTCTGACAAAAGGACGGCTGTGGAACTCTAGCGTGGTGCTTCTCACACTTTAACATGCACACAAATCCCTGTATGTCTTGTTCAAATGCAGATCCTAACTCATCAGTCTTGAGCAGTCCTGAAACTGCATTTCCAACGAGCTCCCAGGATCCTTCTGATGCCCCTGGTTTGTGGCCCGGCCCACACTTAGTGAAGCATGAGTCTAAGACCTATTGGTTCTCTTCTAAAATGCACCTTAGAGGAGGCAAACTTTCCATTTTTTGCCCCAACTTACTGGAGAATTGCCTTAACCCTGTGTTTTGCTTGGAATTATGGCATTTTGGCTTCTGGGAAATAGAGCACAAGACTATTAAGTAGAGTCAGCAGATTACAAAAGTTTTATTTCCATCTGAGAGAAAGCAAAGTTTCACCAGACCCAAAGGATCTTATATTTTAGGAATAAAATCTAGAATAACAGCATCCTATACAGCACTGCCTAAAGTACAACTAAACTGAGAAATCCATATAACAGCAGCTACCCCAAATTTTAGATATGAAAAAGATAAGAAATGCATTATATTATGAGAATTTTTATACCATTGGTTGGTATGCAATGTCTGTAAGATTTACAGCCAAAGAATTAATATATCAAACTCTAGAAACCCTGGATTACTTATAATTTTATTTGGTGGTAAGTCAATAAATTGAATAATTTAGAAATGAATTGGGTGATTTTATTTTCCTTTTGGGTTGAATTTCACTGACTGCCAGATAGCTTAGTGTTTCATTTTATAAGCCTATTCCCAGACTGATATTCATGGTTAGAAAATATTTTTATTTTTAATTAAATGCTATTATTTGAAGAAACTCAAGATAAAGCTATCTCCATTCTGTGAAACCTATGAAAATCACCCTGTATCAGTTATAAATGCAGTTGGCTGTGAGTAACAGGGAATCCAAATCACTGTGGTTTCAGCAGATGATAGATTACTCTCTTCACATAGCAAGAAGCTGCAGGTAGGTGGCCTCATATTAGTTCAGTGATATCAGGGTAACTATCTTGACAATTCTCTTGGTCTTTTCCTCATCATTACAGAATGGCGGCCTCATTTTTAGATCTCATATCTGCATTTTAGGCAAATTTGGAGTTTTTAAAAGGAGAGCTTCCAGAAATACAGTGTAATGCAGTAGAACAGCGCTCTGCTCTCTTAATTCCTGTGTCCTTGCCTAGTCTGACCCAGCAGGCCACTGCTCCCAGAAGGTCCCACACTACTGAGACCACAGCAGCATCCCCCTTCCTGCATGCCCTGGGTAAGACCACCTCTATTAAGCAGCTAAGAAGACCAGTGCAAAGATTCCAGCACTTGTTCAGTCTTTGATTCCTTGACTTCTTTATTTTGATACTTTGATATAATACAATAATTCTTAGCATTAAACTTTGCATATCCTATATAATAAAAGGCTAATATGCAAATTGTTCCCACAGACCCCAACGAGAGCAGAACCGCAGCGGGATGGTGGAGCAGGTGAGTGGGCAGTGCCAGGCCAAAGCAGGTGTGAGCGGGGGTCTTGATCGCCCCACCAGTCACCCCACAGACAGCAACCTGTGGTGGAGAGCAGGGCCGGCGAGTGGGTGGTGCCAGGCCAAGGCGGGTGCAAGCAGGGGGCCCCGATTGCCCTGCCAGTCACCCCACAGATCGGCCCGGATCACCAGCCAGGCCTATGGACCCTACTCGTGCATGAATTTTGTGCACCAGGCCTCTAGTTTGATATATTTGTTTTGAACCGGCCATGGACTCTTGGCTTTATCCTTAATTTTGAATTCTGTTTATAAAAACTAAGGCTCTTAGTGGCTATCCCTAAGGAAGGATTCACTTGGCTCCCATGTATTTGTCTGTGTAAGAGTCTTCTGTTTTCCAATTTTGCTAGAAGTTCTGCATTTCTTATCTTTTTTCAGAATTGAAATGTCAGATGGCTGCTGTTATGATGTTAGGCTAACCTATATAGGAATTTCTCAGTTTACTTGTACTTTAGGCAGCACTGTACAGGATGCTGGTATTCTAGATAATAATCCCTGGCCTGGTCCCCACCACCCCCAGATGACAGCTTCAAACAGGATAGAAAAGATTTCAAAAGAAAATATTTTTTAAATTATATTTTTATTGATTTCAGAAAGGAAGAGAGGAGAGAGAGAGATAGAAACATCAATTATGAGAGAGAATCATTTATCAGCTCTTCCTACACACCCCCTACTGGTGATCAAGCCCGCACCTGGGCATGTGCCCTGACCAGGAATCAAACCATTACCTCCTGGTTCACAGTTCCACACTCAACCACTGAGCTATGCCAGCTGGGCATAGAAAAGATTTTGAGTCTAGGACCTATGTTATAATACAATAATTCTTAGCATTAAACTTTGCATATCCTATATAATAAAAGGCTAATATGCAAATTAGCATATTATGTCGAGGACCTATGTTACTGAAGAAATTCTCAACTATAATAATACAAATTTGTAATGTCAATAGAAGGATAATGTCTATTAATACATATTTACTAGTAAATATATAACAACATCTTTTTGAGACCCATTTTAATGAGTTATTTTTCTGGAAGTTTCTATGTTTTAAATATGATAGGGGAAAGAATTTAGAGATATGGCTCTGAATGGGAAGAGTTCAGATTTTGGGGCACCTGGAAAAAAAGTATTTTAAGAAGGTAGTCTGATCTAGGCCCTTTACATCTCATTCTGCAGATGGGGCCAAGTTTGCCTACTCTACCAGTCTTCAAAGACTTGGCTCCACCCACACAGTATGATAAAAAAGATGTTGCCATGAAGAAACCCATTCCAGAATAACTTGAAATACTCTAAGTGTCTGGGGCAGGGATGGTGGTTGAATGACAAGGAGATGGCATGGAAGGAAAAGGTGAGAAACCCTGAGGAGAAGTTGAATCTGCTGCTCAGTTTTCATTGGAGGTAACCCTGATAGTTTCTTTTATTAAATACTTTCAGAGGGTAAAGACTATAATTTATATAGAAAGAAAAAAATGAGTTAAAAAAATCAGATTTCATCTCAATTTTCTCACATAGTAAGTTTTTTTTTTTAAGAGAGCAGGTTTGGGGGGACTCAACCTTTCTGCTTTACATGGACAACACAAAATTTACCCATTTAATAAATGCTTATGTGGAGTGTGTCAATTGCCAACAATAGAATTTGTACCATCAGCTTACTTTGATGAAAAATAAATAAATAAACAAACAAACAAATAAATGCTCATGATGATAATAGTGGTGAAATTGAGTGCTTCTTTCTAAACAAAAAGCATTTCATTAGCAAATCAATTGCCAAGAATATGAACTAGATATTTGAATACTGAAATAAACTTAGAAAGATAGTGTTAATATATTTGGAAATCCAAAAATTGGAGGACTGTTTAAATACATACAGTGACAAAAATATGCCCTTGCTCTTTGGTGCAACAAACAAAAATGTGCCAGCTTTGGAACAAGGAAATGATGGGTCTCTAAACACATTGCGTTGATGAGCCACAGCTGGTGACTCTGTTCTGTGTGACATTTCAGTGCTTCTATGTGTGTGCCTGTGCTAAAGTGCCAAGAGCTGCATGTAACTGACAGCTAGGGCTTGGGTAGCTTTTTCCCTCCACTCCAATTGTGGCCCTCAGAATGCCTAGGAGTCATGAAACCATCATCTTTGCATTGGAAAGGGCTTTCAAGTTCCTCTAGTTAAATGGTTCCTAGCCTATTTGAGGATGAAGTCCCCTTTTAATCTTAAAAAATAAAAAGCTTCAAGGACCTCCATGTGATAGTAGTTATACTTTTAATATCTCTATTTTGAGATATTAAGTAGTGAAAGACTTATAAATTCAGTGACATTCATAATTAATTTGTATTTTATTAATCATAACTGTCTACAAAATTTAAAAAGGAATAGTATTTATGTTTGCCACATATATTTTTCATTTCCTCTAAAGCAACACTCGTGCCCATGAATTCACAGACCTCTTACGCTCATCTCTGGAGATCTTTCATTCACAAATTGGAAACCCTGCTCCAGGCAAATTACCCATTGATGCTCTGCAATACTTGATATCCTTCAGTGACTGGAAACTCACTATTCAAAAAGATGTCTCCTTCTGCCTGTAGATTGTCTATCTGGCAATTAGGCTTAATTATTTTGAACTCAAGTTCTTATTAGTTACATAACTATTTCATTATGTCATGCAACAAATCTAGCCCCTTTTGAAAGGACACATAGTCCTTTCGAAACAGTAGAAGCACTGATAACTTCCCTGAGTTGTCTCTTCTCTAATCTAAACTTATCTGGGTCCATGCAATATTTCTGGGCTTATGTTTTCTTGAAATTGTTAAATTTTAATATATGAAGGTCCCATGATGATGCTACCTGTGAATCGAGTCTTTGTCCCCCTTCCACCACCATTTTTACTCTTAACTTCACCCCATTCCTACCCCCCCACCCCCCAAGTTCTACCCCGACATGAGGGTAGAACATAGATAAGAATTTGTTAAGAATTAAAAGAGAGAAGGCTTTTTTTGTGTTTTGTTCTTTTCACCTTACCACTTCCATTTCCAATTTTATTTACTTAATATTACACTGCACAGAAGGGTTTGTGGCAGAAGCATGGGAGCTGGGGCCAGAAGATTGGTGTTCAAGCCCAGCTGCTGTCTCAGTGACATTGGGAAAAGCCCTTAACGGCTGAGCATCTGGTTCACCTTCCATGAGATCTATACTGTAGAGTAATTCAGATGCGGTTAATCTGCATAATGTTTTAGTATTATAATGTGTTTCCTCACATCCTAATGCTTAGCTACCTCCCTGTGCCCCTCTGAGCCCTCATGAGATGTAGGGAGTTATTGGAATTATGCTACCTGACCCTCTTCCTAGTGGCCACTGTTCCACCTTCACTGGGTCTTTGATGCAGGTTCTCCTGCCTTGTTTCCACACTGCCTGATGCTTTGGTTTGCATTTTTATTATTTTCCTTAAATCTTCTGCATCTCACTGCCTACCCTCCAGAAATTATATGTCCTACTTCTTCAAAAAGAAAATGGAGGCTGCTTGGTCTAAACTTTTTCAACTACCTTTCCCTCCAACCTTCAAATTAATGATGCCTTTTTCTTTCCTTCCTTCCTTCCTTCCTTCCTTCCTTCCTTCCTTCCTTCTTCCCTCCTTCCTTCTTGTCTCAAAGGAAACCTCATTCTTAATTCTTTCAGGGCTAATCCATTTTTCTGTGGTCTTGACCCTTAATTTATCACTGATCTCCTCTCTGTGCCTCTCTCTTCACTGATAATTCTCTAATCTATACACATGTTGAATTTCCGCCATTCCTAAATGAAGTACACTACCTTTCAGTGGCCACTCCCAACTCGCTCCCTGATGATCAGACCTAGAGCCCCATGTCCCTGGGAAAGAGTTGCTGCCTTAGCCTCACCTTCTCTCTGTTTGTCACCATCCTGGAGGCTCCTTGGTTTTGAAAAGTCCCCCTTGCTCACACCACAGTCTCTCTCAGAACACTATTCCCTTCTCCGGGGCTGGGGACTAGGGCTTGTCTCAGGCCAGACCTGGAGCCTGCTTCTGTTTAATTCCAATGGTGAACTGCTGCCTGAGGACAGGTCTCTGGTATAAGGTGGAATATCATAGAAGAACGAACAAGGGCTTTGAGCTTCCACAAATGCAAGCTCAAATTCTGCCTTGTCACTCTGCTGGATTCGGACAGTCACTTGGCCTCTCTGGGCATCACTTTCCTCATTTTTGAAATGTACCTGGCAAAGCTGTTCTGAAGATCAAACAAGATAATGGATGTGAAGCCACATAAAGAGCTCTTAAGAAATGGTGGGCCTTGTTATAGGTAATTTCTCTCCACTGTAGAAAACTAACTGCAAGCCCCCCACCGGCATGCTCTCCATCCACTCCCTACACCAGTCAACTTCCCAGAACTGGGGCTGCTCATTGAGCTCCTGTCTCCCTCCAGACCATATAGCTGTCCTGTGGGGCTCTGTTTGAGACACCAGCTGCCTCTCCACCCTGCAGCCCTCCATTCCCACACAACTGGAATTCCCCAACAGGGTGTATTTCCACAGTTGCTGTTTTGTTGAAATAAGTGGACTACCGCACCCTCAACTCCATGAGACACATAATGTTTCCAACCCTGGTTATAAATTGGGGTTTGTCTACTCATTCCTCAGGACCTAAACTCCTCTCTCAAAGGTCAAAGTCCATTCTACAAGGAGCTCAGCCTTTTCCTCCCTCCCTCTGTTCCTTCCTTCCTTCCTTCTTTCCTCCCTCTCTCCCTCCCTCCCTTCCTTCTTTCCTTCCTTCCTCCCTCCCTCCCTCCCCAAAGGTCAACTACAAGGAGCTCAGCCTTTTCCTCCCTCCCTCTGTTCCTTCCTTCCTTCCTTCTTTCCTCCCTCTCTCCCTCTCTCCCTTCCTTCTTTCCTTCCTTCCTCCCTCCCTCCCTCCCCCCTTTCCTTCCACTCTCTCTGGAAAGTAATAAAAAAAATATTCTCATGTGAGGATTAAAAAAAAAAAAAGTTCCCAAAAGCTTTGTAAAAAAAATGAACAAAACTGATCATGTACTGTTGATGAGTGGAGACCATCCAAGCATATGACCACAAGTGGACACAATATTATAGTACCCACAACTAGAAAGCAGAGAACATCGTATTCTGTCAGCCTCTAGGCCCTGGGGACACAATGCACAGCAGACACAAAGAAGCCTGGACTCCAGAGACACACCCACCGCCTGTTCATCCCAGGCCTGCACGCTGCTTCATACTACCTTCTCTCTTCCTTCTTCCTGCCAAATTCCTACTCTTACTTGGGGTAAGGGTGGAGGGAGCCTTGATTTAGTTTGTAGTATGCATTTTTATATTATGAAATATTCCTAACATACAGAAAAGCACAAAGAATGATAAAACAAATCTCAATTTTTCTCTTTTGATAAGACTGCCTTGGAGTGTGGGAAATAAACAGTATTAAGTAGACTTAGCTCCATGCTTGGCATTTGTAGGGTGCTCAGCAAACATTCGTTCTCTCTTCTTCCCCCTTGGGGGTGGAGGCTAAGACTTTATCTTTGAATCCTCAGCCTCTAGCACAAAATAAGGTGCTCACAAATTGAGTACTTATCTGTGCCAAGCCCCCTGCACTGATAACATGGAGCCTGCCTCTCAAGAAGTTCTCAAGCTAGAAGAACGAATGAGAGAGCTAAAAAGAAACCACACTTGGCAACTGTTGGATGAGGGGCATGGGCCAAGGCAATGGTTTTCACATCCTGCTCACTGGAGCTCCAGGAATTCCATGGGTCTCTGGATGGAGCTTCTGGTCCCATCGTAGAGAGTGGGAGCTGACCAGAAGGGGGCCTCTCCTCAACCTCCAGAGCAGTTACTCTTTTAATGGTTTAAATATCGGACATCTGCCCAGCCGGTGTGGCTACGTGGTTGAGAGTCGACCTATGAACCAAGAGGTCACCGGTTCAATTACCAGTCAGGGCACATGCCCGGGTTGCAGGCTCGATCCCCAGTAGGGGGCGAGCAAGAGACAGCTGATTGCTGTTTCTCATCAATGTTTCTATCTCTCTATCCTTCTCCCTTCCTTCTCTCTCTAAAATCAATAAAGACATATTTGAAAAAATAGTGGACATCTGTGCCATTTGATGAAAAGGTTCTATATCTTAAAACTTCCAGTCTCATAGAATAAATCTGGGCTTTACATAAATAACACTGAACTAGGGAGAGATCAACCAAAGGACTTATATGCAAGCATATAGGCCTAACCAATGGACACAGACAACAGGGGGGTGATAGGGGTAACGTGGGGATAAGGACACATATGTAATAATCAATAAAAAAAAATTAAAAACAAAACACTGAACTAGGTTCTAGTTCTACTTTTTTATTTCATTTATTTTTATCAATTTTAGAGAGGAAGGTAGGGCAGAAACCCACTGGTGTGGGAGCCCTTTCTTTCCGAGTACTGCGTGAGCCTCTGACCTTTCTCAGATAGCAGGGACACTGAGGATGACAGTCACCTTCTGGCCCATCCCTCTTACACACCCCCAGTGCTGCCTGCGTCCCAAGGGGAGCCAGCCTGTCTGAAGGCAGAGCTGGGACTCAATAAAAAAATGTGAGAGTACTTCTCTACCCCAAACCAATTCCTCCAAAGTTAAAACCAGCATCTCCCCTTAGACAAAGTAACTTAATTTGTCTCAAGTTTGTAATGTCATCTGAGGACTTTCAAAGGGAACACTCTTAATTATAATCATGGCATTAATGTAACAGATAATTGCCCTTTTTCCAAATTCTTTCCAAGGTTTGCTACTGAAGCTCAGAAAAGTCAAATAGAATGCTGCATGCCCCACCAACAATGCATTTCTCCAACTTCCAGGTAACCCGCACACTCACCTGAGTTCAACGGGCACATGGTAAAGAATCAAAACGGCACTACACATACCGTAGAGATCTGGATTGCTGCGAATATATAACCTCACAAAGTTTTTTCCTGGTATTGGCAAAAGAGACCCTTTTATTCTGTCAAAGACCTGGAAGACAACATAGTAGTAAGTCTACTGAAGATTTTTTTAAGATTAATAAATCAACTACTGTAAAATTGAAACTCATTAGAGCTTTTATGATAGTAGTATTTTCAAATACTATTAACCCTTTTACTTTTGTAAGATCCTATCCAGTATACAAAAGCTTTCACATTTCATTGCTTAACTATAGAAGAAACAAGTCTCCATTACATGTAAAAGGAAAGGTGAAACTGCTTTACACACCTGGTAAGTGTCCACATCGAAAAATGTTTGATAGTATTCAAATGTCCAGAAAGGGGAGCTTTTCTTCTGTCCAGCAAGTAACTGTCAGAGGTAAAATAAAACATAATGAACACAAGTGATTTCCTTATTCCGGATACACAGAGAAAGGGGGGGCTGATCATATGTAAAATCAGGATGCAGAAAAGACCAAGCTCTCTGTATCCGTCAACTTTGCAGCAGCCACACCCGACGCTCAGCCTGATAAAAAACAAGCATGGGCTCTGAAGTCACACCAAAAGGCCGGTCCCTCCACTAAGGGCAGCGTCATCAAATCACTACACTCCTCTCAGTCTCAGATCTGTTACCTACAAAGTAGTGCTAACGAGATCTACCTCAGAGGGAGATTATATATAGGTCGTATGGATTGCATGAATCCTCACAGGATTATAGGGAGGATTAGATTAATTATACATAATATACTATGTATTATATGCAATAACTTATATATGCATATGCACATACACACACACACTCACACACACACATATATATACACACAGAAGGCATTCAGTGTAAATATTTTTCTTCCCTCACTCCCTCAAGATCCTTATTACTGTCCTCACCTGAATTCTCAAAAATCTGACATACTGATTCACTCTGAAGTACTAGAAACTTAAAATAGACTCCTCTACAAAAGAAACAAAACCCCAGGTTAGAAGAGGCTCCCATAGGGGCCACACCTGTCCCAACAGCACAGCTACCTGACTGCAGAGTGCAGGCTGAAGGACAGGAATCGGGACTGGTCTTCAGTTATCTGAAGTGGACTCATACAGCAAGGGGGGAAATAGACTCGGAGGAACTTTGAAGGGCAAGGGTAGGTACCTTCGGCAAATATTTTTGTCCATTATACTAGGTAAAGGGAAAAAAATTTCACATTTCAAGTCGCCCAACAGTGGCAGTGGCTGCTTTCCATGGTGATGAACAGCCTGTTTCTGGAGGCATTCCTGGTTGTCTTTCTGACATACCTCAAGCAGCATTAATATCTTGGAAGGGAAACTGAAATAGAGGAAACTGAGGTCCTTTCCAACCCTAATATTACAAGATAATGAACACCAAAGACCCACATTCCATACTCTAGGCCAATTAATTGTCAGAATATTGGTAACCTTTTCCCAACACACAGACAACATTAAAATGATGGGCACAATGTTAAGATTTTCCCCTATACATTTCATAAACTTTTGAAGCCTGCTGTTGCTCAGTGTGATGATTAATTATACATATACATATACATATACATATACATATACATATACATATACATATACATATACATATACATATACATATACATATACATATACATATACATATACATATACATATACATATACATATACATATACATATACATATACATATACATATACATATACATATACATATACATATACATATACATATACATATACATATACATATACATATACATATACATATACATATACATATACATATACATATACATATACATATACATATACATATACATATACATATACATATACATATACATATACATATACATATACATATACATATACATATACATATACATATACATATACATATACATATACATATACATATACATATACATATACATATACATATACATATACATATACATATACATATACATATACATATACATATACATATACATATACATATACATATACATATACATATACATATACATATACATATACATATACATATACATATACATATACATATACATATACATATACATATACATATACATATACATATACATATACATATACATATACATATACATATACATATACATATACATATACATATACATATACATATACATATACATATACATATACATATACATATACATATACATATACATATACATATACATATACATATACATATACATATACATATACATATACATATACATATACATATACATATACATATACATATACATATACATATACATATACATATACATATACATATACATATACATATACATATACATATACATATACATATACATATACATATACATATACATATACATATACATATACATATACATATACATCAATTTGTCTGGGCCACAGTGCACAGATATTTGGTCAAACATTATTCTGGATGTTTCTAAGAGGGTGCTTTTGGATGAGATTTACATTTAAATCAGTGAACTTTTTGAGTAAAGCAGATTGCCCTCCAAAATGTGGGTGGACCCCAGCCAACCAGGTGAAGGCCTGAACAGAATGAAAGGCCGACCTGCTGAGCAAGAGGGACTTCTCCAGTAGACTGCCTTCAGACTTCACCGGCAACACTGGCCCTGCCAGGTTCTACTGCAGATGCCTTTGGACTTGAACTCCAACTTTTTCCCAAGTCTCCAGCTTATTAGCCTCCTCCATCGGATTTTGGACTTGCCAAGCATCTACAATCATGTGGACCAATTCTCTAAAATAAATTTCAGTTTCTATGTATGCACATCCTATTGGTTCTATTTCTCAGGAGAACCCCGACTATTACATTTAACTATACAAATAATTAATCACTCCTGTCTCCTGAGGGTGCCAACCACTTTAATAAGCACTTAAAATACACTAACTCCAGTAGAGAGGGGCGGAGCACAGGCTCGGGACTCAGGCTGCCCCGGTTTAAAGTTCCATCTGCTACCTGCCTGTTCTGTGTACTGGGGCAAGTAACTTAAACTCTGCGCCTCATATTTCTCATTTGTAAAATGAGGATAAGAATAGTTCCTGGCATTCAAGATTGTTTTGAGGATTAAATAAGATGATCCAAGTTAAGAACTTTAAATGGTGTCTGGCAGCTACTAAACACTGAATAACGATTAACTATTGTGATGATAAGGATGACATACTGTCTTCTTACATTTCAGATGAGGAAACCTAGACTTCAGGAAGTTAAAGTACCTTACCCAAGACCTCATAGCTATTACTACTATACCAAACCAGGATTCCAAGTTAGGGTCCTAAATCTGAGCTCTTTTCACATCTAGTATATAATGGTATTTGATTTAGCATACACTTTGGTAATTATTTTGATATTTCATGGAGTTTCACGAAGAGCACCTGACACCCAAGAGCTCCACTATTTTAATAAGCCTGGATGGAACCCACTGCTATAAAGTGCTCCCCTAGTGCATTACAGTCATGATTCCATTTACAAAATATTACTAGAAATAGGATTTTCCTGGAACACAACAGTGAACATGGAAATAAATCGTTGATATAAAAAAAGCCACCTGACAGTCACCATCCAACCAGGTGCAAAAACCTAGACGTCTCCCTAGAAAATTCCCTCTCATGCTCTCACCCCTTTGCCACCAAGTCCTACTGAGCCCACCTCCTAAACATGTGTGTCCAGCTCTAGTTCAGGCTTCATCACTTCTAGCCTAGACCACTTACACAGTCTCCTACCTGGTCATCTAGCCTCCAGTCCATCTCCCTCCAATTTATATTCCACACGGCTGCCATATCTTAAATATCTTTAAACATATCTGGCCATATTGTTTAAAATCTTTTAGTAGCTCCAGATAGTTTTCAGAATATTCATATTCACTGGGTTGAGTCCTTGCCTATCTGTGTCGCCTATCTCCTGTTTTTATCTATATTTTGTTCCCGATGTATGTGAAAATGGAAGAATGGGAAATGTACTGTCTAAACTGCCTATATCACCCTTCTCTGCCTTCTTCCGCTGGCTACCACCTGCTCTTTCATCAAGACTCAGTTAAGTGTCACCATCTCCAGGAAGCCTCTGTAACCCCTTTCTCTCTGCTCCCACAACCCTGGTGCTCCCCCATCCAGCGTGCTTCCCATGGATGACAATGGTCTGTTTGCCTATCTGTTTATCCCCCCAAAGCAGGGACCACGTGTGATGCCACTTTGTGTTGCCACTGCCTGGCACCCTACCTGGCACACAGGAGATAGTAAATAAATGCACGAACACGTTTTCTCAAAAATAAAATTTCAAAGACAAGTACGAACCTCAGTTTTGTCAGAGTCATCGTTTCCCAGTAATTCATCATCCTCTTCTCTCCCAGAGCCCCTTGGGGGTCCTAGTCTCTTGGGAGTTTCACCAGGACCCTCAATGTTTATCGTGGTGGCATCTGGGTTTGCTGCTAGAGAAGTGGCTACATCACCAAATTCTGAAATCAATTAGAACACAAATGTATCAAAGGCCTTACCCACACTACAAATGCTATACTTTTAATTTAAAGACAAGCTGTTATAACCTCAACTTTGCTACAGACCCTGTCTAATACAAATGGCAAAAAGGCTCTGAAAAAAAAAATGTCATCCATGGGGTGGGGGGCGGGTAAGAGATCAATTGAAGG
>NW_005356437.1:4112264-4170880 GCF_000412655.1 Myotis brandtii
TCCCCTTCTTTCCTTCCTTCCTTCCTTCCTTCCTTCCTTCTTTCCTTCCTTTCCTATTGTAGAGTTTAAAGTGACAGCGCATTTGTTAGTGAAGCAGTGAAACAGAGCGGGCTACTCCCCATAGGCTACAGCAGCCTCAGCCTGTTTCCTGTCTCTCCGCAGCACAGCATTCTGCAGACTGGCTCTTGAAATCTCTCCTCTCATGACTGCTTTCCCTCAAACTCCTTCTTTCTCTGCCTTTTCTCATGCCCACTACCCTGATAGCCCCTCTGTCTTTCTATACTACTTTCTTGCCCAGGCAATCTCATGTTCTTTTAGCAACTTTAGCCATTATCTATTTGCCAATAACCCCCAAATCACTGTCTAACTAGTCTAAGTCCTCCATATTCCAGACCCAGAAGGGCTTCCAACTGTACACGCCCAATAGTGGCTCATGCCCTCCTTCCTCCTATGTGCCCGGACTCTGACAGGATCACCCACTCACCTACACTCAGGGCAGCACATTCAGTCACCACCGATCTGGCTCTCACCTACTGCCCCAATTCCCATTTCATCCATCTATGTTTTATCAATTTTACTTCTTTCCCATCTGTTCACTATACTTAGTTCAAACTTTCAAAATGGTTTATGTAATTGCATTAACCTCCAAACTGGTCTTCCTTCTAGCCACCTTCACCCCTGGGCCAGAGATACCTTTAGAAAATAAAGAATTGCCATCTTGCTTGACTGTCTTTCTCAAGTCTCCTTTGTCAGAGTCATCAATAAAGCACTCCAAGGTGTCCCTTGCTGAAAGTCCTCTGGCCCCTGGCTGAGTGGGATGTAGTCTCTGTTTACTTTGCAATTTCAGTTTATCAGCTGATTGTTTTCACTCACAGGTCCTCCCAGTTCTGCTTGAATTGGTTAGCATACGTAGGTGATTCAATCCCAGAAAGTTTCTTTTGGAGAACATTTTTAGTCATCAAATGACATATACACTCTACACATTAGTCAGAGAGTATATAACATTTCAGAGGAAAACTATAACTATCTGATGGCATCTCAGAAATGTTTGAAAGAATCATGGCATAATGATATTAGCAGAGTGATTCTCAAAACTTTTTTCCAATTAACATTGAAATCCTTTATCCAAGCTAAGGGAAGAAAATAACACAAGTAACTCATAGCATTAAATATAGAAATAATGTTGTATATCACTTTTTATATTTTTTCACCTCGCAGAGCAACTTTTCTAAAGAAGCTTTCATTAGATTGATAAAAATTAATTCCTATCAAGCAGCTAATGATATATTGGGGAGTAACTCAAAAGTTTGGGAATTTGAGGCCTCAGGCTGACTGGGAGACTACATCTGTTACAGATAATGTGATTTTACTGCTAGAAATATTGAAAGTTGGTGATTTGGGGTTTCTTTGTCATTATATATCAGTCAGATGTAAAGCATGTTCATACACCAGCATCTACAAAATATAGCCATTGTTGAAATGAGAGGTCATTCTAATTTTACTCACTTTCACTTTAGTTGCAAATTATTAGTGTAGGAATTTCCACAAAAGGGTTATGCAAGCATGCCCAAATTGCTTGAAATATTTTCCACTTCTCTGACTTCCCATGGGAAAAGCCACTAGGTTGCGTTTGTGGCATCTCAATTGGTTCAAGCAGCCTAATAGGGATTTAGAAGCTTTAAACGGTACGGGTTAACAGAGGGACATCCGGAATTGGAACTCCTGTCTCTGTTTCCTCCCTGGCTTCTGGAAATGTGTAAATTACCCATGTAAAACAGCCCGAATGATGGCAGCTAACATCCAACTTTTGTTTACTATCCCTTTTTACATTTATTCCTTAAAATGATTTTTAAAAAGATTTGAACAGTTTTCCATGAATTTTATCAGGCTGCACATTACAGTATTGTGTTCTTTTAAAAAAAAAAAGGGGGGGGGGTCCGTACCTCATCTGGGAGAAATATACTCTTGGGCTCATGTAACTGTCCTGCCTCTTGGGTGGAAGCACTAATCACTCCCCCCTAAGCACTCTGTCAGAACCACCTCATTGCAAACACGGGCCCTTTCCAAATGCAGTGTACAAATCAAAACAATCCATTAAAGCTCAGAGGAAAATAGTTGTCAAAGACATATACTGTACTCTGCTCAAGAAGTGAAACTCTTACTGAGATCTTGTTTTGATTTTCTCTTGAGCTTTCTTACATGTCCTCATCCATGTGCCGATGCAAATTTCATTTTTCCTAGTTTGTCAATGTAATTTAAGCTAGTCAGGGAAAAAAGCCAAAGTAAGCAATTTGGTGTTTGCCTCTCAAATATTAGTGTGTATGTGAATCGCTGTGAGATCTTGTTAGAGTGCGGGTTCGGATGCAGTGGGCTGAGGGGCCTGGCATGCTGCATGCCCCGCCAGCTCCCACATGCTCTGATGCTGGCCCCAGACCACAATTGGAGTAGGAAGGGTCTAGACCAGTGATTGGCAAACTCATTAGTCAACAGAGCCAAATATCAACAGTTCAACGATTGAAATTTCTTTTGAGAGCCAAATTTTTTAAACTTAAACTATATAGGTAGGTACATTGTTATTAACTTAATTAGGGTACTCCTAAGGCTTAGGAAGAGCCACACTCAAGGGGCCAAAGAGCCGCATATGGCTCTCGAGCCACAGTTTGCCGACCACGGGTCTAGAGTATTAGATGCTCTCCCTGATGTGAATTTTTACTTCATCTTTTCAGGATTCCTATGCAAATTTGTGTCTGTCTTACTTGTTTGATATAATAGACACAGCCCAGATTTACCTTGCTGCTTCACCTCTTCTCACATCTGTTTTTCTCCTTGGTCTTGCTGCTCTTTCCTCTGTAATCCTTAAGGATGAACATCAGTGTCTAGGACTCTGATAGATCACATAAGGAATATATTCAAGACGTGGTTTCTCCTGACAGTTTTAGAAACAAAATGACACACATCTTTCCTTTCAGTTTATAATTTAACTGCCATGCAACAGTGTGCTGCCTGGGAAAATGCACTGGGCAGGTAAGAATGTGTCAAAAACGCCCTGTGGGTCTTATGCTCATGTGCTTCAGTTTCTTCTCAGTAAAAAATGTCAAGGCTGTTTGATGATTTCTAAAGCCCCTTCCTGCTCTAATCCTTTAGGACTCTGAGAGTTGGTCAGTTAAATCATCTGGATGAATTCTCACTGGCTTAAACCAATGGATGCTTTTTTAGGAAGGTAATTTTATTAACATTGAACTTGGTTGAACACATCAGGTTCCACTCCCACCTCTGTGCTCCCAAGAGCATATTACTTGACCCATAAGAATGGCATGCTGACACTGCATCTTCATTAGTTTATACCCACCTGTCTTCATGGCTGGACTCCGAGTGTCTGAGTCTGGGTTGTAACTTTAGGAGGAAGAGAGGCAGTCGTGAGGACCGGGCCTAGTTGCCAAGACCACAGAGCTTGGCAAGATGAGGTAAGAATTTACCCAAAGCACATGAAATCAGCCTAACCCCAAACAGGAAGTAGGAAGTGTATCTAAGAAATGAAGCCAGGGATGAGAGCTGGAGCACTGCCAAGGGTGGAACCAAGAAAATAAGGTGATCAGAAACTGGGAGGGTTAGGAGCAGTCTAGGACAGTGGTCGGCAAACTCATTAGTCAACAGAGCCAAATATCAACAGTACAACGATTGAAATTTCTTTTGAGAGCCAAATTTTTTAAACTTAAACTATATAGGTAGGTACATTGTTATTAACTTAATTAGGGTACTCCTAAGCTGGCCTTTGCTAAAAACATCCTCAATCTGATTGAGGTACGTTTGCTGAGGTCGACCCCTTCCAACTCTCCCATCCACACTCGTCTTATATACTTGTTTCGTCTATCTCCTTTCGTCCATCCTCTCTATATGTCCAAACCATCTCAACATACCTTTCTCAATCCTCGACACTACATCTTCTTTCACCCCACAACATTCCCTAAAACTAACTTAATAAAGTTTCAATCACACTGTACGTGCGCGCCAGCACGTGGCTAACTTAATAAAGTTTCAATTGCACTGTACGTGCACGCCGCACGTGGTATTCTGTGGAAGAGCCACACCCAAGGGGCCAAAGAGCCGTATGTGGCTCGCAAGCCGCAGTTTGCCGACCTCTGGTCTACGATGCAGAATTTGAAAGGATGGTGGGTAAATGGCTGTAGATGAGGCTGTGAATCTCTTAAGGGTGGGACTAATTTTTTTTCTTCTTTTTAAAAACAATATATTTGTGTTGATTTCAGAGAGGGAGAGGAAGAGAGAGGTAGAAACATGAATGATGAGAGAGAATCATTGATTTACCACCTCCTATAGCCACCCCCCCCCCACTCCCGCCACTGGGGATCGAGCCTGAAACCCAGGCATGTGACCCGACCTGGAATCAAGCCGTGACACTCAACCACTGAGCTACACCCACCGGGCAGGACTAATTTTTGAGTTGCTAGATTAAAAAAGCTAGTTGGGGCTGGTTAGAGAGTTTTGTGAGGGCAGACACTCTACTTAATTTTTGCTGAGTATCTCTAACAAGTGCCTGCCTGATAAAATAAAAGATGCATTACAGAAAGAATGAACAAATGAATGAATAAGTGAAACAAATCTATGCTTAGATCACATAATTTATCCATTCTCTTCATTTTCCTTGCCATCATATGAGTTCATATTCTCATTATTGCATAAACAAACCAAAGGGACTCCCAATTCTACAATATCTTCCTATTTCAATTCATATGATAGACTGCAGCAGGATCCGTCCTCTTGTTTGTGCCTTAGTTATGTGTATATTCTATTCCATCAAAGAAAATAAGTCCCTTGATGTCATAGATGGGGTTCTACCAAGTTTTGTATGTCTGATACAGCTAGCACTAAATAAATATTCATTGAACTGAATCATCTATGTTCATATGTTCAGTCATTATAAAGATTCAATATCCTGAACATTTAAATCAATATCTTTCCTTCTATATTATTCTTTAACCAGATATCTGAGAGTTACACTTGACTAAAATGTTTTTATAAAACCCACTTCATTCAACTTTCACATTAAGAGCTATACCTTTCACATTTAGAGCTATACCTTTAAGGTTAAGTTTTTATTTTTTAAGTTAAAAAAACCTATAATGAAGCAGGGATTCTTCATTATTTTTTAAAGCAGCAGACCCTGTGATAGCTATGGAATCTCTTCCCCACAAATGTATCTATACACATATACACAATCTTGCATACGATTTCAAGGGATTCAGGAATCCCCTAACACCTTATGCAAATCCTTAAAGTTGAGGTAAAGCCTGGAACTTCTGGAGAAGAATAAAGGTTTTCTGCAGCTAAAAGACTTTCCTCTTTTCCACCCTCAAACTCCTGCCCCAAGTCCCATCACCCAGCATTTAGGAATGAATAGCCAGTCCATCGACACCCATTTGAAACCACAAACAGAAAACATGCAAGCCACAGTATATTTCATGCTCTTATAGACAATGGTCTTTATCATGGGATTATAGAAACAAAAAGGCATTGGCTGGTGACCACATTTGAAGCCTGGAAAAATAGGCAGGTGCTCTTGCAATTGCCCGCTGATGAAAGAGAGCACTTAGAATTACCTCCTCCCAATCCTGATTGGCCCCTGGGAGCTTCAAACTGTCCTTGGAGATGTTGAGAGCAAGGGCTGATTCTGAGCCTGAGGAGCTTTTTGTTTTTCTTTCTTTGAAAATTCCTTCCCCTCTCCTTTCGGTTTCAAAATCGCGTATGGATCTGACACGTAGAAAAGGTTGCTAGGAGAAGGGGGATTAGGTCCTCAAAAATAAAAAAGGAAGCTAACTTGTCAAATGTCGATTCTAGTGTATTTTCCTGACAGCTTTATCCCAGAAATGAGGGCTTCCAAGTTTCTGTTTCAAGCTTTTTCTTTGAAAATTCCTTCCCCTCTCCTTTCGGTTTCAAAATCGCGTATGGATCTGACACGTAGAAAAGGTTGCTAGGAGAAGGGGGATTAGGTCCTCAAAAATAAAAAAGGAAGCTAACTTGTCAAATGTCGATTCTAGTGTATTTTCCTGACAGCTTTATCCCAGAAATGAGGGCTTCCAAGTTTCTGTTTCAAGAGAAGGTATTTTAATATCTTTAGCAATTTTGAAATAAGAAATTTTTCTGATGCAAGTTGTCATGACATGATGGAAGAGTACAGAAAGAATCTGTTGAGGTCTCGGAATTTGCTCACCCTTTCACACACTTTTTCTCTTCACTCTTTTCACTGGGTAACCTGCCATTTTTAAAGGGGTAGTTTCACCAGGATTCGTCCAGCATTTGAAACAGGATCCTCAACTTCTTTATAGGGAGGTAGTGGCCCTTGCTGGACCCCCCCAGTTCAGCTTCTGACTGATTTCTCAACATGCTGAGAGACAGATAGTTTGATAAGCAGCATGGTGATGCATAAAAAGCACAGTCGTTGATTGTGAATTATATAAGAAAATTGTGGTATAAACGACTACATCAATTTTGACTTATGTTACCAGAAGAAGTATAATTATGGGGCAGGAATAGTATGTATTTTGTCTGATTAACTTGTGAATAAACCAATCATTCGGCAGCAGGCTTTACATTCAATCATTTCAGAATGAGAGGGAAGCAAGTTGCAACCAGAATGATAGGAATTAAGAGATGTAAATAAGGTGAAGATCCTGCATTGGGGAGGCATATGGATTTAAAATTAATTCAAGCATCACCTGGTAATAGCATACAGAGCATATCTGTGCATACAAATTTGCGGTCTTCTAGTAGCCTATTCCTATCAATTTTGCTCATTAGTGCTCTTAGTTATAGTCTCTTACACAAGCAAATGGTATGATTTATACCATTCCTGGGCAAATAAATTTAATTTTGTACAAAAGAGGAGGGATATTTTGCTTTAAAATATGACTTATCTCACCCTACTTGGATGGCTTAGTTGTTTGGAGTGTTGTCCCATTCACCAAAAAGGTTGGGGGTTGATTCCTGGTCAGGGCACACTCCTAGGTTTCTGGTTTGTTCCAGTCAGGGAACGTACAGTAGGCAACGGATTCAGGTTTCTCTCTCATGTCGATGTCTTTCTCTCTCTCCCTCTCAAATCAATATACATATTCTTGGGTGAGAATTGAATATATATATGACTTATTTCAGCTATGTGTGGATGAAAAACAATACACAAAGGTTCCACTCCTCAAATCCAAGGCCCCAGCTGTAGTATGTATAGAGGTAAGCAAAAATCACACACAAAATGCCATCACATAATACTACTGGAATTACCTCTTCAAGCAATGGGAGGTAAGACTTAGCATACATAGGAGTTGAAGTGACTATATCTGGAGTTTTTTGGAAAGCTTGATGCTACTTAACTGTGTGGATTTAGACAGGCACTTGCATGTCTAGGTCTCAGTTCTCCATTGTAAAATAAGAAGATTATCACTGAACATTTTAATTGTGTCAAGCACTGTGCCTGGTATTTTAATGTGTAATCTTTAATTGAGTAAGCAACTTTCCAAAGTAGATATTATCATCTCCACATTACAGAGGAGAAAGTTGAGGTTCAGAGAAGTCAACTGACTTGCCAGAAGTGACCTAAGAAGTGACCTAGTGATGGATCTGCAATTGGAACCTACTCTACAGGGCTCTGAGGTAGCATTCTTGTCCCTGAGATGCTTGTCCTAGTTTGCTTAAGGCTGCCAGAGCAAAGTGCCACAGACTGAGTAGCTAAAGCAACAAAAATTGATTGTCTTACAGCACTGGAAGCCAGAAGTCTGAGATGAAGGTGTCGGCAGGGTTTGTTTATTCTGGAGTTGTGAGGAAGATGGTTTCCTGCCTCTATCCTAGCTTCTGGGGGTGTCTGTCAATCTTTGGCATCCCTTGTCTTCTGACAGGGTGACTCCAACCTTCACATGGCATTCTCCCTGTATATAAATGTCCTCCTTTTTATGAGGATACTAGTCATATTGAGTTAAGGCCCACCTTAACTCCAGTATGACCTCATCTTAACTAAATTCATCTGCCATGACACTGTTTCCAAATGCAGTTACATTCAGAGGTAATGGGGATTAGGACTTCAACATATGCATTTTTGGGGCGCTCAACTCAGCCCATTACAGTGCTTTTTACATGAGCATTTACATCAGCTCATTACATGAGCATTTTCTTTGGCAAATAGGTAGTGCTAGATCTTCAGAAACTCAAGAACATTACATTTGGCTGGGATGACCAGGGAATGCTTTATACTGTGATAGGATTTGGACCAAATGTAAAAAATGGCATAATCCATAGGGTCAGTAGAGAGAAGAGGGCCTTCCCTCTTCTCAGTGTAAAGAATAGCATGCATTTGTTAGAAGTTGTTAGAGAGGTGGAAGAGAAGAGATGTTATCCCTGTCTTCAGGGGCTTACAATCTAGCTCCAGGGACACAGATAAAACTTGAGAAAGTTAACTATCAAGGCAAAAGTTTAAAACATAACCTTCTCCAATACATACGTGGGTATCTGTGCAATATAGTGAAGTACAGTGGCAACATGCATGACAGAAGCCACAGTGAGCTCCAGTTCATGGGTGAATAATGACATGAACTGGGATTTTTAAAAATATGTATTTTTTATTGATTTCAGAGATGAAGGGAGAGGGAGAAAGAGATAGAAATATCAATGATGAGAGAGAATTGTTGATCGGCTGCCTCCTGCACGCCCCACACTGGGGAACGAGCTGCAACCCAGGCATGTGCCCTGACTAGGAATTGAACCATGATCTCCTGGTTCATAGGTCCACGCTCAACCACTGAGCCACACCATGGGTCTGGGCGTTATTTATTTATTTTTGTTAAAGGATGGGCTTTGGTAGGAAAGAGCGAAGAAAAGGGTTCACAGGCAGAGAGAGTGCTATATACAAAGGTAATAAAGCCTGAAGCCTAAATGAAGGCCATTGGACATGCCAGTGCCAGTCAGGAAACACCAGGTTCTTACCAGGGAATGCTCCAGGTAAGAAAGAAAAATTGGCAAGCTGCCTTCATGTTTCCGGAATCCTACACCAAAGCCACTGTTTAGGAAGACACCAAAGTATGTAATAAAAATTTTTGTTCTGTCAGATGTTGATAGATATTTCTCAATTTTTTAAAAAAGCTACAGGTTTAATAAATTCAGGGGACACTAGATTTATTAACAACAAGGTTTCAGTGAGGTCCTGGCAGGAAACAGATGGTACACTCAAAGGGAGTAATTTCAAAAGAGTCTAGTAAATCACCGGGCAGGGTTTGAGAAAAAAAGTATGCAAACTAAAACCAAAACTACAAAGGAAAGGACGGTAGCCCAGGGCTGATACTAGCATGAAGCTATTAACTATCCCCAGGCCTGAAGGTGAGGGAGAGAAAGGTTACTGTACCTGGAGAGGGATGCCCAAGAAGACCTGTGTCCTTGAGTTGAGGGATAGAGCCAGGCCATGATGACTTGGCCAGGCAGAGCCAGGGGAATAAACACCCACCTCACTGTCCTCCCTCCTCCTAACCTACCGTTCAAATCCAGCTGAGGCCCAGGGCAAGGGCACCACTCATAGAGAGCAGCAAGTCAGCTTCCCAGGGCACAAAGCTGGGTGGGGACAAGCATGTGGATGTGAAGGGACAAACGGAAAGTGTCTAGCACAGTTACACAGTTACTTCACAGGAGGATTCCTGGAGTATTTAATATGTTAATTTGCTAATGAACCTACAAAGGAGGCTGTGGAAGGCAGTATTCCTAAACTAGCTTCATCACAAAAAAATTTCTATTTTGAAGATCTCCAGGACCAGTGATCAAAGGAAACCAAATGAGGAAGCTTTGATCTGTGGGATGAAATCCAAGCCTCTTGTATCAGTCAAGCTTCTTTCAAATGGAAGTGTCAGAAACCAATCTCAAGTTAGTTTAAGCAAAAAGAGAATTTGTTTAGTTTACAGATAATTGGCGAGTCAGGAGGGGACCACTGTTTCAGGCATGGATGAACCCAGAGCTCTAATGATGGTGAGAGCTGTCTGTCCCTCCAGCATTCCACTCTGCCTGTCTCAGGCAAGCTTTATTCTGCACACTGGCTCTCACTATGAGGTGGGCAGTACTACTCCTGACTGCCCCAACCACATCTTCCCAGCTCAGCAGTCCCAGTGCAGAAAGGACTTTACTCTCCTTGTGTCCATATATAAATCCTGTAACAATTCTGCGTGCTCCTGACTGGATAAAGTGTCCATCTGTGAACAATACCTGTCATCAGATATTAAGGCCCTTTGACACCACTCAACTCTTTGGAGGGGGTGAGGGACAGTGACTGAGCCCATTTTTACAGACTCACCAGGATGATGACACCCCAAAGAGTGAGGAAGGACTACTCCCAAGAAATAAAAAGGGGAGTCATAAAAAAGTATGCAAACTAAAACCAGAACTACAATGATCTGCCATATTTCTCTACAGGGCATCATGGCTTCCTTCAATGTGGCCTCAAACAGTGAGTTCCAGTACCAACTGCTCTTCTTTATGACCTCCCTGCTTCAGCCAGACAGATTTACTAGTTCCTCGAGCACACCATAAATTACCATATTTGTTCCGTAGGCCTTCTGCTTTGAATCCTGCCCCATCTGAATCAAGTGTGAAGACTGCAGTAGAGTCTGTGTAGTATGTCCTCAATCCCTCACTCCAAACTGATGTTCCTGTTTTCTCTTCTCTTCACTCCTTGTGCATTAAAACCTCTACCCCATCCATTTGATCTTTATGACACACTGCCCTTTCTTGTTAGTATGTGTGTATTTTTATATGTGTTTTTGTGTCCTATATTCCTACAGACACAACTAGATTGTAAGCTCCTTGAGCTTCATGACATCATCTTCATATCTTCATATTTTATATCTATCTTGCCTGGCACATTATAGATGTTAATCAAATGTGCTTTGATTGTTATTTCAAAAGTTTAAGGTTAGCATCCCAGCTTCTCTTGCTTACCTACATTTTCACCAATCCTTTATGTCTTCTATGCCAACTGGTAGAATGTCACTGAAAAGTGTTCTTACCTTAGTTGAGTTCCAGTTTTCTGTCAAGTGGGTTAGTAATGCTGATATCATGAAAAAGAATAACCCATTAATTTATTTATTCATTCATGTATATTCACTCATTCAGCATTTACTGAACATCTTCTATGAACAAGACACTATGTTAAGTGTTGTGAAGCATACAAGAATAAGTAAAAAGTAGATTGTGCCCTAAGGGCAATAAAAAGTGGTTGGGAGTATAAAATAAGAATAAAATTTCTAGCCCTACCTGGTTTGGCTCAGTGGATAGAGCTTCTACCTTCAGACTAAAGGGTTCCAGGTTCAATTTCAGTCAAGGACACATGCCAAGGTTGTGGGCATGCAGGAGGCAGCCTATCAATGATTCTTAAAAATATATAAAAAATGGGAAAATCCTTTTAAAAAAGAATAAAATTTCTAAAAGTCAAGTAGAATATTGTGTGTCAAAACATATGGGAAAATCCTTTTTAAAAAAGAATAAAATGTCTAAAAGTCAAGTAGAATATTGTGTGTCAAAACATATTACCAACCTCCCTGTAGAGGGGAATTTGGGAACATCTAACAAAACTACATATACATTTACCCCTTGACCCAGCAATGCTGCTTCTAGAAATTTGCCCTGAAAATAGACCTCCATCTACATGAAACAACATATGTACAAGATTTTTCATTGTGGCAATGTTGTAATAGAAAAGTTAAGCAACAACCTAAATCTTCATCCTTAGAAGGCTGGTTGAATAAATTATGAAACATCTACATAATGGAATATTATGTAATCCTAAAAAAGATTGAAAAAAATGTTATGGCTTGAATGGAGTGATTTACAATATATATATATTGGTAAGAGAACAAGAAAAGCAAGTTACAAAAGTGTATATAATGTGCTAGCTCTTGTCTATAAAGAAAGAAAATGTAAAATATATATTGTATTTGCTTATTGTTGCATGATGAAATGCAGAAGGAATGAACCAGAAATTAATGAAAATGGTGGAGGTGATACGATGGGGGAAAGTCTTCTAAAAGTTTTAACTTTTGAACTATATATTTTACTTATTCAAAAATAAAACTAAATTTAAAAGAATGAAAGAATCAGGCATTTAAATTGAATGCAAAAATAAACAAATGATCATAACTATATATCAGATTGATAACCTAACCACAGAAAGAAAGGACATAATTGAAATAATTCAGGTAGTTTTGAAGCCAGAACTCTTACTACATAGTTAGTGAGAAATGTTCTATGGTCAAAAAAACCCAAAATGATCTTAAATTTTAATAAGTTTGTTGTTGGCAATTATATTGGTGTTATCATTCTGAAACTATTTTTTCTGGGTGTTGTAAAAGAGAGCAAATGAGTAATTACACTGATATTGGAAACCAGAGCGTTCACACTGTAGAAGGAAGATACAGCTATAAAATTGGAGAAATTTAGGGAAAAATCCTATGATACTGGATTTGAATTAAAAAATATCACTATAAACACCTTTTAAAAGAGAGAGACAGGGAGAAAGAGAGTCTTCCTAACCTACCCACTGTGAGGGTCTAAAAGCAATGACCTCCCAGTAGAAATGAGCATATCAAGCATCCAGATTTTGTTTTCTAATTACCATTCACCACTAAAAGGAACCAGTGCTCCTTAAGAAAATGGCTTATTTCTGATCTGGCACAATGAAGCTTTAAGAACAATGTGGAATACCTTGTTGTTCCAGAAAGCAAAGACATAGTCAAACTCTAATGAGGATAATGGTAATGTCAAAATATCACAGGAATTAAATTCAGGGCTTCTTGCTGGTCAAATTTGGAACAAATTTAGTATAAAAAAAGAATATGGATTAAAACACATTGAATTTAAAAATCAATGTTTATTCGGAATTAAAGAGAGAGATTCAATGAAATACCACTCAGCAATGAAAAGAAACAAACTGTTGAAACACACAACATGGATGAATCTCAAAATCAAGCAGAGTGAAAAAAATCCAGACAAAAAGGAGTATGTACCTTAGGATTCCATTTATATAATTTTCTAGAAAGTGAAAATTAATCTATAGTGACAGAAAGCTGCCTGTGGGTGAGGTTAGAGAAAAGAAGGTGAAAAGATATGTTTGGGAATGTTGGAAATTCTTGATATCTTAATTATGGTGATGGCTGCACCAACATGTGGACACACATCAAATTATACATTTTAAACTTATGCAGTTTATTGTGTATTAATTTTATGTCAATAAAGTTAAAGAGAGCAAGAGAGTAAAAGAGGGGGACTCTTCTTCCATTGCTAGATAATAAATACAGAAGAAGCAGAAAATTATCATTTTGCACTCTCCATTGTAATAATTGATTCAGTGAATAACATCAACAGAGGCTACCAACACTGGGCAAAAGGTTCTTGGATAACAGGATAGTCACATGGTCTGAAAGCATCACCCCACAGATTACTTATCAATCTTAAAGGGGAAAATGGGCTTATATATTGGAGAGAGATGGAAGCACCATTTTTTATCAAGGAATCAAATGTACAATCACTAGTAGCAAGGCAACTTGACATTGGTACCTCCTGATGTGATAGGAAAAAAAGGGCACAGCATCACCTAGGAAGTATTTGTGCTAAAAATGTTTAATGTGAATCTATTTCTGAGTAAGTAATCAGACAAATACAGAATGCGGGACACTCTTCAAGGTAACTGGCTTAGAATAAAATAAAATAAATAAAATAAAATAAAATGTTATTGTTTAAAATAACAAAAATTGAGAGGACCTTTCTAAATCCCAAAAGAGGGAAAAAAAACGGTTTAAAAAGACCTGTGGGGGATAATTAAGAAAAACTGAATATGGGCTGCCTATTAGATATCATTGAATTGGCCTTAATTTTCTTGGGTATAATATGGTTGGGGTTATACAGTAATATAAATAAAATGTGTCAAGATAGATAGATAGATGATAGATAGATAGATAGATAGATAGATAGATAGATAGATAGAATACTAATGTGTCAAATTGTTAATAACTGCTCAATTTAGGTAAAGAATATACAGATATTCATTTTGTTATTTTTTTCTACTTTTCTTTGAGTTTGAAAAATTTCAAAATAAATAACTGGGGAAGAAAAGTGCTAAGAATTATATGCATTAGTTGAAACATTTTAAATTCCAAGTAACAGAAACCAAACTCAAAAACGCTTATGCAAAAAGGGGCATTTATGAAGGTACTCAGATGATGTCATCTGTCGCTCTCCTTCAGGTGGCTCGGCTTTTTTCTAAATTAGGCTCATCACCTCATGGTGTCAAGATGGCAAGCAGCTCTTGGCTTACATCTAGACACCCCTGTAGAAAGACAGGGTTCCAGAAAATGTCCTAGGCTGTTCTATTTTGACTAGCCTCAGGCTTGTGCTTGACCCTTGAACCAATCCTGAGGCCAGAGGGATGTTGAGTTCTGATTGGCCAGATGAGATCTCTTGCTCATCTCTGGACATAGTGATCCACCTCCACCTCTATCCTCAAATTGAGAGGAGGGTGGTTCCCCAAAAAGAAAATCCAGATGCTATTACCAAAAGAAAGACAGATGAGGGGGGTGGTGCCAAACAGAAGTAACAGTTCTGCACTATAAAGACACTGAAAAAGTAAACATAAAGGCAAATCAAGAGCTATAAGCATTTAATGATATTAACCCATAAAGTGAGAATTATTATCCAGTTCAAAAACACTTGTCATTTATCTCATGATTTTAGTGTAACAGAAGACAACTACCACTCTGCCATTACTTCCCTTAAACAATTGCAATATAAGGAGCAAACTGACAAGGAAATTCTAGGTTGGATCTGACCTTAATTCTCTGAAATAATAATTTGGAGGAGCTGTTCACTGCATCTGTACCTGAAGCCAAGAAGACCCCCTTTGCAGTCCATCTTGGCAAATGAATGGAATAAAATCTCAGTCATATTGTTACTTGTGATATCTGTACTATTGTTAGGGGACCACTGATGATATCCTGGTTCCATTGGAATATTTTGTTACTAATTGGATTGGATTGTTTATTTATTTATTTATTTTTATTTATTTATTTATTTGTTTGTTTATTTTTAATCCTCATCCAAGGAAATGTTTTATTGCAGAGAGAGAGAGAGAGAGAGAGAGAGAGAGAGAGAGAGAGAGAGAGAGAAACATTGATGTGAGAGAGAAACATAGATTAGTCACCTCTGTACAGCCCCAGACTAGGGTTTCGAACCTGTAATCCAGGTATGTACACTGACGGGAAATAGAACTTACAACCTTTTGGTGTATGGATGACTCTCCAACCAACTGAGCTACCTGGTTGGGGCTGGATTGTTCTTTTAAATAATATATTGTTTTCTTTTATTTTTTTGAAATTATTTTATTTTTCAATTTCAATTGATATTCAATATTGGTTTATATTAGTTTCAGGTGTACGGCACAGCGGTTAGACAATTATATAATTTGCAAGTATTTTGTTGTTTTCAAAGAGACTCTTCAATGGCTCCATTTTTGTCCTCTTAACATTCAGAAAAGTTTCTTTCCTATTCATTTGCAAGTCATTACTTCCAATTTCAGTGGTTTATTATATTAAATATTTATTGAATTCTACTCTAAATCACAGAGCTGGTAAACAATTCTCATGAGAAAACAAATTTATAGACTACTGTTATCACACAGATTCCTGGAGCACCCTGCTGTGTGAAGAACCCATCTCATCAGTCACTTAGGGATGTTATGTAGAAGATTTACAGCCCTTGCAAGTCGAGCTTTAGAGCTTTTCATATGTGATTGAAGTGTCCGTCCATTATTGTTGTTACCCAGTAAGTGCCCAAATGGTACTGAGTAGCAAGGTGTTTGGGGACCCAAAGGCACTCTCCTGGGGCCTATAGACAGAGGAGAAGAGGATGCAGCCAAATTTGAAGTCAGACACCCTCCATCAGCACAGGCCCCTGTCCTAGAGAAGAATTGGGCAATGCAGTATCTTCAAGGTAGTGTTTTGGCCTGTGCCCCTAGAAGAATGTTAGTTGCACTGTGACCATGGCCACTGCAATTGATGACACCCTTTGGGTGAAGTGCTCTAAGCCCTGTTGTAGTGAAAGTGAGTCCAGGGCCCTTCTAGATCTTTCTTACAGGGATTTCCAACTCTGAGAAACATAGATTAGTCACCTCTGTACAGCCCCAGACTAGGGTTTCGAACCCGTAATCCAGGTATGTACCCTGACGGGAAATAGAACTTACAACCTTTTGGTGTACGGATGACTCTCCAACCAACTGAGCTACCTGGTCAGGGCTGGATTGTTCTTTTAAATAATATATTGTTTTCTTTTATTTTTTTGAAATTATTTTATTTTTCAATTTCAATTGATATTCAATATTGGTTTATATTAGTTTCAGGTGTACGGCACAGCGGTTAGACAATTATATAATTTGCAAGTATTTTGTTGTTTTCAAAGAGACTCTTCAATGGCTCCATTTTTGTCCTCTTAACATTCAGAAAAGTTTCTTTCCTATTCATTTGCAAGTCATTACTTCCAATTTCAGTGGTTTATTATATTAAATATTTATTGAATTCTACTCTAAATCACAGAGCTGGTAAACAATTCTCATGAGAAAACAAATTTATAGACTACTGTTATCACACAGATTCCTGGAGCACCCTGCTGTGTGAAGAACCCATCTCATCAGTCACTTAGGGATGTTATGTAGAAGATTTACAGCCCTTGCAAGTCGAGCTTTAGAGCTTTTCATATGTGATTGAAGTGTCCGTCCATTATTGTTGTTACCCAGTAAGTGCCCAAATGGTACTGAGTAGCAAGGTGTTTGGGGACCCAAAGGCACTCTCCTGGGGCCTATAGACAGAGGAGAAGAGGATGCAGCCAAATTTGAAGTCAGACACCCTCCATCAGCACAGGCCCCTGTCCTAGAGAAGAATTGGGCAATGCAGTATCTTCAAGGTAGTGTTTTGGCCTGTGCCCCTAGAAGAATGTTAGTTGCACTGTGACCATGGCCACTGCAATTGATGACACCCTTTGGGTGAAGTGCTCTAAGCCCTGTTGTAGTGAAAGTGAGTCCAGGGCCCTTCTAGATCTTTCTTACAGGGATTTCCAACTCTGCATGTTTCCTCCCTGGAAAATATAGGCGTGGGCATCAGGAGAGTGCCTGCACCCTTGTGGAGAAAATCGCAGCCTCTACTTCTGCAGTCATTCTGCATAACCCGTAACTCTCTGTGACAAGCTGTACACTCCTCTTTCTTTCAGATTGTTATTGCAGTATCGTATGTAAATCTAGTCTTTAAAGTTTATCTCATTTAAAGTCTCTGTGAAGAGCTTACTATTTAAAGAAAGCAAGGGGCAATCTTGGAAAATGTGAATAATTACTCCATAATTGATTTATTCTGTAAACTTTCATTATTTCACTGAACTTTAAATATTTGGGGCTGGAGTGTATTTATTTTTAAAAAGCAGAGACTAGTTGATTGTTTTCCAAGGTGGCAAGCTATTGATCAGGAGATCACAGTCTCCCTGGCTTTCTCCTTGCTGCCCTCCCTTACCAGGGTGTCTTTTTCTTCCTTTGGGGAAACCATACCCAGCTCCCCTATCTTTCTCCCCTCACTACACCACACAGCGACCCAGCAACCTCTAAGGGCTAATTTGAGAGGAGACGAGGGAGTTTCCCTTCCTCTCTATAAAAAATCAATAAAATATATTTTTTTAAAAAACAATTGTCATGAGAAAACAAATTTATAGACTACGGTTATCACACAGATTCCTGGAGCACCCTGCTGTATGAAGAACCCATCTCATCAGTCACTTAGGGATATTATGTAGAAGATTTACAGCCCTTGCAAGTCGAGCTTCAGAGCTTTTCATATGTGATTGAAGTGTCCATCCATTATTGTTGTTACCCAGTAAGTGCCCAGATGGTACTGAGTAGCAAGGTGTTTGGGGACCCAAAGGCACTCTCCTGGGGCCTATAGACAGAGGAGAAGAGGATGCAGCCAAATTTGAAGTCAGACGCCCTCCATCAGCACAGGCCCCTGTTCTAGAGAAGAATTGGGCAATGCAGTATCTTCAAGGTAGTGTTTTGGCCTGTGCCCCTAGAAGAATGTTAGTTGCACTGTGACCATGGCCACTGCAATTGATGACACCCTTTGGGTGAAGTGCTCTAAGCCCTGTTGTAGTGAAAGTGAGTCCAGGGCCCTTCTAGATCTTTCTTACAGGGATTTCCAACTCTGCATGTTTCCTTCCTGGAAAATATAGGCGTGGGCATCAGGAGAGTGCCTGCACCCTTGTGGAGAAAATCGCAGCCTCTACTTCTGCAGTCATTCTGCATAACCCGTAACTCTCTGTGACAAGCTGTACACTCCTCTTTCTTTCAGATTGTTATTGCAGTATCGTATGTAAATCTAGTCTTTAAAGTTTATCTCATTTAAAGTCTCTGTGAAGAGCTTACTATTTAAAGAAAGCAAGGGGCAATCTTGGAAAATGTGAATAATTACTCCATAATTGATTTATTCTGTAAACTTTCATTATTTCACTGAACTTTAAATATTTGGGGCTGGAGTGTATTTATTTTTAAAAAGCAGAGACTAGTTGATTGTTTTCCAAGGTGGCAAGCTATTGATCAGGAGATCACAGTCTCCCTGGCTTTCTCCTTGCTGCCCTCCCTTACCAGGGTGTCTTCTTCTTCCTTTGGGGAAACCATCCGCAGCTCCCTTATCTTTCTCCCCTTACTGCACCACACAGCGACCCAGCAACCTCCAAGGGCTAATTTGGGAGGAGACGAGGGAGCTATCTTTGTGATTCATTTCTGTTAGCCTTACAGAGATGATGGATGGCACTGAATGACACATCCAATTTTTGAGGCTTGATATTTGCTAACTATATAGCCAGGCCCCTTTGGCTCTCACTGAAGGGGAAACATAAGCCATTAACTGAGATTAAGTGACTCATTTCAAGGTCAAACAGTAAATCAGGGATAGAATGAGAATTAGAACTATCGCCCCACAGAGCTGCAAAAACAGACTTGAAGAAGAGGGGGGAAGGGACACATTTTAGGGAGATTACTTTTTCTCCTCTGGCTACAGTGACTGACAGCCCTGGGGGGTGGATTATTTTCAGGGATTAATAATTCATTTTGAACCTCATAATGAATTAGAGTGTTCATGTGCACAGCATCCTTGTGAGAGTTCCGTGCTCTGCTCTAGAGGAAAACTGAAGCCAATTTAAATGGTTTGCCAACCTCTGCCCACTCGGCTGTCTGCGGTGTTGTTGCAATCAACTTAATTCAGCAAGAATGTATTTAATGCACATTGTGTGCCAAGCATTGTGTTTAAACAAGACCCAATCACTGCCCACAGGAAATTGTAGTCTAGCGATCTAGTCATTCATTACCTTAAGTTATTATTTGTACTATTCTCTCTTTGACTAGTGTGATTACATGAAGAAGACAAATTTGACTTTGACTTAAATGTATAAAAAATACACAGTGTTCTTGAAGACACAATCGGTTACTTTTTCTTCAGCCAGATGAGTTGGCAAATGCCAACCTGCACACATTGACATTAGTGCTACCCTTCAGTTGTAGACTTGGAAAGCATATTCCAAATCCTCCAGTGAAATGTTTTGGCAGGCATTTTCATCCAGATGCTATTAACAACACAACTAAAACAATGCACACATCAATGCTGACTCTCAGGGAGGTCCTTGATGGAAATGTTAACAACTGGAGCTTCAAGTGCTTTTATCCACCCAAATCTCATTTCCCAACGAGTCATAATCTTTTAAGTAGCTTTTCTGTTTTGGGGTAAAGTAGCATAGGCATTTCCTTGTCCAGCTACTTTTTGCATTTTTCATTACTGTGACATTTTTGGAGGTTATGACTGATCCATGACTTAACTATGTAAGAACACTCTCAAGCAAAAAAGCTGTTGGAAAACACATTCCCCAAGGACAAAACCAACTGGAGATCAGAAAGAACATGGTCTGTGCAGTTCATTTATTCAACAAAAATGTCTTGAGTGCTCCCCTAGACTTTATACAGCTTAGATCAATGACTCATCTCTTTGAGCCTCAGCATTCTTCACCTATGAAATGAGAATAATGATTCCTACTCACAGGTGGTGGTGGAGATTAGGGACAGTAGCTATGTGAAATTCCCAGACCATTGCCCACACAGAGGAGGTACTTGGTAACTGTGGTTTTCTCTCACTTTAGGGGAGAAGGGACATATATATCAGTGAAATGTATTTTTCCCCACTTTCTTCAAATAGTCTTCTCCACCTCTGCCTTCTTCACCTTTACCAGATGCAACCCTGGAGTCTTCAATAGAGAGAAAATAGAGGTCATTGCTTGAGAACGCCTTCTGACCTCTCAATCTGTCCTCATTCTTACTTATGTGGTCTCAGAACATCGCCATCCTGCCTCTTGGCCAGATTAAGTCATCCACCTGTGCTCTGGAGACCATTCCCTCCCAATTCCTGAGGACCCACAATCCAAAACTGGTTTCTCTTCCTGTCTTCAGGCATTTTACTTTCTGTGCAAAGAGAATCTTGACTCTCCTCATGGGTTCTGACTATGTCCGCCTCTCTCCTTCACTTCAAAGCCAAGCTTCTCAAAGGACTGTAGATTGCTCGTTCCTTCCACTTTCTCACCCACCACTCACTCTTCAAGTCACAGTTCCCTGCCTTTCATCTCTCATGCCACTGAAACAGCTCTTGCCAAAGTCGTTGTTTATTTCCAAGCCAATTGATATTGTTTTACCTTATTCTTCATGGCTCTTTATGACATTTGAAACAGTTTTCTTCCTTGAAACTGCTGTTCCTTTGGCTTTGTGTTATACTATTTTGGTCTTCCTCTTCCTTCCCTGACCACTCAAGGGGCTCCTCATGCATTATGCCTGATGATAACTACCAACTTTTATGGAGACCTCAGTAAATGCAGGTAGTTTTCTAAGCATCTATAATAATAAACTCGTAATATGCTAATTAGACCGGACATCTTCTGGACATCATTCCGGATGTCCTTCCTGACAAAGCTGGGCCAGAGGGAAGCCAGCTGGGTCCCAGGTACCTGCGGGTGGCCTGGAGGAAGCCAGCCTGGGTCCGGGTGCCAGAGGGAAGCCGGGCAGCTGGGTCCCAGGTACCTGCAGGTGGCCTGGAGGAAGCCAGCCTGGGTCCCGGGTGCCAGAGGGAAGCCGGTGCCTGCAGCCGGGGAAAGGAAGGCGTACTCTTGCACGAATTTTCGTGCATCGGGCCTCTAGTTTTACATAAATTATTGCATTTTAATCTTCACAACAGAACTTCAGTGAGTACTATTATTTCCTGCCCTTTATACACAAGGAAAGTGAAGTTTTGAAAAGCTAAGCAATCTTCCCAGAGCAACACATAAATAAGATATGGAGCCTGATTCAAACCCAGGCAGCCCAGGCCTAGAAGCTCTTCCTGTCACCACCTAAATGCTCGAGTTCTCCTCAACTCTTTCTGTTAATGTTAAGATTTCAATCCCTTCTTTCTCATTTTATATGTTCTTTCAAATATATCTCATTTACTCCCATTCTTTTAATGATGACTCCTGTGTCAGTTCGGATTCTCCAAGAAGCAGACACCAAAATGGAATTAGATGTGTAAGAGATTTATTTGAAGAAATGCCTATAAGGGATAGAAGAGAAAAGGGGAGTCTTTAGACCTTTGTGCTAATCAGACATCTATGAAAGGAGAGTGGGAAGGAAGGAGAATTGGGTAGGAAGGGCCTCAGGATGCAGTACAGTCCTGAAAGTCTGTGTTAGAGAAATCCCACAGGGCACGGTGCATGCTCAGTCATTGGGTGAGGGCAGCCCAGGGAGAGTGTGGTGGTGTGAGCAGTGCATTGAAGGCAAAGGAGAAAGGGCTGCCAGCTGCATACCTTGCAGCAGGTTAGCTTGACAGGAGATCTGAGCAGCACATCTCCATGATCACTGCCAAGCTCTAATCCATGTTTTAAGTTCTAACCTGTCTTTGAACTCCAGTCTTCTACCCCAACTGCTTGCTCCCCATATCTGTCCCACTCCCACAGAACCTCAAACTCAGCATGTCCAGTACTGAACTCATTTAAGGGCCTCACTCAAAGTTCCATGTTCTCTCCTTCCTACTTCAGTATATGGCACTACCATTCACTCATCACCTAAGGTCATCACCTTTCTTTTCCTTATGTCTACACATACAATCAGTAACCACATTCTGTAGCTTTTTGTCCTAAATTTCTGTTAAATTAGTTAGTCGTTTCCTTTGCATATATACTACTGCTTGCTGCCTTTGTTCAGACCTTCAGCATTTCACTGTTGTAAGAGCTTCATCTGGTTTCCTCATCTCTGCTTTCTTCCCATTGAGCTGCCAACAGAGTAATCTCCCCAACTCAAAACTGGCCTCCGAAACTGATCATCTCAATATGATATAGTGAAGCTTAGAGGTGAGCCCCGAATGCTATGATAATTCAGAGAAGGGGTGGTCAGCCTTGAAAGAAAATACAGGGAAGGCTTCCAAGAAGACAGCACCACAAAACAGATGACCAGAGCCTGTTTAAATAATTATTCGCTCACTCATGGTTGTACAAGGCCAAGAAAGTTTCATGCTGCTATTAAAACAGTGAATCGCTAAGGGCAAATAATGAAGGCACTTCAATTTCCCTGAAACTTGAGGACCTTCAGGTTTGGGATTTCTGTCTTTTAAGCACAGTCAAGATTGACACATATCTGTTGGATGGGTTTCAAGTTCAGCCACAGACTTGCCTAGTGCTCCCTGACCTCACCTCACACTTCCCATCTCCTTTTAACTTGAGAGGCAAACTCATTCTCACCTCTCTTCAGAAAGGGATTGTTTATTGTCTCTTCAAAGAGAAACCTGAGAAGGCCAACAGTATGGGCCTCTCCTGCAGGTACAATGAATTCTTGATGGGTCTGAGAAACAACCAGAGTCTATTTCAGTTTTCAAGGGTGTCAACTTTAGAGACTCACTCAAATTTTGAGTATTTTGAGTTGAATTTTAGAAAATGTCAATAGAGATATGACTTTAATATGCTCCAGAGGATACGAGATATTTTGCTCAGTGAACTGAGTTGTGGAAGTTTAATCAGCTAACTTATTCTTTCTCTGTCTCAACCATCCAGGATATAGAAATGAATACTTTTTGTCTTTCAGAAGAAATTTATTCTGTATTCTCTATGAGGCAATGTAATAGAAACCATAATTGCCCTATCCAGTTTGGCTCAGTGGATAGAGTGTCGACCTGTAGACTGAAGTGTCCTGGTAAGTTGGGGCCATGCGGGAGGCAATCAATTGATGTGTCTCTTTCACATTGATGTTTCTCTCTCTGTGTCTCTCTCCCTCCCTTCCACTCTCCTTAAAAATCAATGGGAAAATATCCTCAAGTGAGGATTACCAAAATAAAATAAATTTTAAAAAGATACTATAATAGATCAGATGAACTGATACATGTGAAGATGTTATCAACTATAAATAATGCCAAATATCATCCTTATAATTTTGATATCTAAACATAATTTCCTTAGAGGATTTCATTTTAATGACAAGTCATTTATAAACTTGCCTTATATTAGTTTATTTTCTTAAAAAAGTGATCCCATTATCATCTTTTGACTGTAGGAGGAGAGGAGAAACAGCAGGAGAAAGACAACTGGAGGAAAAGGTCATAGATATTGATTTGATTGTTCAGGCAAATGATGAACTGCCTCTGCAGAGGCATGCCCAAAGGCCACAGAACCCATTGATCAATTTAAGACTTTTACAAGTTTTCCTCTTTAGTATTGAAATCTGATCTTTGTTTCACAGACATACATCAGTAGCTTGATAACTTCATTTTGTTAACTGTCATTTTCCCTCCATATTCAAGACTAGCAAAGCAGGTAATAGTTCTATGCTGGTGTTTGTCTTTGCATGTTATGGTAGCCAAGAAGAAGAGCTAGGAGAAGATGCCTGGAGAGGTCAGATCTGGGAAACAGAGATAGAGAGGAGAGGAAGCCTAACTACCACCCTAAGTCTGCTGTGGCCATTTATGCTTTTTGGGAATACTGTGTCAATCCCAGTAGAAAGGGGAACTTTTCTGGTAGACCAAACTATTGGTTTTCTATAATCCAGGTAAGCAGAGACATCCTTGGGTGTCAGAATTAGTTGTAAATGTGTTTAATAATAAAGTTGTAGAGTTTTTATTAGTAGCAACCATTATTATTACAAAATAAATGTGAGTAGAGTAAGGATTATTCTCACTCCAGGTATCCGTAGTGATGTTCAAGGCACATGGCAGAGGGACTTTAGAGCCGAGGTGAGAATTACTATCACCTGACAAGAAAAGATGAAAGTCCACATCCCGTGTTTGTATATTTTTAAATCCTGGAGCACAAAGACACTGCATCAAAGTGAATAGCTTTATATAAAGGTGTGACTTGTTTTCAAGATATTTAAAATCCTTAGAGGAAAAATCTTTAAAACAAGGGATAAATCTCTACTTTGCTCATTAGAGAAAAGAATGGCAGAATGCATAGATTTTTATATTTTAATTCTTTCTTTTTTTCAGATATCTATTTCTCCATTTTATTTGTAGTACAGCATGTGTAGCTGGGGGTGAAGATACATTAGAAAGAATTATGTAATATATAATGACATTGAAGATAGTTATATCAAAACAGACTGACTCTCAATGAGAAATTTGCTTTAATTTTATTATTTATATTATTAAGGATTTACTTACTGCATGCAGTACAAAAGGCATTGCAACAACCTATAAATGTTATTCTCTACTTTTGAAAATAATTCAAAAGTAGATAAATTTGAAATTTTAATTGGGCCTATGTGATAAATATTTTCTTCAGTAAAGTAGATTCCTCCTTTCCCCAGGCCACCTGGTAATAAATAAGAAGAAAAGTAAGGTACATTGGTGGTTGGAAAATTAAATTTGTTTGTTTTAGTATACATATATCACCCAACATTTTTTGGAGTGACTTAGTTACTGATTCCAAAGATTGTTGTACATGCTAAGAATATAGAGCAAATATATTAACAAATAATCATTTCTGGAATTATTTGAGGAGAGATGATATTATCCTTATTCTAAGAGGTATGCTATGTTTAGCCATACTTTCTTCCCCATGCTTTACTTGCTTATGACCAGTAACTAATAGAACTGCTTAATTATTCTATTCACTTAAAAAAAATCTTGCCCAGCCAGTGTGGCTCAGTGGTTAGGCGTCAACCTATGAACTAGGAGGGCGCGTTTCGATTCCTGGTCAGGGCACATGCCCGGGTTGTGGACTCGATCCCTAGAAGGGGTTTGCAGGAGGCAGCCAATCAATGATTCTCTCTCATCATTGATGTTTCTATCTCTCCCTCTCCCTTCCTCTCTGAAATCAATTTTTAAAAAAAATGTTGCTCTTTGAATGTTGCCAGCTTTTTTATCTGCATTATTAATTCTTTTTTATAGTAACTCCCAAAGCAGTAGTTTTAGTCTTGGTGTCATGAGCCATTGGTGTGTCATCATCGTCTGTGCAAGAGAAAGAAAGGGATCATAACTCATAAAATGGGATGTGGGTGGGATTGAGCACAACTCACAGCCATCCCTACAGGTGTGCCTTCACCCATAAAACATCTTTGATGCCCATGGGCATCAATTATGTCCCTTCAGAACAAAGGTTGAGGTCATGTTAACCCAGATGTTCTGCCAGCATGGAATACAGTATTATTACTACAAGTGGGGATCTCATAAAGGCCCCGGATGATGAAATGACGTTGATGATGACAATGAAGGTTTTAGTGCAGATGATAATGTGCCTTTGTTCTCAAGTAGTTCCCAATTTCCTCTACTTCATCTCTTCTTAGTCTAGATCCAGAAAAATTGGGAAGTTGGAAAGCCGAAGACTCCTTTGTCTCAGGAAGAGCAATGAAAGGTAAGAGGTAAGATATACCAACTCTTCTCCTCTGCTTGTTTTACCTGTTGCACTGGACAGAAGTAAGAGCTGCTTTCCCGTGTCTGAAACCCCTCTAGATCCCCTCAGTATTAGGTCCAATTTCAGAGCAGATATGGGTCTTGCTCTTTGGCAGACACTGTGCATTGCCTACTCAACAGCCAGCCCTACCCACAACTCTTCTGTGTTTACTCTGCAACCATGTGTTCAAAGAAGTTAGCTCCTCCCTAGGTCTGGGAGGTGGAACATATTGGTCAAAGGCAATCATAGTGATCTACTTCTCTTTGTCAGTCACTGGTTTAAGCACTTAGCACATTGACCTCCTCCGTATCTGAGGGTAAGTCTGCTGGAGCAAGTATAGGAAAGCTTTTCCTCATTGATTAAACATAAAAAAGATGCCTTTGTTGGAGAAGTGTCTATTTAGGTCTTTTGCCCATTTTTAAATTGGATTGTCTCCCTTTTGTTAAATTGTATGAGTTCCTTATATATTTTGGAAATTAACCCCTTATCAGATATATCATTGGCAAATATATTCTTCCGTACAGTGAGATCCCTTTTCTATTTGTTGATGGTTTGTAGAAGCTTTTTATTTTTATGTAGTCCCATTTGTTTATTTTTTCCTTTGTCTTAGGAGATGTATTCAGCAAACATATTGCTATGAGATATGTCTAAGATTTTGCTGTCTATTGTTTCTTCTAGGATTTTTATGGTTTTCAGAGAGATGCAAATTAAAACAACAATGAGATATCACCTCACACCTGTCAGAATGGCTACCATCAACAAATCAACAAATGACAAGTGCTGGCCAGGAAGTGGAGAAAGATGTGGTACATTTACACCATGGAATACTATGCAGCAGTAAAAAAGAAGGATCTCTTACCCTTTGAGACAGCATGGAGGGACCTGGAGAGTATTATCCTAAGCGAAATAAGTCAGTCAGAGAAAGACAAGTATCACATGATCTCACTTGTAGGTGGGATCTAGTGAACAAAATAAACTGACAAACAAATAGATCCAGAGACATGGAAGCATGCAACAGACTGTCGAATCTTAGAGGGAAAGCGGGGGTGGGTGAGTGGGAAGAGATCAATCAAAGAGCCTGTATACATATATGCATAACCCATGGACACAGACAATAGGGCTGTGAAGGCCTGGGGTGAGGGATGGGGGCAAGGTAGAAGGGATCAATGGGGGTAAAAGAGGGACATATGTAATACTTTCAACAATGAAGATTTAATTTTTTTAAAAACCAATAAAATATCTTTTTTTTAAAATCTTAACAAAAAATAAAATAAATAAAAAAGAAAAAAAATGTCACCAAGTCCTTCAGTGTCCTAGTAAGACTTGAAGGGCCACTGGGATGATGAAGAGACAGTTGTGGAAGGGATCTGAAGGTCTAGGGGCTTTGTATGCAGACTTTCAAGCAATCTGTTATTTTTAGCTAGGTGTTCATCATCACTGCCCAAGGTTCCTGTAATTCTAATTCCTGAGAATTTTTGAGATTTTATGGTATAAATCATCTCACTCCTAGGCTTCCCTCACAGCTGGTTTAGGATTTAATTTTCACAAGTCTACTAAGTAAGTTATCACTCATCCATCTGCTTTATAGTTTTGTTTTCATGGGTGTATGCTTATCTTTTGCATTTATTTATTTATTTATTTATTTAGATTTTACAGAGAGAGGAAAGAGCAAGAAACATCAATCTATTGTTCTACCCACCTATGCATTCATTGGTTGATTCCTTTAAAAAAAGTATTCATTGATTGATTTGAGAGAGAAAGAGAAAAAGAAACACCAATTTGTTGCTCCTCCCATTTACACATTCATTGTTTGATTCTTGTATGTGACCAAACCTACAATCTTGGCTTTTGGGGACAACACTGTAACCAACTGAGCTACCTGTCCAGGGCCTAAATTTATTTATTTTTAAAATTTTACTGTCATTTTCAAAGGGTTTAGGGAAAAATTGGAGTAAATGTGTGTTACATTATCTTAAAGCAGAAGTTAATAAGGAAGTATTTGCAAAGAAGAGCAACATGATAAAAAATGAGGTCATTTATAAAACACAGGCTAAATTAGAGGGGCAGAAAGTTAAGTCATGGAGTCAGGACAGCACATAAAAACCCAAAAGGGAGCCCAGCTGGTGTGGCTCAGTTATTGAAGGTCGACCTATGAACTAGGAAGTCATGGTTTGATTCCCAGTCAGGCACATGTCCAGGTTGGGGGCTTGATCCCCAGTGGGGGACGTGCAGGAGGAGGCCGATAAATGATTCTTTCTCATCATTGATATTTTTATCTCTCTCTCCCTCTCTGAAATCAATAAAAAAAATATTTTTTAAAAAACCCAAAAAGGAGAAAATTAAAGGTTTAAAATGTGGTGTGGAAAAGATAATGAAAAGAAAGAGCAAGACCTTTAAAAATATATATACATATATAAAGAAAGGAATTTGTTGACCAATTGACCAAAGGGAAGAAAGAGAAATTCGTGTGCTATTGAACTTGAAACAGAATGATTGACAGCATCCTATGAAATTATAAGGAATAATGAAAAGCAGGAGGCCCTGGCTGGGTAGTTCAGTTGGTTAGAGCATTGTGCCAATATGCCAAGGTTGCAGGTTCAATTCTCAGTCAGGGCACATACAAGAATCAACCAATGAATGCATAAATAAGTGGAACAACAAATCAATGTTTCTCTCTCTCTCTCTCTCTCTCTCTCTCTCTCTTATTCTCTCTCTCCTCATCCTCTCTCTCTAAAAATCAATTGATGCATTAAAAATATTTTTTAAAAAAAGAGGAGGAAAAAGTTTTGAGAGCAGTTGATGGGTTCTGTCGGGGGGGTTTTTGTTGTTGTTGTTGCTGCTGCTGTTTTTTTATTTGAGAGAGAGAGTGAGAGAGAGAGAGAGAGAGAGACATTGATGTACACCTGGTTGCCTTCTGCACTCATCCCAACTGGGAATTGAACCCACCATCTGTCAGTGTACAGGACAATGCTCCAACCAACTGAGTCACATCAGCCAGGGTGGATTCTGTTTTTATAACGGTGACTGTTGAAAACAAGGGGGGAAGTATACTATTCTTCTAGAGTATGAAAAATATTTGGAATATATATTTAAGAATTTCTAAGTATAACATTGGAAATGAATAAACTCAGAGATTTAGGTGGTAATGTCTTCTCTGTCCATATGAAGGCCACAATTTCTGAAGAAAAGGGTTTTTATTTTCTGGAGAGAGTAAATCAGAGTGTTTCCGATTTTGGAGTTCCCAGGCACAGTTTAAGTTTGGGGTACCACAATAAAATCAGGAGGTTAAGAAAAATACTGCAGCTTTTTCACCCTACTGTTAGCCAGACTGCCTTTTTAGTCAAGAGATCATAAGAGCCTTTTTAAAGAAATCTGACTAGCCCAAGAGGAAACCTAAATATACAGGCAACAGAGGCTTCCCTGTGCCAGTTCCAAATCTCCATAGAAACAGAATCAATAGGATATATGTATATTTATATTAAGGAATTGGCTTATACAATTGTGGGGGCCAGATAGCCCCAAAATCTATTGAGCAGACCAGCAGGCTGGAAACTCAAACAAGAGTTGATGTTGCAGTCTTCACTCTGAAATCTGTAGGGCAGGTCAACAGGCTAGAAACTAAGGCAGGATTTTCGCCTGGGAAACCTTGTTTTTTGCTCTTAAGGCCTTCATTTGATTCAATGAGACCCATCCACATTATTGAGGGTAATCTCCTTTAAAATCAATTGATTTGTAGTATTAATCACATATATAAAACTAGAGGCTGGTGCATGAAATTCGTGCACTGGGGGGTGGGGTGGGGGAGGTGGTCCTCAACCCAGCCTGTGCCCTCTCGCAGTCCGGGACCCGTCTCTCCTTACCATCCTCCTGCTCACTGCTCCTTAGCACTGCCGCAGAGGCGGGAGAGGCTTCTGTCACCGCTGCGCACTCGCCAGCCATGAGTCCAGCTTCTGGCTGAGCGGTGCTTCCCCTGTGGGAACGCATTGACCACCAGGGGGCAGCTCCTGCATTAAGCGTCTGCCCCCTGGTTGTCAGTGTGCATCATAGCACCAGTTGTTCTGGTCATTTCGCTGTAACAGTTGCTTAGGCTTTTATTATATAGATACCTTCACACCAATGTCTAGGGTAGTGTTTGACCAAACAACTCGGTACCCGAGCCCTAGCCAAATTGGCATATAACATTTAACCCTCACACTCCTTATTGAAACTGCCTAACTAGATTGCCCTACACCAAAGCTCACCATCAGTGAGGCCCACTCATGGTCAGCTTTTTAAATGCCCCCATGCTGAAGAAAGAACAGTTAACCAAGAATTAGTAGATATCTGAAGAAAGTCATTTGGAGTAAACAGAAAAAATTCAGGGAGAAGAAAACAGCAACAAATTACAATTGATATCCTGAGGGAGATAAGAGAAGATAATTCAATTATGAAACAAGAAAGAAACTACTGGGGAACAAAGGAGTTCAGAGAACAAAAGGGAGCTCTTGGAAATTATAAAAATCCTAACAAATGAAAAACTCGGTAAGAGAGTTTAATATAAAAATGAGGAAATCGCCAAAAAAATAAGCAAAACAACAAAGAGATGGAAAATTGACAAGGAAAAAGATAAAAGGAGGTCAATTTAGGAGGATTGACATCTGAACAAGGTTTCCAAAGAAAATGGAGGAGGGAAAACTACCAAAGAAATAATTTTTTAAAATTTCCAAGCATAAAATGTCATGAATTTCCAGACTGAAAAGGCTTACCCAGTTCCCAGCCCAGTGGATAAATATATATCCACACCAAGCCACTTCACTGTGAAATTTAAGAAAACAAAGATAAGAGAGTAAAGCTTTGGGTAAGTGGGGGGATAGATTACATACAAAGGATCCAGAATCAGACTGACTTCAGGCTTCTCAACAGCATCTGTAGAAGGCAATGGAAAAATGTGTTTAAAACTCTAAGTAAAAAGATATTTTAACCTAGAATTCTATTCTCAACCAAACCTGACAAATTTAAGGGCAGAAGACTGATGTTTTCAGAAATGAAAGTTCTCCAAAAATTCACTTCCCAACCACTGTTTCTCAGCAAGTAGTGGAGAATGTACTCTTTTTTTGAAAAAAAAAAGGGGGGGGGGAGAGTAATAATAATAATAAAAAAAAGGAGGACATGAAATTTAGGAATAAAGGGATCTAACAAAAGAGAGAGGCTAAGGGAATGCTTAGCAAGATAGTGAAGGAAGATCCCAGGACACAGCTGCACCAGACAGAGAATAAGGTCAGAGGGCTCTGGGAGACATATCCCCACAAATATGAAATTGAGAGGGCACCTGGCACGTTCGAACATACTAAGGGGAAAGTTACACCTCTTGGGGACAGAAAACTAAGCAAATTAAAAAAACAAACTTGCAAGAAAATTATTAAAGCCAGGAAAAGCAAATGGTTATTAAAGATAAGTAATAGTGTCAGTACTACTTGGCTCAGGTATTAACAGTATTTATCTAATTAAAATAATGTAAATAGTGAATATTGTTTAACCAAATTACATATTTGTGTGGAGGACATATATTTGTGGTGCAGGCAGGGAAGTGGAGAAAGAGAAAATCCTAATCATGCATTATAGAAACATATAATATAATATCAAAAAAATCAAGAAGCAGCAGTCCAGTAATGTTATTTAAAAGGTTAGAGGCAAATTACAGTAAAACAAACGAAGAGTTAAAAAGGTTTGTCTCGTGGAGGAAAAAAATAGAAACAGGAAGAAGATTGCTGCTTTTCATAATAAGCTTTGTAAAACTGTTTGATCCTTCTTGCAAACATAATTTTGATAAAAATTCAAAATTAGAAAAAACACCCCCCCCCCCCCCTTCCACTTCCCAAACCTGCAGGATAAAACCCAAACTCCTAGCAGTCTAATAACTCGGCTTATGAAGTCAGAGTGACCTGGGTTTTAATATCAGCGTTGCCACTTACCAGCTATGTAACCCTGGGCAAGTTATCAAAGTTTTCCAAACTCTGTGAAAAGGGGATAATAATAGTTCTCATGGTAACGGTAAATACTGGCTGATTCACAGCCCTGCTTGTAAAGAATGAATAAAATAACCCATGTAAAGTCTAAGCATTATGCTTGATACATACTTAGTGATCTATAAACTTTCAGTAATGTTTTTTTCTATTATCAAGCTGACATTCAAGGTTCTTTGTAATCTCTCCAATTTGCTTTTCTAACCTCATCTCTTATTATTCTTCTAGACCTAACTCTAAGCTTGGGCCAGGCAGTTCTCATCCTTTCTGAAATACACCAGGCTCCTTCCCGTCTCCCTGCTGTTGCTTGTGCAATTGTTTGTTTTCCCGTTCACCAACTTATTTTGGTTGAAATAACGATGGAAATGAAAGAAATGTATTACACCCTGTAAATAACTGGACAATATTTACATTCATAGGATCAAAATCCAAGATGTAAATATTTTCTCTCAGGGCTAAAAGCTGAAAGGAGGAGTTCCATTTTTGCTCAAGACATGTTAATCTTGCCATTGCTCAAGGTTGCCATGGTTTCTGTTTGGTGCTTCCAGGACTTCAGCTTATGCCACTACATCTGAATAAATGAAAATAACCCCACTGACTGAGATGGAGACAGGCGGGGTAAGATTCTTATGAGACAGGTCAATGCTGGAACTAGAACTATAAGCCAAGATTTTTGTATCTCAGTTACAAACGGAGCCTGGCTATCCCTGGCATTGCCTATATCCAGCTTCATTTTTTTCCTGGGGATCAGGGAGCAATTTATTTTGTAAACAAAGAGATACTCTTTTCTCTTTCCTGTGGTATAATTTAAGTGGGGGGAAAAATAGTAACCATTTGCTTGTAGTTTTTTTTAAAAATAAAGGCTTTGATTTTGTATGTAATTTGTTAGAGCCAATTATTTTTTTTAATGTTTTTTAATCCTCGCCCAAGGATATGTTTTTTTAAATTGGTTTTTAGAGAGGGAGGGAGAGAGAGGAGAGAGAGAAACATCAATGTGAGAGAGAAACTTCAATTGGTTTCTTCTCGTATGTGCCCGGACCGGAGATCAAAACCACAACCTGGATATGTGCCCTGACCAGGAATCAAACCTGCAACCTTTGGTGTACTGGACGTCACTTCAACCAACTGAGCCACTCAGCCAGGGCATTAGGGCCAATTATTTTATTAGAAAGACTTCATTACATTATAAAATAAGTCCTACTCTAAAAAACTAAAGATGAAACCAATGAAAATTAAGCTACTTAACTTTGACAAGTCACACTGTTCTGTCAACTTTGAGTTTTCAAATTCACAGACATAAATAGAAGAGTCCCTTGCACATCAATGAAAATCTTGTATTTATGAGAATCACTAATCTATCGCTGATGACATTTTTGTCTCATGGTATTTTCTTGGTTCTTGTTTAGACTCTTAGAGACTTTTAGTCTCTGGTGGATACAGGAAGTAAGTAGAAATATAGGAATAGTGTTCATTGCTCTTGATTGCTTAAAATGGTCACAAGATTTCATAATTTTATAATTTCATAAATAACTTTATAAGAGTTTTTTTTCACAGATTTAAAGTAAAAGGAAGGATAATATTATCTTCCTTCTAACCATCATTCTAAATTGAATTCAGGTAGATTTTTAAAAAATATATATTTTATTGATTTTTTGCAGAGGAAGGGAGAAGGATAGAGAGTTAGAAACATCGATGAGAGAGAAACATCAATCAGCTGCCTCCTGCACACCCCCCACTGGGGATGTGCCTGCAACCAAGGTACATGCCCTTGACCGGAATTGAACCTGGGACTTTTCAGTCCGCAGGCCGAAGCTCTATCACTGAGCCAAACCGGTTAGGGCAAATTCAGGTAGATTATTAAGAATCTTAGGCAAATTCAACAGAATTTCATTATTTGTTATTCTTGCATCAATGTTTTGTTGATATTACCTGGCAGGGGAGATACCATAATCATGAAGGTGGTTTTCCCAGGGTGAGGCTTATCCATTGCATTTCAGATGTGCTGACAGCTGAAATTTCTCCAAATGTGGGAAACTTGACTGCATAATTTGTGGTAGTGGGGGAGTGTTGATATTTGCTGACACTGTGAAAGTCCTTAAGACATATGATAATAAATCAGTTGTTATAAGGTGTACATTTGTATGAACTAGGAATATTCTCTTCCCTCATGGGGTAAATAATTTGTGAAAGGCTATTTCATATGAGCTGTGTTAATTTTTAAAATATCAACAATGAAGTGAGAGATGAGAAATTGTAATGCAAAATAGAACATTTAAAACCCTCATGTTCCCTTCGAAAACCTTTATTTTCTTGGCTTTCAGGAGGGATAAGGGATATTTAGGTGAGCAACACTAACACTTACCCTTGCGTTTCAATCTCAGTCCTAATTCTATGCTCTCCCTCCCAAGCCAAATACTATTGCTTAGGATACTTCAGACACAATTAAAGTCCAGTTCAATCTTCATTTTAAATAATTTCTTATAAACTGAGTATTAACTTATCTTGCCCTTTATTACTTACTACTTTCTTGCTTATTAATATCTTTGTTAATTTAAATATATCTGCTTGCTTAAATCTCATGGTAACAAAGTCTTGGATAGTAGACAAAAATATGTTGCCAATGAAAAGTTGCCAACTACAGGTTGGGACAGTTCTTAAAATAAGAAGGTCAAATCCAAAAAAGGACCCATAACTAAGTTCCCAGGACTCTCTAATATGCACTGGATACCAATGATTAAATATGAAAGTAATACTGAATATGTACCTTTTATGGTTCAGAAATTTCATCTAATAATTGCATCTTCCTTGAGTTCAACACTACGACTTCAAATATAAGGGCTGCCAACTTTTCAATTAACAGATTGGGGAACATTGTTGAAAAATTGGCAGTTGTCAAGTGGTAATCCCACTAATGGATGTTATGTATGATAAATTAATTCTGAGGCTTAATTTCTGTGTGGAGTAGAAAACAATTAGAAAGACAAAGAGAAAGCAAAGACTAAAAAGACAATTGCACAAGGCACAAATTTAAAAAAAACGATTTATAGCCTCTGATAAAGAAGAGGACAAGAAGACATTTCCAGAAATATGGCAGGTGACACACAAGACGACTATCTCCCTAGATAGCCTCAAGTGTCCGAGTGACATGAAATGCTGCCTTGCACAAGCACATGACGCGAGTGCAAAAGCTTTTAGTTCATGATTTTACTGCTATCTATGCAGGACGCATTCAATTACATGTGATGACCTCTCACTTTTTCTATAGCAACATCTACAGAATGTTTACTTTGGATTTTCCAGAACAGTAGTCTAATGGCCAACAAGGCCTTACGCCCCTTCCCACCAAGCGGTGCCCAAAGAACCCTATTCCTGCTTGCAGTTGATAACTGATCATTAGGTTTAATGTTTCCTAATTCCTTTACTTTTCATATTCAACTTTTTCCTTCTCTCTTTCAACTACTGGTGATACATACATTGGGGTAAACCACTTGGTTTAGTATTCCTCATGTGTGCTTTTTAGACGTTAATTAAACCTAGTTCCCTAAGGGCCTACAAGGAAGCACTGTTGTTTTTTGTTGTTGTTTATTCTGCAGAAGGAAACAATGACAATGGAATAATGACGACAGACAGTAGTAGTGGAAAGGAATAATAATAAAGAAACTCCTGATTTATTCTGAGCTAAGAAGCTTTTCTGCCTTTCCTCACACCTAAATTCACACTAGAAGTTTTTTAGGGAAAATTTGTTTCCTTGAGGAGGTTAATATTCTAATTCATAATATTAGGATATGTTCTTATTAACTGATTTCTTATAGATGTAACATTATGTTAAATTAAAATACAAGCATATAAAAAAAAGTCCACTTTCAGCTTATTTAATTTGACAAAAATATTATTTTGTTATTTATTATTAAATAATAAAAAATATTATTTTTCATTTTTAGACAAAATTCATTCATAATTAGACCAAAATAATTCTAATTTGACCCATTGGCTTTCAAGTCCTATAATTGATAATCTTTCTTATAGAATTTTAATGTATTGAGACAATTTAAAACATAGCCACTTAGCCTTTAAGATTCACACATAAGTGGATATAAAACAGTTAATCAACAAAACCTCAGACACTGGTTAGTTTTAGCTACATTTACTGAGGCCAAGGAGTACATTTGCTAGTGGTATACAAAACACACACACACACACACACACACACACACACACACACACACAACATTCTTTGGGAGAAATAATGAAGTAGATGCTTGAGATTTATCCTTTCTTCCAAATTCCACATCAAGGCAAAGAGAATTTTACTTTTAAAGGCAGATGCTGTAGGCCTGTTTTTGCAGAGAAGGCAAAAGACTTTCCTTGAAGTGTAGTGCAGCACAAATCTTTTTAATAGCTAATAGGAACAGAAGCAGCAAAGTACAGAAATCAAATTGATGAAGATACTCTCTCATCTAAATTTGTATTTTTAGATAACTGCAGACAAAGAAATGAAAAGAGTGAGAATGTTCCACAGATATCATATCAGACAGAAAACATTTAGCATGGGCCAGTTTGAAATGGATGGAGAAACAGGAATGATAGAAGCAAAGGAAGCATAGGACATGGGTAAAATCAGGTGAAAAAGTTTCCTCTGTCAGCAGTGCCATTCTACCCATCAGATGAACAATCTAGACTAATTGTGGTAATCCCCTTTACCTTGCCAATAAATTTAGGAATGGACATGTTACCTAGTGAGAAAAGTCTGGAGGGTGGGGTGAGGTCTAGGAAAGGTTTCCTTACTCTTGTGAAAGAAAAAGAAATGAACTTCCTTCTTTCATTGGGAATATACTCAACCAAACCTATACTCTGAAGTTGGCAGAGTGGATGAATGGAAGGAACGTCAGTATTTGATGACAATGCTGAATAACTAAATCAACCAATTTTTAATCCTGTCCTACCTTTATCCTTCCATTTATGAGAAATGTTTCCTTATGTTTAAACCTAAATCAGGATTTTCTGCTAACTGTTAACCAAAAATGTTCTAACTGGTAAAATAAATGAAGACTATTGGGTATTTCACCAAAACTCTTGCATGGATGTATTTTAATTATGGTTTCCATCCTTGGCCCCATCCACTGTCAGGGTACATACAAGAATCTCTCTAAAATCAATTAATAAAACATTTCATTATGGTTTCCATAATAAATATTTATACTTAGTTCATCCCACAGTTTGGGTTCTTTTTTCAATTCTCAGTGATCTTGAATCCTAACTCAAGAATTCCTTGCTGGAGGCACATGGTGGCCCCCTCTGCGTAAGAACCCTGGAGCCAGGCTCTGTTGTGGGCTTTTTATATATAAATTTTTTCACTATTTTTCATCCAGATCCCCTGCCCTTTGACAGCTGTCAGTTTGTTCTATGTACCCATGCCTCTGTTTCTATTGTGTTTGTCAGTTTATTTTGTTCATTAGATTCCGTATAAAAGTAAGATCATGTGGTATTTGTCTTTCTCTGACTGGCTTATTTCACTTAGCATAATACTCTCTAGGTCAGCGGTTCTCAACCTGTGGGTCGCGACCCCTTTGGGGGTCGAACGACCCTTTCACAGGGGTCGCCTAAGACCATCGGAAAACACATATATAATTACATATTGTTTTTGTGATTAATCACTATGCTTTAATTATGTTCAATTTGTAACAATGGAAATACATCCTGCATATCAGATGTTTACATTATGATTCATAACAGTAGCAAAATTACAGTTATGAAGTAGCAACGACAATAATTTTATGGTTGGGGGTCACCACAACATGAGGAACTGTATTAAAGGGTCGTGGCATTAGGAAGGTTGAGAACCACTGCTCTAGGTCCATCCATGCAGTCGCAAAAGGTCAGATTTCCTTCTTTTTCAGGGCCAAAGAATATTCTGTTGTGTAAATGTACCACAGTGATAAGCTGAATATTCATAATAGACCAAAAACAGTCCAGGTCTTATTTCCTCTTCCTCCATTGAAATTCATTGGAACAAATGGAAGAGCTAGCCATTGTCTTTAGTACTTGGCTCCTCCTCATCCAAAATGAACATTTATGTCTCAAGAAGAAATAAAGAGGCTGTGTTCTTAAAAAAAAGAAAAAAAAAGAAAAAGAATCCCTTTATATGTTGTTTAGTAGAAAGGTACCTTAACTAATTGACTTAATATCTTTGTAATCAAGATTTTGGTGTTCAGAATGAGAGGATAAGCAAGTAGTGTCAATTACACAATAATGCTTAAAGCATCTCTGAATGTGTCACATGTTTTCTCTTCTAGATTATATAACAAACTAGAGGCCCGGTGCACAAAATTCATGCACGATACGGTCCCTAGGCCTGGCCGGCAATCAAGGCCAATTGGGGCCTTCCAGCTGCTGGCCAGGGCCTCCCTTCCCTGGCTGCTGGCTGCTGGCTGGGGCCTTCCTTTGTTCCGTGCAGCCCCCTGGTGGTCAGTGCATGTCATAGCAAGTGAGCGAACTCCCGGTCTCCCGGTCGAACTCCGAGGGAACACTTTGCATATTAGCCTTTTAAATATATAGACTAGAGGCCCGATGCACAAAATTCATGCGTGGGGGTGGGGGGGTCCCTCAGCCCAGCCTGCACCCTCTCCAATCCAGGACATCCCTCTCGAAATCCGGGACTGCTGGCTCCTAACTGCTCACCTGCCTGCCTGCCTGATCACCCCTAAGCCCTCTGCCTGCCTGCCTGATTGCCCCTAACTGCTCCCCTGCCAACCTGATCACCCCTAACCACCTCAGCTTGTGGGCCTGATCGCCCTTAACTGCTCCCTGCTGGTCTGATCACCCCTAACTGCTCCCCTGCTGGCCTGATAGCCCCTAATTGCCTCTGCCTTGGCCCCCACACTGGGACCCAGGCTTCCCTCCTCTGGCCGGCAGCAGGCACCTGTGATCCGGGCTTTCCTCCCTCTGGCTGGCCACAGGCACCTGGGACCCAGGCCGGCTTCGCCTGGGCTGGCTGCAGGTGCCTGGGACCGGGGACAGCTCCGCCCGAGCCCGGCTTTGTCAGAAAGGACATCCGGAAGGCTTGTCCAAAAGATGTCCAGTCTAATTAGCATATTACCCTTTTATTAGTATAGATGAGCTAATAAAGATGTCATAAACCAGCAAATTTGATATTTTAATAATGTGACCAGAAACATAAGTAGAATTTATTTTTCTCCTCACCTTTTCTCCATCTGATAACTATCTTATTAATAACTTAATATGTTCTCCATTCTATGCTGATAATTGAGAGCTAAGCATTCACTATAGATATCTACATTCATATTGCTGGGATTATGAACAACGAATATTAAAGAATAGTTCTATTATTTCAGGGATCTGCAAGCCAATATTTCTGAAACTGAAAAATTACAGATCTTTCAGAAAGAATATCATTAAATTAAAATTTGACCTTTTAGCATGTCAAGAAACACCCCTACAATGACTGCAATCTATGACAGATTTGAATAGTAAAGTGAAGTAGGATGACCTCTAACCGAGGGTTTCTTACATCCTGTGGGGCTCCTTTGTGTGTATTAGGAGTTCTCTGCCACATTGCCAGGACTCTTTTATCCTTAATGTGACCCTAATAACAAATAGCACACAGGTAACAAAGGGGAAAATATGGTAGGAGAGACAGGAATTCTTGCAACTAGCATTTTTAGGAATGCCTTTTTTTACTTTTATACTTATAGTCTTTCTATAGTGCTTAACTGCACCTAAGTGCACCTTATAGTGCATCTAAGCTATTGCAACCTCTTGACCTCTGTTACTTCCCACTTGAAATAAATCTCAGGCTTCTGTCTGGGTTACCGTTTTGGGGGTGTTGGTTTTTTTTGCCCATAGTTCTGATTTATTACCCTCTGACAGCCAGAATAATTCTTTAAAATAATTTGCATGCATATCATTTTCCACTATCTTACTCTCAACCTTTCTGTATCTTATGCTTGTAAGCAACATGTAATTGGATTTTGTTTTCTTATCCAGTTTGACAATTTTAATTAGAACATTTAGCTAACTTATATTTAATATAATTATTAATATATTTTGGTTTATATCTTCCATCATATTTGCTTTCTATTTGTTTCTTCTGTTCTATTTTCTCTCATTTTTTGCCATCTTCTGATTTTATTAATATTCTAATTTTTTTCTTTATTAGTTTTTGTTATATATTCTTTTATTATTCTTTTACTGCAGAGATTACAATATTAATGTATCAAAGTCTAATGTTAATTGGTATTTTTACCCTCTTACAAGAGAATGTAAAAGTTTTAGAACCTTTAAACTCCATTTGTTTTTCTCCCGACTTGTATGTCATCACTATATTTTAATTTCATATTTATTGAAAACTTCACAAGAAATTGTTATTTTTATAGTCAATATTTATTTATATTTATCCATATATTTACCTTCTCATTGCTCTTTATTATGTTCTGCATCTTTGGGCTTCCACCAGAAAGATCATTTTCCTTCTGTCTAAAAAATATCCTTTGTGTTTTCTTTACTGTGAATCTGCTAATATAAAATTTATCAATATTTGCTTGTGTGGATATTTATTTCAGCTTCATTTTTGAAAAATATTTTATTTGGTAACAGTTATTTTATTCCAAGATTATGTATTAATTATTCCTTTTTTTCTGGCTTTCATAGTCTATGAAGAAGTTAACTATAAGTCTAATTTTTGTTGCTAAAATTTGTTGCTCCTGATTTAATGAATTTTGTCTTTGGTTTTACTATGATGAATGGGTGTGAAATTCTTTTATTTATTCTGCGTGGGTTCAGAATAAATTTAAAAAAATGAATCTGTGTTTTGATGTCTTTCATACATTTTATAAAATTCTTAGCCATTGTCTTTTCAAATATGTCTTTTGCCTCATTCTCTTTCTCTTTCTTGTTGGTGCTCTAATTACATATATCTTGGACTGTCTCCCTGCATGCTCTATAGCTCTTATCCTCTGTTCTGCATTTTCCATACCCTTATCTCTCCATTCAAGATAGTTTCTTCTGCTTCATCTTCCAGTTCACTAATTCTCTTTTTAGCTTTATCTAATGTGTTTTTAATCTCTTCCATTAAATACTTAAATTTTAGTTGCTGCATTATTTTTCAGTTATAAAATTTCTACTTGACTTATTTTTAGGTTTCCAGTTCACTTGTAAAATCTCAGTCTTGTCTTTTATAATCTTGACATATTAAATACAGCTATTTTTAAGTCTGTGCTAAATGGAGTCCAGTGGGTTTGTTTATATTTTCTCTTGTTTATCTAGGCTTCCATTCATGTTCTCCACCTTGTGTACTTGGCTATTTTGGGTGACAGACATTTTTAGAGAAATTTGCTTCTATAGGCATCAAATTTGCTTCTATAAGCAATTCGGTTTCATGATTAAGAACATTTGAAAGTGGGACTCAGTTCCTGTGAAGGTCAGCTGACTCTCAGTTTACCCTTACTACTATAGTCAGCCTGTTGGAGTATTAATTCAAAGCCTGAACAGTTTACCAGTTAATCTCCCACCCTTTTGTGATTTCCATTTTTTTTCTTCAGCTTCACAAGCCTGTCAAAAACACCACTTAGTCTCTCAACCTCTCAGCCACTTCTAAAATTGGTAAAGAGCTCTACAGGAAAAGTTCCTCTGTCATGCTTATATCTGAACTTGGCTCTGTAATTCTTAATTGACTTGTTGGTTCCCTAATGCCTTCAAGGATTTTTTTTTTAATATTTTGTCCATGGTTTTTGTTGTTGTTGTTCTCTATGGGAGTGTTTGTTCAAATTATTCAGTTTACTATGCCAGATGTCAAAAACCTGATCTTTTACAAAGTAAATCAAACATGCCACCAAAATTACATGTAGAATAAAATCCAATGTCTTTACAATGGTCCAGAAGATCCCATGTGATCTGGTTCCCAGCTACTTCTCCTTAAAAGTTTTAGTAAATATAAAGATCAACACAATGTAAACTTCTAGAATAAAAAGATTACATGGTCTGTTTATTATATAACCTCCATAAAATTTAGCATATTATCAAAGCAATATAACACTTATGTTTAAATTTGAACATATGCTAAAAAAGAAAAATCCCCATGTCAGTGGCTTTACATAGTTTATTTCCTGCTTACATGGAAGAAGTCTGGAGATAGGCAGTCCAAGGCTTGTAAAGGGTGTCCCAAAATTCATGCAAGAAGTAATTTTGATAGAAAATACAGGTTTATAATTAAAAATTGTAAATTTTTTATTGATTCATAAAGTATACAGTATAGGGTTATGTATGTAATAGCATATTGGGTAAATGGCCTCCACAAAAACTGGATTATCATGTCGAGATAGCGAGCACCATTAACTTACTGCCTGAGCAGCCGCATTTTCGAAGAATGGTCCGATGATGCCTCCAGCTCAAAATCCGCACCAAACAGTGACACGTTGTGGATGCATTTGTTTTTAAACAATCACTCATGGATTTTCTGAACCCCAAATGCGACAATTCTGTCGATTAACCAAGCCATAAAGATGAAAATGAGCCTCATCGAAATTCAGCCACATTTATGCAAAACGGTCATGGAAAATTTCAACAAAAAAGTGCGTATGTGCCAGCAAAGCTGTGGAGGCCATTTACCCGATATGCTATTCCATACATAACCTTATACTGTATACTTTATGAATCAATAAAAAATTTACAATTTTTCATCATAAACCTGTGTTTTCTATCAAAATTACTTCTTGCATGAATTTTGGGACACCCTTTATAAAGGCAGCAAGTATCATGGACCCAGGCTCTTTCTATCAGAGTAAGGAGGAGGGAAGTTAAGAAAGTGCCCCTCCATTTTAGGAGACTTTTCAGAAGTACTAGATAACTTCTCTACTTTCTTCTCATTACCTCGTCATATGGCTTCACCTAGATATAAGGCAACGAAGAAATTTAGCCTTTTAGCTGAGAAGCAGTGTGACAAACTATAAAAAATTGGAGTACTTTTAGTAAAGAATGGGAAATAAGATACTGGTTTGCAATAATCTTTACTGTAAAATCTAAGCACATTTTTTTTCTGAAATTGGAGTTTCTTGGATTGTCTTTTTAAAAAAATCTCTATCTCTTCAATTACTGCTCAAAGACTAATTTATTCAGTGCTTATAGCATTAAAATACACTATTTTAATCTCCAAAATATTCTTCATACAAAATCCTACAATTGACACTTCTCCACCAAGCAAATCAATCTGTCTTCTCTTTCTTAAACAAACGTGGAAATATTTTCTTTTTAATGAAATCCTCTTTGGATAAGTGAGAGATGGGGCAGTTTCCCCTGAACACCCAGGTTGTCAATCACATATCTCCAGTGACTTCACTCTGGCTTCTAGAGAATGTGAATACTTCCCTTAATCAATCCATATCTATATTTAATTTATGTGGTGTGAGTGTCATTGTCTTAGTCCACTCAAGCTGCTACAACAAAATGCCATACAGCTGTCAACATAAGAAACATCCAAACCTGTAATTTTTATGAGTTTATTTGAGCCAAACTGTTGATGTATACCAGGGAGCAAGATCTCAAATGGTCCAGAGAATGAAAATTTTGCAGCTTTTTTAGGCATTTGAAATTAAGGAGGGAATGTAAGGAAGATTACATGGAGGTGGAAAAAAGCTAGGCCAGGGTTGGATTACAGGATAGTTAACAGTATTATGTGGTCTCTTGAGTGTGGTTACATTGGGTCATCAGACCTCAATCCTTTGAGCTTCCCCAATTTGCCAAATAAATTCCTTTCTTGCTTAAGTTTACAGAGGCACTAACTGCTGCTTACAATCAAAAACTTTACCTGAAACAGTCAAAGAAGAAGGTAAGTGGAAATAAATGCTGAAATGAGATCCACTGAGAATATATTTGTAAAACAGTAGGTATTGTGGACAAACAATTTTAGTTAAAACCAGAAACAATTTAGTGCAAATTAGTATTCAACCATCTCAGCACATTGCTAGGAGCAAATATAACCACACCAGGTTCCCAAAAAGTAAGAGTAATATTCTTTCTCAAGGTAAGTACTGACATCACAATTTTGAGTACTGAAGAGGGAATGGGTTTCCTGCAAGGCCGAGGTTTACCTCTGTTTTCACTGTGTAAGATCTCTGTGTCTTTGATAATTTCACATCTTTGGCACGACTAAAGGATTTTTTAAATTCAAATTGAACTCCTTCAACTTGGCTAGTCCCTCCCTTCTCTCTCTTTCCCCTGACTTTCCCTATGGGATTCTTTCTTTTCATTGCCAAAGATTAAATTTTCTGTGAAAGCCTTGAAGGCAATAGACATCTATACTGGAAATGAGTTACAAAATTGTCCAAAAAGAGAGGAGCAATCCCAAAAGTTAAGTGAGAAAACTTCAATTCTTATATTGGGAAAAAAAAAAAGGTCTGATTTCAAACTGAGTTTCCTATTGACTTTTTTCCCTCTTGTCATTAAAAACAATCATCATTTAAATTGAATGAGAAACTATTATTCTTCTATGTTACCAAAGATGCTAGGTTGTGTATGTTTTAAACATCAAGCAAACATCTCTATAGAAAATGACTTGCTGCCAATATCTGGTGTGCCCAGGAATCCTAAATAATCTCATTCTTAAAGCTCATCCTTACATACCAGACTCTTCACATACTAGAATAATAAACACAATTAACCAAACATCTAAATTGTTTAAAAGGCAAGCACCTGTGTTTTAAAACCAACGTACAATGTGGGAATGGAATGTTCTTTGTCTTTACAATAGGCTGCAAAGTGAAGTACCCTAAGCCATCCCCATTAAGAATAAGAGAGCAATCTTTGGGTAGAATGACCCTTCTCCATATGTGCAGCTAGTGGAGACTTGCCAGACTTTTAGAACAGACGACATATGCCAGTTCTTTGTTGGTGGGTGAGCTATTCAAGATGGAAGGCTGAAATAGGATTCAGTTCTAATCCTGTTTGGGATGCTGGTTTTATTGGGTCATAGTTTAGTGGTTAGAAAACAACTTCATATCCCCACAATAGAACAGATTCATTGCTCCCTCCTCAAAGCTATGCACATGAAAGGCACCACAATGTTAGTAATGTGCAAACATCAAATGTAATGACTACAAATAAAAAAGGCCCACAGTATATATTGTAGACCTTAACTATTACCTTGTTATTTTATCAGTCATTAATCTTTCCACCCTCATATATGAAATATATTACAATAGTTTTATGTTCTACCAATTGGTGTGTGAAGTCATAAATTGTGCCAAACTAAATTGGTTGCTAGTTTAGACATGATGATAAGGGGGATCATATAAGAATTATGCATTATCAAAACTGTATTACCTCAACTTTAGTCAGCTGTTCAGTCTATTAATCCAAAAAGTTGTGAGAAGCCTGAGGCTGGATATGAGGGAATATGATTCAATGCACAAGAACTGAGCTCCAGATATTAGCTCTTATAAAATAGCCCCTTGAAAATGTCTTTTCTTTATGTTTATTTGCCATGGGAAATAGTATCAATTTTAGTTCCGTGTGAGAAAATTTAGCTTGGAGGAAAAAATCACATAGGTTATTATGTCAGGTCTCCCAAGTGGTTAGATGACCCTTCAATAAAGAAAAACAAAACAAAACCAAGGGGTCTTTTGCTTTTCTTATAATTGCTCAGGCTTTGATTCTATTGAAAAGTGACTTGAAAAGCCATTTTATGAAATGACTCTTTAATATTTGATAAATGAGGCAGTCTTATAGGCCTATATGGTCACATCAGTCATGCTTCTCAGCTAAAACTATATATGTTCACCTGGAATGGTCATTAAGCAAACCTTTCAAGATGACAAGAGGTCAGTTCTTCTGTCTCATTTACAGAAAGAAGAATAATGGAATAAAGTCTGGAGAGTTCAAAGGAAAAGAAAAGGGTATGCACACATGCGCGCATGCACACACACACACACACACACACACACACACACACACATCTTTCTAACCTAGAAAGGCAACATAATTTGTGGCAAAAAGTCACATTCTAAGTGGCAGAGTAAATAGGGAATATTTATTTCTAAATCCTCAGGACACTTCAATGAGATAGTAGGACAATATTCTTTTAGGCCCTTAATGATTGAGAAAATTGAGGCAAAGGGATGATGAAAAATATATGAAATACTACACTATTAATCTCAATTAAAACACAAGAACTTGCTCAAATATCCTCATTCAGAGATATGAACCTCTAGTGGAGAGTGAATTGAATTATATAGATAACAGATATTCAGTTCCATCTAGATCTAGATGTTATTTCCATTCTATTCTAAGTGAGAGAGCACTGCTTTTAACCACAGACTAAGATAGCTCTGGCGATCAGACTGTCAGATCTCTCCCTTGGATTTCTCCTCTTCACCCAACCCCCACACTCTATGTACTCCACACATACCTACCAGCTGTCCACAGGATCCAGCTGCTGCAAGGCAAGTTTTCGTATGATGGACAGCCATGGAAGCAGGAGAAGCCCTTCAGCAAAATTGTCCCTTTGGCCTCAGTTCTGAGTTTTGACACTGACACTGGTCTGGCAAAAAATAATACATATCTATTGTAGAAAACATGAAAAATACACAGAAGTGGGTTTTTGTTTGTTTGTTTTAAATCACTCAATCTCACCACCCAGAGTGATGACTGACAATATTTAATTTGGTATACTAAAAAAAAAAAAATTTTAGTCTGAAAAATCATGTAAATATTCATTAAGTTGAGTTCACACTGTATATGCAATTTTGAATCCTACTTTACTTCTATTTTTTTTACTTAACTTTATATTGTGAGTACTTCTTCATATCATAAAAGCATTCTTTGTAATCACCATACACATCCTTCCTATATAATAAAAGAATAATATGCAAATTGACCAAACAGCTAAACGACCAGTCGCATGATGTGCACTGACCACCAGGGGGCAGATGCTCAATGCAGGAGCTGCCCCCTGGTGGTCAGTGTGCTCCCACAAGGGGAGCGCCACTCAGCCAGAAGCCGGGTTCACAGCTGGCAAGCCCAGCAGCAGTGGTGGGAGCCTCTCCCGCCTCTGCTGTAGGTGGGTGGTAAGGAGTGAGGGGTCCTGGACTGCAAGAGCCCCGGACTGCGAGAGGAATGTCTGACTGCTGGCTTAGGCCCAGCTGAGGGACCCTTCCCGTTCCAGTGCATGAATCTCGTGCACTGGGCCTCTAGTCCCTTCTATATAAAGTAATGATTATAGAGAACAAGGAGAAAACACAAAACTGAAGGGAAAAAGTAAGCAATCCAACATTTGAGGATGGAAGAATGATCATTCCAATTACTAATTTGCAAATCCTACAAGTTATGGAGGAGGATGTTCAAGGGAAAAATTAGGAACTAGCACAAGAAGAATTAAGCTACTTTGATAAATGTATAAAATAATAAAAAGATCTTCTTTAGCAAAGGCATAATGTATAATATTTAAATACCAAGAAAACAATGGTTGATGTGCAGTGTCAAATTATATTGGTAAGATAAATGTAGTTTTATTAAATAATAAAAGCAAAATAGTTACATTTTTAAAAGATGCTTAGAGAAAATATGCAAAAAAGAGCTCATTAGCTGTAAGTATAATATTCTTAATTTGGTATTGCAGGTTATGACATTAGATTTCCTTTGCAAGCTTTAGTGAGGACATAGTAAAAGTGGTAATGGCAGAACTGTCCAATTCCCCACCCTATCCTGGACCAAACATTATTCTCAAGAACAAGAAGAGAATGTGGTAGTATTTAACCTCTAGCAAAGTATCTTGTGTTCACTAGAGCTTGATCCTCGCTTTGCTTCAGAAATATCTCCCACTTCCTAGTTATAGCTGGGGGGAATGGGCCAAACCTCTGGGCTAGAAAGACCTGGGAGGAAAGAGCTCAGATAAGAGCCTTAGAGAAGATTGTGGCTTATAAGCACACTAGGGGCCGAGTGCACGAATTTGTGCACCTTGAAAGCAACTGTGGGCTGTGAGGTTGTGGTGGACACGGGGGCGGGTCTCAGCCCATCCTCTGTGCCCCTGCCCAGACCCTCCCGCCATGGCCCCCAATTCCCTGTCTGCGGGTGGCCCCGCTCCCACTGCTGCTGCTACCACACACTGACGGCGCCAGCCCTGCTCGCACCTGCTGATGGTGTGGAGCAATTGGGGCTGGTGCCAGCAGCAGGTGCGAGTGGGCCGGTGCCATCAGTGGGTGTGAGTGGTAGCTGCTGCCCGATCACCCCTCAGGAGCAGGGGGAAGTGGAGAAGCCCTCAGGGGTGATTGGGGCCAGCAGCCACCACTCGCACCTGCTGACGGTGCCAAGCAATCGGAACTAGCGCCAGGCGCCAGCAGTAGGTGTGAGTGGCAGCTCTAGTGCTGGCTGCGGGTGCAAGCAGGGCCATTGCTGGCAGCAGGTGCGAGCAGCGGCTGCCAGCCCCGATTGCCCCTCAGGAGCAGGGGGAGGTGGAGAAGCCCTCAGGGGTGATCGGGGCTGGCAGCCGCCACTCACATCCACTGATGGCACTGAGCAATTGGGGCTGGCGCTGGGCGCCGGCAGCGGTTGCAAGTGGCGGCTCCAGCGCTGGCAGCCAGTTCGAGTGGGGCCAGTGCTGGCAGCAGATGTGAGTGCCCAGTGGGACTGTGGTGTGCGGGAGCAAAGAATTTTCAGTAACCATCAGAGGCTTGCCCCAATGACAGCGACTGGCGCCCCACCTTGGTCTGGCACCCCCGCTCACCTGCTCCACCATCCTGCCATGGCTGATGTCCGCCATGTTTTGCACTCTGCCACTTGCTGCCAATGCCTGCCATGTTCCGTGCTCGCCCCCTGGTGGTCAGTGCACATTATAGCAACCAGTTGTTCAGTTGTTCCACCGTTTGGTCTATTTGCATATTAGGGTTTTATATATACAGATAGGTGGCACTAACAATATTCTTTAAACATTCATTAAGCAAAAAATTTCCTCAATAAACTTTATTGACAGCCTAATATGTGCTATGCCAAATGATATAGCTGTAAATTAATAAGTGCTGTCTACATAAGAAAGTCAAAGAAAATATTGCCTGAATAAATTTAGAAAAAGGCTTAGGCTAATATTTTAAAAATGTGTAATAAATGGTGTGAATCAAAAATAATTTTGGTTGATTTAATTTCAGAAAGCTTTCTGATAGGGAAAAATGTGAATTAATAAATTGAAAAGGCAAAGTGGAGTAGTAGTCAGGAGACCACTCTCAGGCTTGCAGTAGTCATACAATTTTGAGCAAAACACTTAACTTTTCTGGACTTCAGTTTCTTTATCTGTAATACAGAAATCAGGGTCACAACTAAAATAAATAAAATACTCTTGTAAACAACTCATGGGTTTAAGAGGAAGTTACAATGGAAATAAAAATACATTTTTACAATATTTTTTATTTTTCAGTTACAATGAAAATGCAATGATATATTAGTTTCAGGTATACAGCATAGTGATTAGATATTTATATAACTTAAAAGTGATCACTCCAAAAAGTCTAGTATCCTTATAACACATACATAGTTATTATAATACTAGAGGCCCAGTGAACAAATTCGTGTACCAGTGGGGTCCCTTGGCCTGGCCTGCAGGATCAGGCTGCAACTGGCTCTCCGACATCCCCTGAGGGGTCCTGGATTGCAAGAGGGCACCCCAGGCCAGGCTGAGGAACCCCACTGGTGCATAATCGGGGCCAGGGAGGGATGCGGGAGTTTGGCCAGCCGGGGAGAGACTGTGGGAGGGCTCCAGGGCATGTTTGGCCCATCTCGCTCAGTCATGATCAGCCGGACCCCAGCTGCAAGCTAACCTACCGGTCAGAGCATCTGCCCCCGGTGGTCAGTGCACGTCATAGCAACTGGTTAATCGGTCGACTGTTTGCCCCCTGGTGGTCGTGCACATCATAGTGAGCGGTTGAATGGCCTTAGCATATCATTAGCATATTACGCTTTGATTGGTTGAACAGTCGACCAGTCGACTGGACACTTAGCATATTAGGCTTTTATTATATAGGAGGATTATTGACTATACTCTATGCTGTACTATACATTCCTGTGACATTTTTTATAACTGGCAATTTGCACATCAAAATCCCTTTCCTCTTCTCACTCATCCTCCCAACCCCCTTCCCATTTGGCAACCATCAAATTATTCTTTGTATCTATGATTTTGTTCCTGTTTTGTTTATTCCTTTATTTTGTTTTTTAGATTCCACATATAAGTGAATACACATGGCATATGTTTTTCTTTCTATGACTTATTTCCCTTAGTATAATACCATATAGGCCTATCCATGTTGTTGCAAATGGCAAGATTTCATTCTGCTTTATGGCAGAGTAATATTCCATTATATATATGCACATCTTCTTTGCCCATTTGTCTATTGATGAACTTAGGTAGCTTCCATATATTGGCCTTTATAAATAATGCAGCAATAACCATAAGGATGCATGTGTGTTTTTGAATTAATGTTTTGAGTTTCTTCAGATAAATAGCCAGAAGTGAAATTGCTGGATCTTTCTTTGCCTCGTGTTATAGCCTTTTAATAAAGTTTATTTTGCCTGATATGTGTATTGCTACCCAAGCTTTTATTTTTTCATTTCCATTCCATCTCTTTACTTTCAGTCTGTGTGTGTCTTTTGGTCTGAAGAGGGTCTCTTCTAGGCAGCATAAGTATAGGTATTTTTTCTTAACTGTTCATTGGAGTATTTAATCTATTTGTGTTTAAAATAATTATTGGTAGGTATGTCATTTATCAAATAATTTGGGATTAATTTGGGGCAATATAAAGTATTACTCCATTTTACTCAAAATTGGGTAATTAACCCTTTTTGTATGTCAGTTATGACTTGAATAAAGAGGGTGTTTAGAAACTCTTTAGAAACATTAAAGATGGCATTATCATGTGACCTCATTCCTATCTACAAATAACTGGGGCAAGGAAGCACCTTCTTGCCCTGGCCAGCCAGCTTGGTTGGTTAGAGCATTTCCCCATATACCAAGGTTGCGGGTTCCATCCTGTCAGGGCACACACAAGAATCAACCAATGAATGCATGAATAAGTGGAACAACAAATTGATGATTCTCTCTCTCTCTCTCTCAAATCAATAAATAAATTTTAAAAAAGAAAGTACTTTCTTTTGGATCTTCTCTTCCAATTTTTTACAGGAAGCTTTGTTGGCATTTTTGCAGTTAACTTTATGTTTAACTCAATGAAAAGGCTGAGTCAGTTGTATACATATTTAATTTTCTTGATTTTGACAAGTATTTATATATTACATGTAATAAAACAAATCAATTTTGTTGGGCTTTTTCTTTAAATTTCATATCATGCCTTTCTTTGAAATTCCACCATTTGCTCATTAATCAGTCTAACTTTATCATTCATATAGAAAGGTTTTGTAAACACCTTCCATATGTAAACAGTACTATGTCCTTTAATGATATGTGGTCATGATATTAACAGGATTTTATCTTGTGCTTCTGACTCCAATTTAGATTGCATGTAGGTAAGATTTTCTTTTCTTCTTTTTAAAAAAGTATTAAAATCAGAAAAGATTTTGTCTCTTAAGATTAATAATTTCCTGTTTTTCTTCTACAATGAAATTGTCTGGAAATGTCAATTTAAGTATAAGTTACTAAAACCTATTTTATTAATTTTCTTCTCCTTAAAGATAAATCAATTATGCTCAATTAATATTGGACAAAGGAGGCAAGAGCATATAATGGAGTCAAGACAGTCTCTTCAATAAATGGTGTTGGGAAAATTGAACAGATACATGCAAAAAAATGAAACTAGACCACCAATTTACACTATACACAAAAATAAATTCAAAATGGATAAAGGACTTAAACATAAGATGGGAAACCATAAAAATCTTAGAAGATTCCATAGGCAGCAAAATGTCAGACATATCTCATAGTAATATCTTTACCGATTCAGCACCCTAGGACAATGGAAACTAAGGAGAATATAAACAAATGGGACTACATCAAAATAAAAAACTTCTGCACAGCAAAAGAAACCATCAACAAAACAAGAGAGACCACTGCATGGGAAAACATATTTGCCAATGTTATATCTGATAAGGGTTTTATCTCCAAAATTTACAGGGAACTCATACAACTTAATAAAAGGAAGATAAACAATCCAATAAAAAAATGGGCAAAGGACCTATATAGACACTTTTTGAAAGTGGACATACAGAAGGCCAAGAGACATATGAAAACATGCTCAAAATCACTAATCATCCAAGAGATGAAATCAAAATGACAATTAGGTACCATCTCACACCTGTCAGAATGGCTATTATCAACAAATCAACAAATGACAAGTGCTAATGAGGATGCAGAGAAAAAGAAACCCTCTTGCACTGCCGGTGGGAATGCAGACTGGTGCAGCCACTATGGAAAACAGTATGGAGTTTCCTCACAAACTTAAAAATGGAACTCTCATTTGACCCAGTAACCCCACTTCAAGGAATATATCCCAAGAAACTAGTAACACCAATCAGAAAGGATATATGCACCCCTATGTTCATAGCAGCACAATTTACAATAGCTAAGATTTGGAAATAGCCAAAGTGCCCATCAGCAGATGAGTAGATTAAAAGCCAGTGGTACATCTACACAATGGAATACTATGCTACTGTAAAAAACAAAGAATTCTTACCATTTGCAACAGCATGGATGGACCATGGAGAGCATTATGCTAAGTGAAATAAGCCAGTCAGAGAAAGATAAATATCACATGATCTCACTTATTTGTGGAATATAATGAACAACAAAAACTGATGAACAAAAATAGATCCAGAGACACAGATGCATCGAACAGACCATCAAACCTCAGAGGGAAGGCTGGGGAGGGTTGAGGGGGGGTGGGTAAGAGATCAACCAAAGAACTTTTATGCATACATATGAGCATAACCAACGGACACAGACATTACATGGGTGAGGGCATGTGCTAGGGGGTGGCAGAGGCTGGGGAGAGGTCAATGGCGGGGGGAAGGATACATATGTAATACTTTAAACAATAAAGAATTTAAATATATATTTATATGAATAAATGAACTTATATATATATAAAGAATATATATATGTATATGTATATATATATATATGATAAATCAGAGCAGAGGGAGATGAATGACCAAAGGAAAATTCCATACTAAGGAGTGACTTCAACAGCCATTCCTGTTTCCTTGAGCTTTGAGACTGTAATATGCCTAAGTATTCGGGAATCTAATCTTTAAATACAAAGAAATATTGGCTGCTATAATTTGGAATTATGATTTGTTTGTATTCCTTGACTTGGTTTGGGTTCATGTATGGTAAAAAGATGAAGATCTTATAAAAATTATTATACAAACAAATATCAGAAATGTGTTTATTTCTATAACTAACTATTCAAAAAGATGTGTAAATACTAGTACAAATTGGTCCTTAGAACATGTTGGAAAGATTAGGTTATTATTGCCTCTATTCTACAGGCTCTCATGTTCAATAAAAGCTAATTGCTAAAATGGAAAAACATTTATCTTGTCTTGTATAGACAGCTTTCTTCAATTATGTGACTAATGCATTTTTTTTCAAGCATTCATCTGTTTTTGATCAATGAAGGATCATCCAACTTATCAAATTGTTCTTCTGTTCATTTATGTCCAATTCCTACATGGCCACAGTATAGTTTCTAAAATGTACATTTTTTTTCTTAGAATATCTCTGCATCAGGAGAATATGCTGCTCCTAGATTCTTTGAAGATGTCTAATTAGAAAAATTAAAATGAGTATTCTGTAGAATTTTAACTTGGGAGGTAGAATTGGCAGGAGACTGATTTAACAATATGTCTTGGAGGCAGCTGTGAAGGGTGGTTGCATTGCAGGGATCTGCACCCTTAGCCCCTCTTCTTAATAAGTTTTCACTGATTTTTAGAGAGAGAGGAAGGGAAAGGAATAGAGATATAAAACATCCATGAGAGCGGCTGCCTCCTGCACGCCCCCTGCTGGGCATGCACCCTAACCCGGAATTGAACCAGTGACCTCTTGGTTCCTGAGCCACACTGGCTGGGCATTAGCCCCACTTCTTGACAAGTTGTAAACTTCAACCTCTCTGCACCTCACTTTCCTCATTTGTAAAATGGAGTAATTATAGTTCCTACTTTATACAACTGTGAGGCTCAAGTGAGATGAAACACTTAAAACATTTAGAACAATGTGTAGCATGGAGTAGGCATTGAATAAACATTAGATATCATCTGGGGAGATTTAAAGGGGTATATGATTATGGACTTTAAAAAAATAAGTTAACAAATTATTTCTTTTTTCAATATCACTTCAGTTTTGTAGCAGAAGTTAGAAATGATTTAAGTTGTAAGAAAATTCTCCAAATAAACACATTCACATCAGAAAAGGTGGACTGTAGAAGAATCTGTAACATTTACATTGGTTCAAATAGAGGAAAAAGTCTTTTATCCTTTTCATGTAGAAGGAAGGCTATATGCAATTAGTGTGTGTGTGCAGTGTATCTTCTGCATTAAATGCATTAAAAAGCATTCAAAAGCATTAAATGGACACTTATTAATTTCCAAGAGAGTTTTAAAAAATACAGCCACTATTGCACTGCCAGTGTGGCTCAGTGATTGGGTGTCAACCTATGAACCAGGGTTCATATTCCTGGGTTGCGGACTTCATCCTCAGTGGGAGGCGTGCAGGAGGCAGCCGATTAATGATTCTCTCTCATCATTGATGTTTTAATCTCTCCCTTTCCCTTTCTCTCTGAAATCAATAAAAACAAACAAACAAACAAACAAACAAATAAATACCCTCACTGTGGAAAACAGTCTGGCAATTCCTAAAATTAAGAATAGAGCTACCATATGGCCCAGCAATCCCTCTCCTGGGTATATAACTGAAAAACTAAAAACAAAACCAAAAAAACACATGTATTATTAACTTGGCCAAGATACAGAAACAACCAAAGTGTCCTGAGACAGAGGAGTAAATAAAGAAGAGGTGGTTCATAAACACAATGGAATACTACTCAGCCATAAGAAAGGATGAAATACTGCCATTTGCAACAACATGGATGGACCTTGAGAATATTATACTGAGTGAAATAAAGCTAAGAAACATGTTTCACTCACATGTGGGATATACAACTGAAACTGGTGAACACAAACAGCAGTGCGGTGATTGCCAGAGGGAAGGGGGTGGGGGTGATGGGCTCCTAATATATGGTGATGCGAGAAGATCGGACTTTGGGTGGTGGGCACAGTGTTAATACAGATCTTGCAACATGGAAACCCACACCTGAAACCTACATGATCATATTAACAAATGCCACCCCAATAAATTTAATTAAAAAAGGGGAAATTTTTTTAAATTGATTTTTTGTTGTTGTTGGTGTTGTTAATCCTCACCCAAGGATGTTTTTTCCACTGACTTTTAGAGAGAGTGGAAGGGAGGAAGGAAGGAGGGGCGGAGGGCGGGGGGGAGAGAGAGAGAGAGAGAGAGGGAGAGAGAGAGAGAGAGGGAGAGAGAGAGAGAGAAATATCTATGGGAGACACATTGATTGGTTGCCTCTCCCACACACCCTTGACCTGGGCCAGGGATTCAACCTGCAACCCAGGTATGGTACCTTGAATGGGAATCTAGCCCGAGACCCTTCAGTGCATGGGATGATGCTCTAACCATTGAGCACACCATCCAGGGCTTTTTAATGATTTTTTAGAGAGGGAGAGGGATAGAGAGAAACATCGACGTGAAGTGTGAGCGCAAACATCAATCAGCTGCCTCCTGCACGTCCCCCACTCACAACCTATCCCCCACTCACAACCCGGGCCAATCCAGCCAACTCAGGCATGTGCCCTGACCCACTGGGAACTGAACTGGCAACCTTTTGGTGCAAGGAATGATGCCTAACTGAACCACACCACCAGGAATGTAATCTTAATGGGTCAGTCTGGAATTTACTGGTTAGAACCAATGCGGTAATTTGCCATGTGACTCTGTATTTCCTCCACCCCCAGAAGCTGAAACAACCTGCCTGATAACAACCCCCTTCCCTGAGGAAAGCTAACCTTGCCTGACACAATGCTGTCTTTTCTTCTGCTAATAACTTTGTTCCACCCAGTTTCGGCGTCTAAAAGCCTTCCATATTGTACAGCTTCTTGGAGCACCTCTCTACTTGCTAGGTTGGATGCTGCCTGATTCATGAATTGCTCAATAAAGACAAATTAGATCTTCAAATTTACTCGAATTTTTGTTCTTTAACACTATGATTAAAAATGTACCTTTTTTTTCAGTTGACATTTAAAAATTCTGGATAAGTAATATTGTATGACTGAAGCACTGGTTAGTCAGAATAATTCCTGGAGTAGAACGGTGGCATATTTTCTGCACACATTTTCCTTTAATATCTACCTTTGCCACTCACAGTCATTCTGAGTATTTCCTTCTTGCTCTTTGAGGGCTTTACTTCTGGAGAATTACTTGGCTTTAAATACAGACCTGTTTCACAGTTCTCACCACTAGGTAAATTATATTGTAATGTTCAGTAAATTTTCTATTTTATGGTAGGAAAAAACACTAAACATGGTGAGATCTACATGTTAGTTTGCAATGTCACAATAACTAGGTTTAAGTAAACACTGCACTACACATTAGTATCTTAGTCAATAGAAAGTAATTCAGGGCTACACCTTCAAAATGCAACAGGTGAAATTCAGTCTTTCAAAAGGCAAAGGATAACTCTACGTACTGGGTTCAAAGGATTTATGACTTCATTACACATAGCAGTAGGCATTCAATATTAATGTAAAAAAGTCCAGACTTTATAAATTAAGTGGTAGTAACATGATAACACCTAGTTTTTTAAGTGCTTCTTCTTGTTTTAATGTACTTGTGTTCATATATTGCTGGTCATAGAAATGTTGGCAGAGAGGAGTTGGGGAAAGACACACACACAGACTTTTTTTTATCTCAGGTTTCCATAATTGCAGAGTTGCTCTTTATATCTTAATGGGATTCAAGGCAGCTAAAACAGGAATTTGAAAATGATATGGCAGACAAAAAAGGAAAAACATTTGAAAAGACCATATTTTCTTATGTTATCCTAGAAAATATTCTTTAAATAAAATTCTCTTTTAAAAGAAATAATATTCCTACATAAAAACAGCCAAAACAGCAATACTCTTTACTCCTGGTTATTGGTACAATTATCTGCTTTTATAGGATTATTCAATAACTTATTCTTTCCACTTTGGGTAAAACTTTATTATAGGTGTTTCTTCTGCTTCTAACCATATCAGCAGGATCATAGAGGGTATTAAGGTGCCCCGAGGGAGTGTTGAGCTGTTGTTTGGGATAATTTTTAAAACTCTGACCTAAGGCAACATTTTGAGAGACCAAGAGCATTTTCTTTCACACTGTAGCCCAAAGAAACACATTTTGCCCTTCAATATTCCACTGCAGTTGCAATTGGCTAGGATAGTTTACATTTTCCATTCAAAAACTGTTGAAAAAGCACATCAGATTTGCATTTCAACAATGGATGGCAACCATTACAGGCATGTCACCTGAAATAAAAGCATTTGGGGTATTAAAAAAGAAATACTTTTGTAAAATACACAAATGGTCAATTATATAAAAATACAATCATTCAGGTATTAATGAATATCACAAAACAAGAAGAATCTTTTCAAACATATTTGATTTTTATTGCATATCACTTTCACTATTTCTCAGCACCAAAATTTTGTACTTAGCACAGAGCTCCACATTAGTAATTTAATGTTAAAAAAAAATGTAGTCCTGCTTTTTGGGGTGAAACCACAGAAAAATCAACAATATACCATAGTTTTGATACATGGGGTATTGAGGGTGTACTTCTGTCCAATAATATAAGAGAATGGTGACATGAATTTTTGAGATGGAATGAGGGGAAAAGTTTAGAGAAACCTAAAGGCAACAAGTTAATTTGACAACTATGTCTGTCCAGATCCTGCACAAGACTATAGCCGTTTATGCTTTAACAAGCACTTCAGAGAGGATTGTAGATGCTAAGTCTGCAAAAGTTCCTGAATCAGGTCGAACTATAAAGGTTTAGTCCCCCAACTTAGAACCTAGTTAAAAAAAAAAATTATCTCTAGGGTTTGCCATATTATTATTGTTTTTTTTTTAAATTCCTGGGCCAAAAATACATTTTCGCCTCCTAGTAAAAAAAAAAAAAATGCTTAGGTCTAGAATGTTTTAACACGTTAATGCCAGGGAAGCAACTTCACTAAATTGCCTCCCATCAAAGGTAGCATTGCTTCTGTAGAAATACGGTCAGACCCACGCAGGTTTTTGTTTTTAAACTCGAATCGCCACTGGTTCTTTCCTAAAAAGTAGTCTTCACTTTTGACTGCACCCGTGTTGCCACCCTGCCGAGGCCACTTTTTCTTTTAAGTCAAACCGGCGGGGGCTACAGCCGGGACCATTCAACGAAAAGCCGCCCCCCTGCTGGAGGCGGGCTCCACCTGTTGAGGTCAGTGAGCGCCTGAGCCGGGCGGCTTCTCCCTCCAGGTACGGACGTCCGCCGAGCGTTCCGTCTCTCGGAACCAGTTAACCGCAAGCAG
>NW_005356437.1:4172358-4236773 GCF_000412655.1 Myotis brandtii
AGTTGCCCGGAGAAGGTGGGCATTTCTCGGCTTTGCCAGCCCCTCTCCTGTCTCCCCCGCCCCTGGTCTCCCCCTCCCTCCTGCCCCGCACCCCACGTGAGGCGGAATATAAAGGGGGGTGTGAGGCTAGAGGGGAAAGTGAATGGTGAAGGACTGAGGGGGTCCCCCCTTCGGGTCCCCGCCCGCCCTGTTCACCCTCGTTCATCCTCCCTTCCGAAGCTCGCCCTCGAAGGCAGGAGCGGCCGGCGCCTGCGGCGGAGGAGGAGGAGGAGGAGAAGGAGGGATCACGCCGGGCGGAGCGTCGGGCCCGCTTTCCTTCCCGGCGTCTTGAATACAAAGATTACCGTGCAGAAGGAAATTGCACTCGCCTCCTCCGCCCCCCGTACCCGACACAATGCATCAGCCGCCTGAGTCCGCCGCCGCCGCGGCCGCTGCAGACATGAGTGCTAGGAAGATGGCGCACCCGGCAATGTTCCCTAGAAGGGGCAGCGGCAGCGGCAGCGCCTCTGCCCTCAATGCAGCAGGTACCGGCGTTGGTAGTCATGCCACATCTTCCGAGGATTTTCCGCCCCCGTCGCTGCTCCAGCCGCCACCTCCTGCCGCATCTTGTGCGTTGGGACCACAGCCTCCGCCTCCACAAAGCCTGAACCTCCTTTCGCAGGCTCAGCTACAGACACAGCCTCTTGCACCAGGCGGAACTCAGATGAAAAAGAAAAGTGGCTTCCAGATCACTAGCGTGACCCCGGCTCAGATCTCTGCCAGCATCAGCTCTAACAACAGTATAGCGGAGGACACTGAGAGCTATGACGATTTGGATGAGTCTCACACGGAAGATCTGTCGTCTTCCGAGATCCTTGATGTGTCCCTTTCCAGGGCTACTGACTTAGGAGAACCTGAACGTAGCTCCTCAGAAGAGACACTAAATAACTTCCAGGAAGCTGAGACACCTGGGGCAGTCTCTCCCAACCAGCCCCACCTTCCTCAGCCTCATTTGCCTCACCTTCCACAACAAAATGTTGTCATCAACGGGAATGCTCATCCACACCACCTCCATCACCACCATCACGTTCATCATGGGCACCACCTCCACCATGGGCACCACCATCCTTCCCATGCTGGTGTGGCCAGTACATCCATTCCTGGAGGGCCACCCTCAAGCCCACTCTCCAGAAAACTCTCTACAGCTGGGAGCTCTGACAGTGTTATACCAGCTGCACCAACTTCTGCTGTATCATCGGGTGGCTCACCTGCATCCGTAATGACTAATATCCATGCTCCCAGTACTACCGGCAGTATAGGTATAAATTCTGTTGCTGGCACTAATGCAGTGAATAATGTTAACATTACTGCTGTGGGTAGTTTTAATCCTAATGTGACAAGCAGCGTGCTTGATAATGCTAATATAAATACAAGCAATATTCCTAGTGCTGCTAGCGGGAGTGTTGGGCCTGGAGTTAACAGCAGTGTTAATGTGAATATCTTAAGTGGCATGGGCAATGGTACTATTTCTTCCTCGGCTGTTGTTAACAGTGTCCCTAATGCAGCTGCAGGGATGACTGTGGGATCAATTTCAAGTCAGCAGCAACAACCAACAGTTAACACTTCAAGGTTCAGAGTTGTGAAGTTAGATGCTAGTTCTGAACCCTTTAAGAAAGGTAGATGGACTTGCACTGAGTTCTATGAGAAAGAAAGTGCTGTACCTGTTACAGAAGGTGTGGTTATAAATAAAGTGGTGGAAACTGTAAAACAAAACCCAATAGAAGTGACTTCTGAGAGGGAGAGCACTAGTGGGAGTTCCGTGAGCAGTAGTGTCAGCACACTGAGTCACTACACAGAGAGTGTGGGAAGTGGAGAGATGGGAGCCCCTACTGTGGTGGTGCAGCAGCAGCAGCAGCAGCAGCAGCCACAACCAGCTCTTCAAGGTGTGGCCCTTCAGCAGATGGATTTCAGTAGCACTGGTCCACAGAGTGTTCCGGCAGTTAGTATATCACAGACTGTTTCTCAGTCACAGATCTCACAAGTACAATTACAGCCTCAAGAACTGAGCTATCAACAAAAGCAAGGTGTTCAACCAGTACCTCTACAAGCCACTATCAATGCTGCAACTGGTGTCCAACCATCACCTGTTAATGTTGTTGGGGTAACTTCAGCTTTAGGTCAGCAGCCTTCCATTTCTAGTTTGGCTCAACCCCAACTGCCATATTCTCAGACGGCTCCTCCTGTGCAAGCTCCCCTTCCAGGGGCACCACCCCAGCAGTTACAATATGGACAACAATCGATTGTTTCCACACAGATGGCCCCAGGTCATGGTAAACCAGTGACTCAAATTCCTACTTCAGAGTATGTACAGCAGCAGCCGATTCTTCAAACAGCAGTGCCCTCTGGTCAGCCCAGTTCTGCAGGAGTGGGAGGAGGAACCACGTTGATTCCTATGGTTCAGCCACAGAGTATCCAGTTGCCAGTGCAGCCCCCAGCAGTCCAAGCACAACCTGCAGGGGCATCTGGCCAGCCTGTTGGCCAGGTTCAAACAGCAGTATCTGCTGTACCTACTGGCAGTCAAGTTGCAAATATTGTTCAACAAGCAAATGTACCCACTGCAATGCAGCAGGTCTCTTCCCAAGTCACACCTTCAGTTGTTCAGCAAGGTGCTCCTCCATCTTCACAAATAATTCCACCTGCTCAAACTGCGGTTATTCATCAGGGAATTCAAACTAGTGCTTCAAGCCTTCCTCAACAATTGGTCATTGCACCCCAAAGTACATTGTTAACTGTGCCTCCCCAGCCACAAGGAGTAGAATCAGTAGCTCAAGGAGTTGTCTCACAGCAGTTGCCTGCAGTTAGTCCTGTACCCTCTGCTAGTAGTATTTCTGTTACAAATCAGGTTAGTTCAGCTGGTCCTTCTGCAATGCCTTCTGTTCCAACAAACTTGGTTCCACCACAGAATATAGCACAAACCCCTGCCACTCAAAATGGTAGTGTGGTTCAAAGTGTTAGTCAACCTCCCTTGATAGCAACTAATATAAATTTGCCTTTGGCACAACAGATATCACTAAGTTCTCAGTTCTCTGCACAATCATTAGCTCAGGCAATTGGAAGCCAAATTGAAGATGCCAGGCGCCCAGCGGAACCCTCTTTAGTTGGCTTACCTCAGACTATCAGTGGTGACAGTGGGGGAATGTCAGCAGTTTCAGATGGGAGTAGCAGCAGCCTAGCAGCCTCTGCTTCTCTTTTCCCGTTGAAGGTGCTACCGCTGACGACACCCCTGGTGGATGGAGAGGATGAGAGGTAAGATCATGCCCTATTTCTGCAGACATTCAACAGATTCAGAGTTTATTTAGTAGCTATGTATATATATATATGCACAAACTAGTCTAAAGCATTATATATTTTTTCACTTTTGTATGTGAAAATTCATCTTTGTGATGTTTTCTAGAGCAGGAGTGTTATGGAATGGTTTCAGAGTGGATAGGAAATGGTGTAAGTAATATGTAAATATTATTTGAAAGAATAGTTACTGAGCATTAAGAATAGGTTTGGGAGCACTAAGTGGTTTTGTTATTTATAAAATGCTTTTTTAAAGATTAATTTTGAACAGAAACTTAACTTTTGCTAACCCATATAACAATCTATTCTTTTGAATTACTAAAATCCTTACCATCTTCTCTTGGGAGGGGTGTGGTTCCCACATTTGTTCCTCCCTTACTAGACTGGACAATCCTTTTCAGTTCTACTGTGTTTATCGTAGTCTGTGAAAGATACTGTTACCTGCTTTTCCTAGTCAGACATTATAGGAAAGATGACTTGATCTGGGTTATATAGATTGCTTTCATACTGTAATTAACCAACTTTGTGTACTTATTTAATGCTCATTTTGTCTGAACAGTGAAGGAGGAATGGGAATCTTCAAAAGTTTTTTTTTTGGTGCGGGAGGAGGGCATACACTGTCAAAATAACCAGATTTCTTTTTGATGGTTGTATGCTGTACATTTTTGCTTTTGCATAATAGATCAAGGTGGTAGCCATTTTAAGAGTAAAGAAAGTAAGTCTTGGGGGGTTGAATTTATAGAGACATGAGAATAAGACTTTGTTTTGCTAATCTACTCCACCTGGTCCCTTCTTCCCTTATAAAAAACCCCCATAAAGCCTAAGATATATTATTAAACTAGTGTTTTCTTAATTGAATTGGAACTAATGTGCTAATCACACTTATTGAATTAAATTATGTCTTTAAAGCCCACTAGCCAGAAAAGTTGTGAAATCTCTCATGATTCTAATTGCTGTAAACTAAGTTGACTTTAAAGAAATGTTTTCACAGATTTGCCAGTCTGACTAATCTTGATAAAATAATATCAAAGGAGTTATGACAAAGGCTGTACATTTTCACTGTGGAGCTGTAAGCTTGAAAGATATTTAATTATTTTAGTTTTAGTCGGAGGTTTTTGTGATTGAATTTTCATCAAACCGATTGGACCATTTATATCCTAAATGTATATTTGGGGTTTTCACTTTGGAAGAATTGGGCATATTTCAAAAGATTGCAGTTTTAGAAAAAGACCAAGTGTTTCAGTAAGGTTTTCATGATATTTTAGTTACTTAAAAGAAGGTAAAGGCATGGTTTACTGAAGTAATTTAAAATCTTATTTTCAAGATTTTTATTATTTTTCTAATAGCCATATAATTAGAATATTGTTATCTAACCAAATGTATTCTGTACCATATACAAAACTGTACTTTAAAAGGTAGATCTTTTATAGGAGGTAGTTTTCTTAATAGCCTATTATAGTTATTGTTAAACTTTTAGTTTTATCATATGCTAATACTCATTTGTAATTGCTAATATTCACCTATAATTTTAAATAATTATTTGCCCCAAATATTAATGTTTCCTAAATCTAAAGGGTGAAGTCCCTATAAAAATAGCTGTATTATATGGGTGGTAAATTTAGAGAAATGGAAGACCTGTGAAATATATAAATGAAAACCACACATTTTGAATTCAAACCTGCCATGATTTTTGTTAATTAGCATTTGTGGTCTCCTGGCATGACTTTCCCCTTTTTTCCTCCTGGTGGTTAGGCATGATAGAGCTTCCTACAAATTGTTGTTCCAGACAATTAAAGTCAGATTTTTGCTACCTTCAACTAGGTTTTTAACTGTAGGGATAGAGTCCCAGTTTAAAGTATTAGTATAAAATTAATTTTTCCATATAGTAACTGGATAAAGACACATTAGGCACAAATTATGTACAGAAAGGTTTAGAATTAAAGGGACATAAAGAAAGACTGAAAAATCTGATTAAATATTGGTAACTTAAATATTGCTAAGGTAAATTTTGTAACTTGAGTTGACTGTTTTGAATTTACTACATATTTGAGCTTTTGTTAAGTTAACATCAAAGTAAAGTCATCAAATCTGGAACATTTTTGTTTCAAAGTTATTTTTTAAATTCTGAAAAATGAAATGTTTCATCCCTAAAATACTCTAAAGGTCAGAAAGGTTAAATATATATATTATTTTCTTTATTGTATTTGGCTACAGATTATTTCTTTTGTCACTATAGTTGGGAAAAAATGTTTTATTTAAATTGCGCTTGGAAGGAAATTTGAGAATATCTACAAGAGAAAAAAGTGATAATGATTTAAAAAATGATTTTCTCTTTTCTTCTCATTAGTTTCTGTCACTTGCATATTCAGGGCTTGGTCACCTGTTTGTCTGTCATGGGAGAAAGGGGTACATTATAATTTAAATATTATGACTTAAAAACATGTTAAACTTTTGGATGTAGGACAAATCAAGGGTAGTTATTCTGTAGTAATCTTTTGAAATAACACTCTTAATACTTTAAATTTTAAAATGTTTATTAGACATGTGGAAATGCTTTTTGGTCGCTAGGAGAGACTATAAACATTAGAAACATGGATCAGACAGTAAGATTACATATCTTGTTTTTAAAAAGTCATTCTCATTAAAAGGTCTTAATTTCTTATTTTAGTCTTTAGCATGAACTTACCTTTTCAACACAGGGAAAGATAGAGGTATTTGACACTGATATATAATTTTTTGTGTTTTCTGATTATTAGTACAGTCTCTTAATGTGAAATTATTCAAACTTCTATTCATTCTTCAAGACAGCTCAGATGTTCCCTCTGAAGCATTCTCTTCACCCAAGGAATGTTGTTTCCTTAGCACTTTTTGGTGTTTTTCTGTATAGGCACTACACACATTCAATTTATGTTTACTCATCTTTCCCATAAGACTGAGTTCCTCAAGGGCAAGAACTAAATATTTTTTGAATTAATTAATGAGCAGACCTTTCTATGCCTTTTCTACCATGATTTAAATTTTATCCTGTCTTATGTCAGAGATGCAGGATCATATAATTTATGCAACAAATTGAAAAGAAATGAATAAGATTTGCTTTTTGTACCTCTTTTACCTCACCATTCCTTGAGATGAGTTGATACTGACCTTCTAAATATAGTGCCTGTTATACGGTAGGCCCTCAAATATTTATTAAAGAGAAATGAGAATTACCTATAAAATAAGAGTTATATTCATTTTGCCTATTTTCGAGGATGGTAGCATCAGCTAAATACATTAACTGTGAAATACTAAATTACAAGTTTTAATTTTATTTAGGGTGTACCTACACAAAGAGTCAAATAATTTACATGGTTATCAAAACAAAAACTTCCTGCCCCCTTCCTTTCCATTTTCCCTTTTCCAGAAGCAATCACTTTCACCTTTTTTAAGTTATTATTGTGATAATACCTTGTAGTCTCCAAATAACTTGTATTGGTTACAAGCATGGACTCTGGAATTAGACTGCTTAGGTTTGTCAATTACTAGTTTTATGTAATGTTGGACTACTTAAACTCTGTGTCTCAATTTACTCATTTTAAAAAATAGGGATTAGTTGTACCTAATTCGTAGGTTTGTTATAAGAATTAAAGGAATTTGGAAAGCCCTTAGAACTGTGTCTAACTCATATGCCCTACATAAGTATCTATATATATAATCTCTATATATAAAAGGCTAATATGCAGTGTCCCCTAGGGAGTTTGACCAGGAGAATGGGAGTTCGATCGCTCGCTATGATGTGCGCTGACCACCAGGGGGTGGCGCGGAACATGGCAGGCAACCAGTGGCAGGGTGCTGAGGGAGCCAGGGAAGGAGGAGGCAGGGAGGTGGCGGGGGTGGGGAACATGATTGGTCCTCATCACAGGCCAGGCCTAGGGACCCTATCCGTGCATGAATTTCGTGCACCGGGCCTCTAGTGTGTTAAATAAAATAGTTCTTTTGTTTTTGGTCTTATTAGCTTCTTGGGTAGAAAATGAAGATTTAACTTTGTTGTCATCATGTACTTAGCAGTATTCCTTCCTCTTAATAGTTATGATATTATATCACTGTTGATTATTCAGTATTCTTGTAAAACATGATTACTTTTCCTGTCCTGTACAATGTCCTGAACTTGCCTGCCTTCTTTCATCCCACCCCACCTGTCTAATAAATATAGTATACTAGTATATGTAGTATATATATTTCTATATACTCTTCAGCATATAGAACTGTTTGTGAGTCTTTCCCCCCCTCCCCTCACCACCAAGTTTTCCTGTATCAGCATAATCTGTTTCCTTCAAGTGCCTTTTGCCCATTTTTATATGTTTTGGGCTTCACCTTTTATGATAGAGCCTTTTATTAGGTGTCCAATAATTCTTGGTTGTCTGCTTGTACTTAAGTGTAGGAGACTAAAGAGTTGATAAGGAATTCTTAGTTACATATCTGTATATCAGTAGTTATGACTAGTTCAACTTTCCATCAGATGTCTTTCAAGATGTTCGGACATATCAGGTGTTGTTATCAGTTTTACCTTCCTGAGGAAGTCTCTCAAATCCCTCTGACCTCCATTATGGACTGATCGCCCTCTAGACTTGGTACCCAACTTTTATCATGGGATTCTCTTCATTTTCTTCTGTGGTTGGATCTCTGTTTTTCCAGTGACCCATGTCATGTTTATTTTTGGTTTACTTCATGTTTTAAAATCGCTTTAGTTTACTCTAACACTTATTTGATTCTTTGGTTAGGTAAAGAATACCAGATGGGAAATTGTGTTATTTTATAATTTTGTTCCGTTGATATTTAGCTTCCAAATTGCTTTTGAGGAGTTTGAAGCCATTTTGATTCCTTCTATATAGTGTGTGACCTGTGTGTATGTCAGTGATGGCGAACCTATGACACGCGTGTCAGAGGTGACATGCGAACTCATTTTTTTGGTTGATTTTTCTTTGTTAAATGGCATTTAAATATATAAAATAAATATCAAAAATATAAATCTTTGTTTTACTATGGTTGCAAATATCAAAAAATTTCTATATGTGACACGGCACCAGAGTTAAGTTAGGGTTTTTCAAAATGCTGACACGCCGAGCTCAAAAGGTTCGCCATCACTGGTGTATGTGTTTTGTTTTTCTTTTCTTTTTCCCCCCTTGTTTCTCTCCTTCCTTCCTCTCTCATTATTGAAATCTCTGAAAGCTCTAAGGATTGTACTTGTTTCCAGAGTTCGGAAATTTTACAATGAGAATGTTCTAGTGTGGGTCTCTTCACCCATGGTGCTGAGTACTTGACCTGACCTTTCAGTCTGGAAGCATCTTTTTAATCCTGGGATTATTTTCTTGAATGAGGTTGAATGATTCTTTCCATTCCCCCCCCACCCCCTTCTTTTTTCCTTTCTCAAACTCCTCTTATTGGGATAATGGACCTTCTTGACCAGTCTTCAAATTTTCTTTCCTATTTTCATCTCCTTTTTTTTTTTTTTGCTCTACTTCTATTGAGTTTTCATCTATTATATATTTAATTTCCAAGAGCTTTTGTTTTTGTTCTTTTTAAATAGTATCCTGTTATAAAAATGATAGTACTTTCTCTAATATAATGAATATATAAATGATAGGTGTATTTTTGTTAGGATTTTTTTCTCCCTGTGTGATGTATCCTCCAGTTTTCTTTCTGCTTTTTTTTTTTTTTTTTTTTTTTTTTTTTAGTTTTTATTTGTTTTGGTCTTTATTTTTCAAGTTATAGCCTTTCCTTAGGTGGTTTGTGTAAGAGTAGGGGAATAAAACACTGATTAGAAAGTCAGGCTGGGTTGTTTGGTTGGAAGACTTTTGATATCATTGTCTTCAGGTCTTTCCTCCTAGTAGGTTAGATTCCCTATAGAAGGCTCTTGATTTCTTGCATGAAGGCCTTACCTACATTTTGAGGGAAGAGGAGAGGAGAATGGGGTAAAGAGTCTTGAGGAGTCTTAGCATCCTCATAAATGTGTCTCCACTCTGTTTTCAGTATGTTCTCCTGCCTACTCCTGTGCCTGATTTCCTCAATCTTGGGATCTTGTGTTTCATATTCTCCAGAGAATGTATTTTCATTTTTTTTGTTTGGGTTGGAGAGGGTTATTTGGGATCTGTGGGGCTTGCTGCTTAAAGAGACTTTTATTTTATTTTTATTATTATTATTTTTTATATTTTTAGTTAAAATATTATAATAAGTATTACAAAGGGTATTACATATGTGTCTTTTTTTTCCCCGCCCTTGACAATCCCCTGGCCTCCCCTACCCCCCAGTGTCTTATGTCCATTGGTTATGCTTATATGCATGCATACAAGTCCTTCGGTTGATCTCTTACCCCCTTCCCTCCTGCCCCCCAACCCTCCCCAGCCTTCCCGCTGCAGTTTGACAATCTGTTTGAGGCAGCTCTGCCTCTGTATCTATTATTGTTCAAAAGTTTGTAATGGTCTCTATTATCCATGAATGTGTGAGATCATGTGGTATTTTTCCTTCATTGACTGGCTTATTTCACTTAGCATAATGCTCTCCAGTTCCATCCATGCTGTTGCAAATGGTAAGAGAGTTCCTTCTTTTACAGCAGCATAGTATTCCATCGTGTAGATGTACCACAGTTTTCTAATCCATTCATCTACTGATGGGCACTTAGGCTGTTTCCAGATTAAAGAGACTTTTAAACCAACGTCCTTATTTTAGCACCCTCTCTCTCTCTCATCTCACATTAGATGTTATGTGGTATTGCCAATTCCTGAGCCTTTGGGGATTTTACAGTTTAAATTGGGTTTATTCTTGGTTTTCTCCACTGTTTGCTAGAGATTTGATTTCCTAGTGTTTTGCTAAGTCATTTGTCACTCAGCCATCTGTTTTCCAGCTTTCAAATTTTTGTTGCTATTGTTTTCTTAGTTTTTGTGACCTTGTTCTTTATATCTTAAAAAAATATCCCTTTTGTCACTTTTGTGAGATTTTTAGGAAAGTAGTGTAAAAATACGTGTGTGTTTACTATTCACACCTATCTTAACAGTGGAATACTACATTATTAAATATAACAACTTTGTGAATTTTAATAAAGGATTTGCTCCAAGATTTGATCTATAAAATTTATAATGTAAATTTTAAGAGTGGAATTGCTTTGCTTATATCTAACAGAAATAAGAATAACACTTCAATTCATAGAAGTGATTAAAATGTTAGAATTAGATTCAGTTAATATTTATTGTCACATTTAACCATCTCAACAGCCTTATGAATTAAATTTTTTTCTATTTTACTGGTGAATAAACTGAAGCTTATTTTGTTTATTAGAGAGGTCAAGGGAGTTGTCTGAGGTTCCACACATAGCAGTAAAGCAGAGCTAGGATAAAAAGCCATTTTTTAAAATCAAAATCTAGTGCTGATTCTACTACTCAGAACGACAAGAAGAGGTAATGCTGATGCCCATAAATAATAGAGTGGCTGAAAACATGAAAAAAGGGAGGCTTCATTGATGTGTGTATTAGTACAAGTAATGGAAATTGTTATAGAACATACCAACATTTACCTGTGAGCTCTTGGCAAGAAAAAAGTAGGTAAAGTCATCACAGTGGTGTACCTGGATGCAGTAGAAATTCAAATGTTAAATGAATTAATGTTAAATTTTATATCTTTTGAAAGTTATATGAGAATTATATTTTCAGGAAAATCATTTTAATTTTCTAATAACTTGAATTCAGTCTTTGTAATATTGGCTTCAGAATTGCAAAACAACTATATTTATTTCTTGTTTAGAAAGTTTGATTTAAAAATATGAAACTGCAAAGCACGATCTGTTCTGATCTTGCAATATTAGCATCCTAGTGGTTTTTTTCATGTCACTGTGTTGTTAGGGTTGACTATGTCATGGCAAGAATATGCTTTAATGGCTTATTGAAAGATTACATGAGGGAAAAAATTTAAGGCATGTTTACATTAGTTTATTTTTATTATTTTAAAAAAAAGTTTTTAAAATTGATTTTTAGAGAGAGGAAGGGAGATAGAGAGAGAGAAAGAAAGAAACACGGATGTGAGAGGGAAATAGATCAGCTGCCTCCTGCAGACCCTACTTTGGGGGGTGGAGGAGGCGGTTGGGGGATCATCGAGCCCGTAAACCAGGCATGTGCCCTGACTGGGAATCCAACCAGCAACCTTTCGGTGCACAGACGAAACCAAACCGACAGAGGCACACCTACCAGGGCTGTTTACATTATTTTGAAGAAATATTTATGAGTTTTAGATTTTATAATAATTTTTTTCTAGGTCACATATATAAAAATGTCCTCCTCCTCATCTGTGTCTCTTCCCACTCCCCTACACTCCCTTGTATTTTTTTGTTGTTGTTGTTACAAGTCAGTTTGACCTGGAAATCTTGACTTTTTGGTGACATTAGGCCAAATTGACCTTTGTTTTATTTCCTTCTTGAAACTCTCTTGCTTTCCATGGTATCCTTCTTAGTTCCTTCCCACACTTCTGGCCATTTCTTTTCAGTCTCTTTCAGATTTACTTCCTCTATCAGACTCGCAGTGCTGGAGCTTCTTTGGGTTTCTGAGTCCTCTTCCCACTACCTTTACCCAGGTAATCAATCATCTGTTCTATGGCTATAAATACAGTCTGTATGCTATCAACTCCTGAATGCATATCACTAGCCCACACTTCTCCTCTTAGCTTTGACTGATTGATATAGATGTCTGCCTTTATGATATCTCTATTTGCATTCTTGTAGGCTTCAATCTCAACAGATCACAAACTACCTAACTTCTCAAATTTTCTCCTTTAGTCATCCTCATTTTAATATTTCTTACTCTGTAAAGGCCTCTCACTAGCATTCTGCAAACATTGTTGCCTTTCTCTAATATTTTATCTTGTAGTCAAAATGATATTCTTAAAATGGAAATCTTTTCAGATCACTCACCCAAAACCCCTTTAAAGCCTTCCATTTCTTTTAAGAAAATACCTTTTGTTTTTGTTTACTTCTGGCCTTATGTGTCATTTCCTCCCTCACTTTCTGCTGCATTCCCACTGCTGTCCTTCAGTTCCTTAAGTTGCCATGTATTCTTACTTTTTCTTCTAGGCTTTGGCATATTCTGTTCTGTACCTGAACATCCCCTATGTCACCTCCCCTTTATTCCTTTTTAAAGCTTAACTGCCACTTTTTTGAGAGGCCTTCTCTAACCTGCCAATCTAAGTTCAGGTTTTTTGTTAATATTGTTCAATGTTTATTTTAGTTTGTAATTTTTTTAATTAAAAAATTCTTAATCCTTACCCGAGGATATGTTTGTATTGATTTTAGAGAGAGAGAAAGGCAGGGGTGGGGAGAGAAACATTGATGTGAGAGAGAGAAATTGATAAATTGCCTCACATACTCTCCCCAACTGGAGATTAAACCTGTAATCTAGGTATGTGCCCTGACCGGGAATTGAACCTGCAACCTCTTGGTGTATGGAACAGCACTCCAAAAACTGAGTCCCTTGGTTAGGCCAATAGTTTATAATTTTTGTTTTTTCGTGATTATCTGCTTGATGATTTTAAGCTTCAGGATGGGGATGTTTGGTTTGCTACTATATAGCTAAACTATATTTCAGACTCTAGGTACTTACAGACAGTAGGTACTCATTTATTCATGAATAAATGAAAAATATTTTTAATATTGGCATTAGGGCAACTTACTGTTTTAAAAATACTGTTGTGACATATTTGAAAGGTAAATAGGTTCTTTATATGTGATCATTTGATACTACTATTTTTTCCTTTAATAGAGATTATTGAGAATTAATTGATTACTTTTTGCTCTTTTTGAGCCAAAAAATCAATGTGACGTTGCTGCTTTTAACAAGCATTTTGTTTTAGGTTTATGCTAGTTTTGTATTTACTGATGTTTATGCCAATAAAATTTCTCCAGCTTGAACAAAACAAAATAAAATAGAAGCCCATTTTAAAATTAGAATATCAGTATTCTTTACCTACTTTTGATTGGGTCAGCTATTTAGCATATAATGATTCTTAAATATCTAAGTGCTACCTTGGAAATCCTTTGGTGTAGTTCCAGTTGTTGAAAATATAAACATTTAACTTATAAAATGACACTTTTTGTCTGTTAAGAGAGTTTTCTTTCTTAAACATTTTAGTAAACTTTGAGTTAATTATTTGTTTAAAATTCCTAGCTGATCTATTTTACTTAGATTATCGTAGTTACTTGTTATTAAACCAGTAAGTATTGGATTATGTCAAAGCAGAGGAACCATGAAAAAGGTTTGGCAGTGATCAGAATTAGCAATAAATTTCATTGATTTTATATGGGCATTAAATAGGAGTAAAACGCATTAAGAGATGAGGCCTTTAGGGAAGGGACAATGTAGAATCTGATGTGGTAGTGCAGTGATCCTCAGAGGCTAGTTCTGAGAGTCTCTGAAGGTTTTCTTATACTTTTTGTGGACGTAATGTTAAACTTGATGATATGGCTTAAAACCATGTTTGTGTTGACTGGGGAGAAGATGTACTGTGGCTTGATTTTTATTGAGTATTAACTTTAGATCATGGTGAATGGTATTGCTCTTTCTTGTCCTTGGAGCCATACGGAGTTACTCTGAACTTCTTAGGACAGATGGGGTAACATCTTATTTTTCCAGGTCTCCCAGATTATTTTTGTATATCGGTTCACTTCTCAGATTGGAACTCCTAATACCTTGTGTGTATGCCCGAGTATTATTTTTCTGAGTAAATTGTAGATGGACTGATTATAAAATTGCTTATTGTTAAGAGACTTCATTTTCTCCCAGCTCATCTAGTTATCTAATTTCTTATGTTATTAGGCTTTCTTAGTATATAGTCATATGGTAACAAACAACATAATGGACTTGTTAGGAATTTTTTTGGTTATTAGGCTTTCTTAGTATCTTCCTTAGACTTTAGTCACATGGTGACAAATAACATATTGGATTTGTTAGGAATACTTTGAAGGTATAAATGTACAATGGAAATAATATCTAGCATTGCAGTTTTGCTATTATGTCTAGGGGTGATAGTAATGAAAACCTTATTCTTGTGTGATTTTAGGGGGTTGTTTTAACAAAGCATTTTGCAATAGATTATGTCCTCTTGAGTCCTAACAGTCTTAAAAGCTTGTAAGATGCTTTTGTTCATTTTTCACAGAGGAAGAAATTGAGTATTTGGTTCATTTATTTGGTCAGTAATTAAATACTGAGTTGCTATTATGTGTTATGTACTGCTTTTAGCTTGTTCATAGACAGACTCTACACCAGTTTAGTAATAATAGTAGTAAAAGTGGTAGGAGTAGTTGAAATTATAGTACTTACATTCACTTTACACATATCAACTTAATTCTCAGGTCAACCTTATTTATTATTAAGTACCATTATTTATCCCCATTTTGCAGGTAAGAAACTGAAGAATAGAGAGATTAAGTAATTTATTCAAGGTCACATGGCTACTGGGCGAGGGCTGGGACTTAAGCTGGAATTTAAGTTCTGAGTTTGTGATCTTAACAACTTTTGTGGTCGGTTGCCTCTGTAGCATATGATTAGAACCAAGGTATTCTTTTGTTTCCTCAGTCAACTTAAATGCATCGGAAGGCACTAGGAACTGCAAATATTTCTTATCTCATTATATCCTCAAATGCTATTGTTTTTATCTTGGAAATTTTTGGGGGGGATGCTAATCTTGTTCTTGTACTCAAGAATATAAACTCCATGAGAGCAAGGACCTTACGCATTTAGTTTACATCTGTATTTCTACTTTATGCGATAGTGCTTGGTTCATAGTATTTTCTGAAATATTTGTTGAATAAGTGAATTTAGACATGTAGCAGGAAAAAACCCTACAAACATCCAACATAGGGAGATAAATACTGCCAAATACTTTGCCATACTGTTATCAATAAACAAAATGGCACAGCCGTTTTGATAGACAAGAAGTAAGAATCAATTCTTTCCAGATATGTTATTGTACCTATTATATTAAACTAGAGGCCCGGTGCACAAGTTTGTGCATGGGTGGGGTCCCTCGGTGTGGCCTGTGGGGATTGGGCCGAAACTCGTAGTCCAGCACTGCCTGCTGCTTCTGCTCATCCCAGCCCCACTGCACCTGCTGCGGGCTCGCGCCCAGTCAGTCCTGATCGGGAGAGGCTCTCGCTGCCGCAGCGGTGCCAGCCATGAGCCCTGCATCTGGTGCCCGTCCCAAGGGGGTCTGAGGAGGGTGGGATGTGATTGGCCTTCTGGGTAGGCGGTGGGACGTCCTTGCTGACCCAGGATCCGGATCCATCCCGCTGAGTTCTTGCCTGTTGTTGGGAGCCACCTGGCGGCTGCTCTTATATCATTTCTTCCTTGCGGAGCGTCAGGGCGGGGAAGTGGCCGCAGTGCCCAAGGACAACTTCCAGGAGGCCTGCGGCGCTGTTGGGATCATGCCAGAGGTACTGGTCCATTGATGCCTGGTCCGTTCTCCGGAGATTAGACCTGCAGGACTACTTGAGGTTGTGAGTGGCTGCCTTCGGGCTCTTGGGCCGCTGGGATAGGTCGGGTCGGTCAGCTGAGCGGCACTCCTGCTGTGGAAGTGCACTGATCACCAGGGGCCAGCTCCTGCGTTGAGCATCTTCCCCCAGGTGGTCAGTGCGTGTCACGGCAACCGGTCGACCAGTCATTCGGTTGCTTAGGCTTTTATATATATAGATTCTCTCTGTCTCCCCTTCACTGATCTATCAAATGGGTATATTGAGTAGGTGTAAATCATAATCTAGTAAAGCTTCAATCAGACACATTCTTGTCCTCAGAGGGAGTGCATACAACATATATGTGGGGAAATTATATGACTATGCAAATGCAAAATAACAGTTTTAAACTACATGAATTATGAAATTAAGAAACTAGAGCTGTGCCCTAACCGGTTTGGCTCAGTGGATAGAGCCTTGGCCTGTGGACTGAAGGGTCCCAGGTTCGATTCTGGTCAAGGGCATGTACCTTGGTTGCGGGCACATCCCCAGTAGGGGGTGTATAGGAGGCAGCTGATCGATGTTTCTCTCTCATCGATGTTTCTAACTCTCTATCCCTCTCCCTTCCTCTCTGTGAAAAATCAATAAAATATATTTTAAAAAAAAAAGAAAAGAAACTAGAGCTGGAAATCTTGAGATCTCATTCAACCCTTGGTTTATATGATAGATGGAGGAACAAGTTCAGAGAGGCTAAGTGAATTCTCAGACATAGTGCTATAAAATGTTTCTTAGATTGGAATTGGAACTGTAGTCTCCAAAATGGCATTAGAAATTGCAAAGTTCACAGATAGGATAAAATTGACCTTTGATTGATCAGGAAAGCAGTGTTATTTGAACTGATGTTTTGAAAGTTTTGGGTTGTAGGAGAATGTTTCAGGCAGGAGAATAGGAATACAAATGAGAGGAAGTAAGGAAAACATTCTGGGCATCAGTAAAGCAACAGTTGTACTTACTAAGTTTGTCTCAGGAAGTGATAGGAAATGACTGAAGATTGAATTGGGCAGTGATTTGGCCCTTAACTCTTGTTGACTAAATGATGTTCGAGGAAGATTGGTATAAAAGGAATCTGTAGTTTGTACTGGGGTGGGGGGTACACCTAGAAACAGGAAAGATCAGTTAGGAAATTATGTTTTTCTGTTATTAATGAGTGAAGTAAATTAGAGGGATAGTGATTTCCACTGTAAAATGATTTGGTATAGGAACCCTTTGGTTAGCAAATTTCTCAATTTATAAAAATTCTGTCTATGTTCACTTTCCCAGCTTCTTCCTTAAAGCAATGTGTTTCTCTTCTCATTTTAAGAAAGAAAATATATAACTTAATTTCCCAGAAAAGCTATTATCTACAGCTATGGTTTTAAAGGTGTTTTAAACTTCAGGTAGGATTTTTGGCCATTTAATATTTTCATAGGGTTTTTCTGTATCTAATCCAAAGCAAATGTGCCCCCAAATATATATAGTAGTAAAAAGAAATCCAAGTGAATATGAACTGATATTTTAGGGTGGGTTCTTTACATTTAGTGGTCATAGACACCTTTGACTGCTTCCTTTTCATATAACTGGATTCTATTGCCAATCTCTTCCAGATAATGGACAGAAGACGAATTATTTTTTTCCTGAGCACTCCTAGGTATCTATCAAAAAGGAAATGGTATAGATTTATTTAAAATGTGAAAAGCATTAATACTATCATGACACTAAATGTGAGTGAGTAATTTGTTTATTTTATTGACATTGAAGTACCACAAAACATTTCTTTATATATTGGTGCCTTTTTTTTTTTTCAGTGTGTTTGTCATTTTTAAATTTTGAGAATGTGTACATATAAAGGAATGTAATTTTTTAAAAGCACATTTTGAATTGCCCTTAGATTCCAAAGTCTCCTAGGTATTTGAAAGCATGTAATTTATTTAATAGTTATATGCACAGCACTATCTTTATCCTTTTATTTATTTATTTATTTATTTATATTTTTAAAATACATTTTTATTGATTTTTTACAGAGAGGAAGGGAGAGGGATAGAGAGTTAGAAACATCAATCAGCTGCCTCCTACACACCCCCCGCTGGGGATATGTCCGCAACCAAGGTACATGCTCTTGACTGGAATCGAACCTGGGACCCTTCAGTCCGCAGGCCGAGGCTCTATCCACTGAGCCAAACCAGTTAGGGCTCCTTTTATTTTTAATTAAAAAAAGAAGTTTTAAAAATGTGTTTATAAATTACAGTTGACATTCAATACTAGTTTCAGATGTACATCATAGTGGTGAGACATTTACATAATTTACAAAGTGATTCCCCCTGATAATTTTAGTACCCACTTGACCTATCTGTCCTTAAGGAGACCCTACAGTTGAACTCAAGGATAAATGTGTGTGTATACATGTACATATATAATACGCATACATACATGGAAAAAGATAACAGGTAACAAGTTCCATATATTCTCCTATTATTTTTGGTCCTTTGTTTTAGTTTTTTCACCTAATTATAATTTATTTCCTCTTCTAATATTTATAATTATTTTTGTAAGCTGCTTGAAATATTTTAGGGAACGGCAGGATAGAAATCCAACAAATGGGAAAAGTATGACAAAGTAGGATATGGTAAAATTTTAAGAGATACTAATAAAGCAGTATTGGGTGTTAAAAGGTAAAGATCACATGCTTTTGAGAAGGTGACATTTGAGAGGAGTTTGATTGCTGTGGGGATTAGCAAGTCATTTTAGTAGAGAAAACACATAAAAAAGGTTCAAGGTACAGGGAGTACTTATAGAAAAGAACTTGGGACATAGTCTAAGTTGGTAGGAGATAGTGTCTATATATAGGAATATAGAAGATAAGGCTTGCTTTGAAAAGCCTAAAGGCACGATTGAGAAGTCTGGACTTAGTTGGATATGGGATGGAGGCCCCTTTTAGGTTTTGTGCTGTGTAGTGGCTTGTTCACTACTGCGTTTTAGGAAAGTGGTGACTTTACTTGGAATGTCTAGTTGCTTCCTTAATATGGGGAATGAGAACTCAGTAATTCCTCTTCTGTCAGTGATAGAAATAGAGGCACATTATCTTTGTGGTTGCAATCTGAGCTAATGCTTTAAACCAGTGACCTTGCCCTCATTAGGAAAGCTAAAGGAGGTAAGGACCCAGTCCACATATGGTAACACTCCACTTATACAGAAGTTGAGCACTGGTAACCTAATCCTTTGGAACACAGCTCTGGAATGTAAAGGCTTCTAAAACTGCTTGAAATTGTTGTCACAAAATAAAGCCATGTGGAATTTTTTTGTGTGTATGGATATTTTTGCATAGCATTTCTGGTCCTTTTTTAGGCTTTTTTCTTTTTAAGCCTTAGATTTGCTAGCTTTATCATCTCAAAGCAGATGAAGGAAGGGAAGGAAAAGAAATAGGATTCTGAGACATGTAAGGTAACATTAGGAAAGTATCAGTTTTATAGCCTGACATCAAGATAGGAATTAGAAATTAAAACACACACACACAGAAACATGATACGGTATTGAATGTTCACCTTTTGAGTGTTAGATTATATTTGGTATATTACTTTAAGGAAGCATGAACATAACAAATTCCAGATAGTATTATTGGTTGAGCTATGGGCAAATATAAAGAGAGTATCTTTTTAGTCATATCTGACTCCACTGTATCATATAACTATTCACAAATCACTTTACTGCTCCATATTGCTTTTTTCCTATTGTAAAATAAGTGCTTCATATTTTTCCAGCTGTAAGAAATTAATAACATATTATAAATAAAAGTTCTCTACAAATAGAAATTGCTGAGGATACTTTCAGTAGTAAAATTATAAGTCCTTAATAGATGCTAAAATGTAAGTAATTAGTAATTTTATTTTTAGTGAAATTACTAATGAATAAATGACATATTAGTTATTTTTTACAAGGAATTTGTAGACAATTACTAATTTACATATTTTACTATAATAAATATTCTTCAATATTTGCTTTGATATATTTTTTAAATTATCTTTCTCAATACAGTAAATCAAATAATTGTATCAAGGGAAACTGATTTCTCTTATTTCAGATGTTTTTTTTTTTTAAATATATTTTATTGATTTTTTTACAGAGAGGAAGGAAGAGGGATAGAGAGTTAGAAACATCGATTAGCTGCCTCCTGCACACCCCCTCCTGGGGATGTGCCCACAACCAAGGTACATGCCCTTGACCGGAATCGAACCTGGGACCTTTCAGTCCGCAGGCCGATGCTCTATCCACTGAGCCAAACCGGTTAGGGCATTTCAGATGTTTTTAATCTCTTTTTAAAGAAATGGATAACTCAGACCACCTTCTTGCATAAGGAAGTTTTTGCTTATGCTTAATATTAAATTAATTTTTTCTTAGTTTTGTCCTTTTAGACAGTTTTGTTGTGGTATTTTCAGCAATGAAGGGTTCTATTCCTATGGAGGAAATACTCTTATGTTTTAAAAGTTACTTTTTAAAGATGGTATTCAGTGAAACTTATAATAGCAAATTTATTTTGGAAAAAAACTTTTTAAGTTATCTTTTTGCTTGATTTTTGTTTCTTCAAGAGTTTTGCTTTGGTTCAGGGTGGTTGAAGTGAATTGAGAAAAATCTCTGGTTTTGGCTATAGCTCTGTACTGTCCACTGCTCAGATGCTGATAAGCTATCAATAGTCTGGGTCTTTCCTTTTCTTTCTCTTTTAAAGGGCTTAATCACTGTAGGTTGCCTTAACTTCTCTTTTAGAGTCAAGCATAGAGCCATGTCTTATATTTGGTTGGTACTCCTGATTTGGCTGATTCCTAAGCTCTTCTTCATCATCATTGTGTTATTTTCCTCTTTGGGGGATCTACCAAACATTATTTACCAGTTATTCCCTGAAATGATAGCAGGATTTGTATGTTTGTGCAACCAGTTATATTTTATTAGGAATTTTTACCTGTTGTAAGGTTCCAGGGAGAAGGGGTGGATCAAGATCATGAGAAGATGTGGTAAGTCCAAACTAGGTATTTTATTTATTTGTTGTCTCCATTCTTTTTTGTTTGTTTGTTAATCCTCACCAAGAATATTTTTCCCATTGATTTTTAGGGAGAGTGGAAGAGAAAGAGAGAGGGAAAGACAAAGAGAAACATAGATGTGAGAGAAACATATAGATTGGTTGACTCCTGCATGGGAATCTGAAACCAAGGTACATGCCCTTGACCGGAATCGAACCCGTTATCCTTTGGTCCACAGACTGATGCTCTTTCCACTGTGCCAAACTGGCTAGGGCTCATGTCTCCATTCTTGAACCCCATAATAATAAATTACCTTGCTGCATCCCAATTCTTTTAGGAACAAGTATGTTCAGTGCTTTTTTAAGATATATAATATTTGAATTAGCAACCTCTTTAGCTCTTCTTTGGTAAATTTATATAAGATTCATGATAAATCCATAGGGGTGCTGAGTAGTATGTGACAGATAATTCTAAAATTTCTTTTACTATATAATTGGCTGAAATATTACTATCAGTAAAATATTGTTAAGTAACTTGGTCACATAACTACTAAATGATGGAGCTAGTATTCCACTAGGTCCGTGGTCGGCATACTGCGGCTCGCGAGCCACATGCAGCTCTTTGGCCCCTTGAGTGTGGCTCTTCCTAAGCCTTAGGAGTACCCTAATTAAGTTAATAACAATGTACCTACCTATATAGTTTAAGTTTAAAAAATTTGGCTCTCAAAAGAAATTTCAGTCATTGTACTGTTGATATTTGGCTCTGTTGACTAATGAGTTTGCCGACCACTGCACTAGGTGATTTGATTCCAAAGCTTATACTCTTAATCATTCTGGTGATTGCCCTGGCCCACTGATAAGCAGTAGTAAGAGGTGGCAACTGGCAACTATTAAAAAACAGTCGTGCCGAAACCGGTTTGGCTCAGTGGATAGAGCGTCAGCCTGGGGACTGAAGGGTCGGGTCCCAGGTTCGATTCCGGTCAAGGGCATGTACCTGGGTTGCGGGCACATCCCCAGTAGGAGATGTGCAGGAGGCGGCTGATCGATGTTTCTCTCCCATCAATGTTTCTAACTCTCTATCTCTCTCCCTTCCTCTCTGTAAAAAATCAATAAAAATATATTTAAAAAACAAAAAAAAAACAACAAAAAAAAACAGTCGTTAGTCTACCAGGCATTTGGTTCTATAGACATAATTGGTTCTTCGTTATAGAGTTGTGCAATGACTAATGTTCCTAATGATGATCCTTTCAATTTTAATATAGTTATTTTCTCTTACTACATTTTGAAAATTAGATTTTCCAAATTTTTGTGAAAGAGTGAACTTTAAATTTGGAAAATTTGCTTAGGTGGAATAGAGTTTCTGAGGAGTAAATGAATATAACAGTTTTATGACATGAACATTTCAATAAATCAGATGGTAGCGTTCCATTAATGCCAGCTTTTACTATAAGCTATTGATATTTAGGTTATTTTTTAATGCATAATGTTAATCAAATTACATTATAATACTTTTAAAGTAGAAAACTCACTTTAAGCATTTGAATCATAAGAGCATATTTTATGACTAGGATCTTTAATTTGTAATGGTTATAGCTTATATTTGCATTGTATGCTTATTGGAACAAGAAAATGCTAATTTATATGAATGCTTTTATATAAAGTTGAAAACCAGGATTTGCCTTGTCTTTTTACTCATTGTTATAGAAGAGGGAGTTTATTTTTTAATATAAGAAATTGCATGAGGTATTCTTTTAATTCAAAATTTTTGCAGTAGAGCTGCTTTCCTTTATTTTCATTATATTTTTTCCTGATTTATAAACATTGGAGCTTTAGAAGCACTTAGGATTTTTCTTTTGAATTGTAGTTAACAGTAAAGATCTATCTTAAAGGACATAACAGTTTAAGTTATTTAATAGTAATGTATCATGAATCTTATTCACGTGTTCCATAATAAATAGTCAAAAGTTGTTGAAAGCCAGTCATTTTTAAAGGTTGTATAAGTTAATGGCATTCAAGAAATTTTACTCACTGGTATGCTTTTGATAGCTTAAATTTGCCATTTTCCTCAATCCATGTAGGCAATCTAATTGAAGAGAGAGTGTTTTAAAAGTAGGGTTACTTTTTGTAAAACAGGCTAAAAGATCCACTTTGAGTTTTTTCTCTAATATTTAAAGTTTTAGTTGTGTTTCCAGTTGTACTCAGATTCTTAGCTCATGAAAATCTATCAGTAGCCTACTAAGTTAGCTTATTAAGAAATCACTCCAGTTTGCAAAAACAAAAGCTTTTAACAAGTGGGCACATAGGCCTAACAAAAATCAAGTTGTGCTGTATTTGAGCTTATTGAATATGTTACGTAAATGCCGTTAATGCCAATTGTTTGAGTTAGAGGCTTAATATATGAGTAGGGGAGGAGAAACAGAAATAGAAAGGTAATAGAAGAACATTAAAAGGGGTGGAGAAGATGTGGTGGTAATTGATAATTTCCTAAACAATTTTGTTGCCTGCATCTGTAAATCTAGCTATATAAATTACTTTAGAAAAATTACCTTGGCTAATTTAAACAATTGCCTGTTAGCCTAGTACTTTTGTCCTTTACTGGTATTGTGATGATTTATTTAAGAAATATTTATTGAATGCTTGTTACGTATGTTAGCACTGTGAAAAGATACAAAGGATACAAAAAGTCATGATTTTTGTCTGGTACCCTGAAGCATCATAGGATGTTGGAATATCTGAATTATTCAAATTATATTATGTTTAGTTGTCATGCTATATGTGGTGTGTATGACAGCTTTTTTATTCAAATAAGTTGATTAAGCTGTAGATTAATGAGCATTGAGCATAATGAGTTCGAGTTTAATGAGCATTAGCCTTGGCATTTATCTGGTATCTAATGTTGTTTATATGACCACTTCATTGTATGACCTTGGTAAATGTAAATGTTTACCAAGGTATTTCCTTGGTATGAACAGGTATTTCCTTACCTGTTCAATGAGAGCTACTTTTGTTGGAAGGATTAAAGGAGATAAAATATGTAGTACACCTAGCTCAGTTCTTAGTTTTGTAAAGGTGACTGCTCTTATTACTGTGACAGATGAGAATGATTCCTTTCTTTTGAGCACTGTTAATTAAAAGTAAAAGCTTGCCTACACATTCAGAGACTTTCTACACACTCTATTTTGCCTTCTAAACCAGTGATTCTGTGTTTTTGTGGTATTTTGGCATAGCCTTTCTTACCTGGGGCTCCATAAGAAAATTAATCTATACAGGAAAAGAGTGACTGCTTTCTCAGTTCTCCTAAGAATGGTGCATACCTGGTATCACCATTCTAGATGCATGAGAAAATGAATTTATTACTTGTAATGGAGTCATCAGGGATTCTTTTGCTGATTTCTGGGCTAGGAGTATACTATATCTAATTATTTGAGAAATGTTTCAGAGTTATTAAATTTACAGACACAAAAGTTGTTGCAAAGCACACCTTCCTCTCTTTTTTGATGGGGGTAGGGGAACATTACAAGAATGTAATGCCATGTAGCAGTTTGTTAATACTCCAAAACAGACCCATTTCCCTAATCAAGTGATTTAAAAAATTTTTCATACAAACATTATTTTAGGTGGGATAATGCCCTAAGGATCATATGCTTCATACTCAATCCCATTTGGGACTGAAAACTATCTCCTTTGAATGAAATTAATCAGTTTGTTTTTAATTAAGATAATGAGTTAGTGCCCGGTTAAGTTTTAAAAATTCATTGAGCTGGATTTTAAAACCTAGTATAAAAAGTTTCAAAACTAGTGATTTTTGGAATACTAGTTAGTTCTTCAAGTGAATACAATTAGTTCTATAGCCGAGGAATTTGGGGGAATGCTTTTTGTTATATACATCTTGGAGGTTGACATTGCATTTTAGTTTATTAAAGACTGAGAAATTCTGTAAAAGAGAGAGAGTTTTATTTATTAGCTTCAACTTTTTTGATCCTGTAATACCTATTAATGTTCTGCAGAATCAGTATTCCTTGGAACATTTATGAAAATGTTAACCTACTTCATTTTATCTATGAGAAATGTTCTGGTCATGCAGTTAAGTGATGACAGTCTTTAATTTGAGCCTGTCTCTACATGTATTCTACTCTAACAATTCCTTTTTTGCTGTACCACCCTATTTTTTCATAAGTATTTGGTTTATATAGAAATAAAAGTATAATTGTTGTCGTGTGAGAGTATACACCAAGTGACCCATCTGCCAGAAAATAACATATTTTGGGAAGTATAGCACTGACATATTTGCAGCCTCATTTAATTGGCCCTGTCATTGTAAATGGTTTGCAGACCTTAGGGATAGACTTCATGAGTTAGTATTTTCCTGGGAGAAATTCCTAAACAGGATAGAAAAAACTAGTTAACTCTGTAAACATTCAAAGATAGCAAAGCTAGTTAACTTTGTAAACATTCAAAGATAGGGAGGCTAATTAGAGTTTGTCCTATGCTTTGGCTACCATTAACATAGAACATTTTACTAACTTTACTTTGTGTTTCTTATGTTTTAGAGTTAAAGCTTGACGTTGCTAACAAAGTAAAGGAGCCAATTGAACATTCTCGTCTCCTATTTATCCATTTCCTATGTTACACCTACTTGAGAAATGAAAAAAGAAGGAAGTACAAAAGGGGATGTCAAATTCTGAGGAGAAAAATTAAAGTCTTTTGGGGACTACAAGATTTTTCAAAGGGGTGAAAAGAATGGTTGTTCGGAATGTTTCTGAACATACATTGGTAGGTTAAGAAAGGAATTTTTTTGGCTCTTTTGGGAATGTCTTTGAAAATAGACCACCATAAAACTGTAGAAATCAGAATTTAAAAATACTGCATTTGGCAGTTTCAGAGATTTGATTCAAGTTTAGAAGAAAGAATAGAAAAATTTTTTTCTATTTAGAAATACTATAATCTGGTATTAACTTCTGAATAAAATTAAAGGAGTGACATTTAAACATGTGGTACAATATACATATGTTTTAGTTTATATTTTTAAAACTTTTTTTTTATTGATTTCAGAGAGGAAAGGAGAGGGAGAGAATAGAAACATCAGTGATGAGAGAGAATCACTGATCAGCTGCCTCCTGCACACCCACAGTGTACACCCACAGTGGAGATGAAGCCCACAACTCCAGGCACGTGCCCCAAACCATGACCTCCTGGTTCATAGGTTGACACTCAACCACTGAGCTACACTGATAATGGAGGTACAGTGACATGAAATTTTCTCATTTGCAAATTGAGAATTTGTGTTAATAGTAATTCAAGGTCTTAGTCCAAAAATTATTGTGGCATTTACAAAGGTTTATAATAGCCCATACAATGTTAACTAAACTTCACATATCTCTTATTTCAAATCATATTTCCTGAATTGTTAACTTAATGATGATATTATTTTACTTTTTCACCATTTTCTCTTTGGCAATGTTTTCCTTTTTAAGACGTAGATTGTGACTATAAAGATCTTATTCCCAAAATATGTGGAGAGTAGAATTAGCTACGAAAGCTGTGACTAGTCAGTAACATACCAGAATTAAAGATTTTCCCTAGGATTTTTATGAAATTCTTATACATTTATAGTCCTATCCTTTCTTGTTAGGCAAGTCAATATATATGTAAATTAGAAATTGAAAGTAGAAGAAAAACCTTTTTTTTTTTAATCTTTCTTTATTTTAGTACTCTAAATGTGAGAGGGATTTCAGATTATCATTTCAATGTACTTTAGATATAGGCTTTTCAGGTTCAATAGAAACGTCTGTTCCTAGGTTATTTATGTTGCTGATACTGAGTTTTGCTACAATTTACTTCTATGTTTCATTGCCTTGTCAAATTTTCATAGGTTGATAGAGATGGCAAAGCAAATAACTGTCAAGTGATCTATGTTTAAATGAAATTGAAGGGCTCTAGCCTGTTGCTCAATGGTCAGAGCATCAGCCGTGCGAGAGGCAACCAACCAGTCTCTCTCACATCGATGTTTCTCTGTCTTTTCCCTTCCCTTCCACTTTCTCTAAAAATCAGTGGAAAAAATATCCTCGGGTGAGGATTAACAACAACAACAAAATTGAAGGAGAGAATTTTAGAATTCTAGTTAAAGCAGAATGTGTTTATTCTAGCACTCTGTAATATTTTAAAAGAACATATTTGTTAAAAAGAATATTAGGATGTGAAAAGTATGAAATTAGTTAAAACTCAGAGTCCAGGAAATAAACTTTTTTTGAATTTTCTGCTGTACATACAACTTAGGTGTTCTTAGGTGAGTTACTTCATTACTTCGTGCCTTAGTTACCTTATCAGCAAAATTGTGATGATTAAATTATTGTATTCTGTCATAGAGTTATTGTGAGGATTGAATGAGGCAGTATATATATAAAATGCATAATACATTACATATACCAAGCTCTCAGGTTAAAAATCAAACAGGTTATGAATAGTTATTACTGATTTTATAAGGGTAGGTAAATTGTTTGGGAATTTTATCATTTGATTTTTAGTAAAAACCAATATAAGAGGGATATTTATGGCACTGAACTTTTTTTCCTATGGAAATTTTTAAAGAAACAAATGAACAGACATTTTGATTTCTTCCATTTTTATAATGCAGGAATGAAAATTCACACATGATAAATTAAATTTGAAGACCTTTTTTTTATCCACCTACTCTATCATATGCTTTCTTTAGTCTAAAGTTAATTTCCATACTAGTTGTTTAATGTAAACATCATTCAGTTTTCCTGTTTGTAGGCAAGATTTTCTCTTTTGATCTCTTACATACTTTTCTTCTGAATCAGTTCTCTGTATAGAAAGCTATTTACCAAATAAGCATAAGCAAGATTATCACCATCTGATTACTGACATTAGTACAGAACATGGCATGATACTGTCATTTCCATTAGGATTAGTTTTTAGAGAAAGATTGGAGTGAACTTTTCATATCAATAAAAAATGTAGATTTATTTTTCTTCTCGATAGATATTTCATAGGTATGTTAACTATGGTACCTTATTCGTAACTCTTTGTTTTTTATTTAACTTTGTTTTTTCTAAAATTAAATTTATTAGAGTGACATTGGTTAATAGGATCATATAGATTTCAGGTATACGTTTCTTAGATATAAAACCTCTATATTGCGCTGTATGCCCATCACCCAGAGTTAAACCATCTTCTGTCACCATATATTAGGCCCCTTTCAACCCCTCTAACTTTATTTTAAAATAATTTGATTTACCAAAAAGTTGCAAAATACTACAAAAAGTTCCCATTGCCTTCATTCAGTTTTCCTTATGTTCATATTTTATATAACCATAAAGCAAATATAGAAATCAGTAAATTAATACTAATCAATCTGTAAATATTCCACTAAATGACCTTTTTCTCGTCCAGGATTCAATCTAGGATCTTATTTGTGCATAATTGTCATGTGACCTTAAGTCTCTTTCAATCTGGGCTGGTTCTTCATTCTCTGCCTTTCATGACCTTGTCATTTGTGGAGTACTAGCTAGTTAGAATGTCTCTCAATTTGTGTGTCTGATGTTCTTTCATAATCAGGTTCAGATTATGCATTTTTGGCAAGGATACCACAAAACTGATGTTATGTCCTTATCAATGCATTATATAATGAGGTACATGATACTGATTTGTCCCATTACTGGTGATGTTATCTTGATCATTTATTAAGAAGGTGTCTGCGAGGTTTCTATACTGTTAAATTACTCTTTTTCTCTGTAAATAGCAAGTATCTTGTGGGGAGATATTTTGAGACCAAGTAAATGTCCTGTTTCTCAACATACTTGCACCCATTAGTTTTAGTAACCCTGTACCCCTTGATGATTCTTGCTTGATAAAGAACCTTTTGAATTTAATTCCTTAACATCATTTTGTTGACTGGTATGTCATATTTCTTGTCATAGATGGATAAGAATTAAAGGAATTAATGTAAAGACAGCCTAATTTATAAAACATACCTTTTTCTTTGTATAGTCTTTTATACTCATCTTTTTCTGAATGCCCTTAAGAATGTAGCACAACACAAAAATCATGGAATTAAAAATGTGGTAGAAAGTTGATTCTTTTTTTTCTTCCTATGTATACTTCAATATATTTGGGTCATCATTAGAACAAAGCTAAATATTTCATACTAGCAAAACAGGTAAAAAAGATGCTAGAGAAGTAAAAGGAAAGGGCTGAGTTAATAATAAAAATAATTTGCCACAGTGATTTAGAGATTTTTCTTAAACTCACTTTCATTAAGGTTTTCTTTTTAAAAAAATATATATTTTATTGATTTTTTACAGAGAGGAAGGAAGAGGGATAGAGAGTTAGAAACATCGATGAGAGAGAAACATTGATCAGCTGCCTCCTGCACACCCCCAACTGGGGATGTGCCCGCAACCAAGGTACATGCCCTTGACCAGAATCGAACCTGGGACCCTTCAGTCCGCAGGCCGACGCTGTATCTACTGAGCCAAACCGGTTAGGGCTTCTTTTTATTGTTAAATATAGAAGCCTTTTAAAAAAAATCTTCACTCAAGGATATGTTTATTGATTCTAGAGAGAGAGGAAGGGAGAGAGAAACATCCATCAGTTGCCTCCTGTACATGCCCAGACCGGTTGAACCTGCAACCTAGGTATGTGCCCTGTCTGGGAATCGAACTCACAACCTTTTGATGTATGGGATGATGCTCCCACCAATTGAGCCACTTGGCCTGGGCTATAGAAGCCTTTCTTATTCAAGGGAGGCAGTGGCAAACAATATTTTTGTGTTTAGTCTTCTTAAACCTGAAGTTGACTTTTTAAAGGCAACTTGAACCTGAAGCTGACTTTCTTGATTTTTATCTTTTATTCTGTAGTGGGTTACCTACTCTTAAATGTATATTGTGCGATATTTCTTTTTTATTTGTTCTACTTCATTTTATAAGCTAGTGCAGTGGTCGGCAAACTGGCCCCTTGTGTGTGGCTCTTCCACAAAATACCACGTGCGGGCGAGCACGTACAGTGTGATTGAAACTGTGTGGCCCATGCCACGGGGCTCGCGAGTTGCGGTTTGCCGACCACTGAGCTAGTGGAACATGAAGACACAGCTGGGTTAGCTATCTCTTTCTTGTCTATCTTTTAACAAATACTTGACATTTAAACCTAGTGAAATAATTTCAATCCTAATAACATTTTTGGATAGTATGTTTTCCCAAAGGATGAAAAAATATATATTGAAAAATCTTGGAATTTGGTTAGATGTTGAGTTTTTAAAACATTTATAATGGGGCTTTTTATTCTCATGACAACTTTCTTCTCTTTTAGGAACTTGCTTTCCATGATTAAGTGTGTATCCTCATAATGCTATACATTCTTTTAAGTTCTAAGCTTTCGTCCCTATTTGGATGTTTTTAAGGTGTATCCCATTTGACAATATATATAAGATGTGGTTTAGAAATAATCTTCCTTTCCTCCAGAGCCATATAGTACCTTTGCTAACTTGTTCTAAGGAAGTTGGGTTTTGCTTGTTTGCTTTTTGGCAATATCACTCAATTTTTAAAATTGAAAATTTGAATTTGGCAACAGCTGGTTTGTTTCCTTACTAATTTTAAACCTGGAAAAAGAACATTGGAAAATCTATAATGGATGCTGTAATTTAGCTAAAATTTGGATCATCTCAGGATAATACCTTTGAAGTTTCAGCTGACCATACTAGAAAATTAATCCTAAAAGCTGATCCCCAGAAGAGATCCATGAAAGTAATATTTTTGATAAGTTTTTATTTTCTTTAGGATTAGGAAGTTGAACTCTGTAGTGTCTACTTTAGGTATCAGCCACTTGACAAAATTCTTTTTGTTTCTTGATCAGTAGGCTTCATTCATTTATAAAACATTTACTGAATTTACCTAACTTAGTGTGCCATGCACTCTTATAGAGCTGCAGATACCAAACTCACTCTTTCTGCTAAGGTTGTCCTTTATTTTTAATGCCAGCCAGGCTATTCTGGACACTTGGAGGGATTTGTGAGAAATTCTTTTTCTTTGCAGATGTGCCTTAGAACCAGTAAAATGAGTGATAAAAGATGAATAGGAAAATATATTACATCATGCTTTCAATTTAGCATAGAATATCTTGTTTTTTTATGAATAATCTATAAATCTATAAGTTAGCAAGTTCAACTTAAGATCAGTTAGTTACAGCACAAGTGGATAGAAGTGATAATCTTTGTAAAAATGTTACCTTCTATTTCATTGCTTAAAAATGATTAGGTGTAGCTTTTCCTCTTTCTTCAATATGAGAAATGCTTAAAATAGCAGTAGGTACTCATTTAATAGTTTAATATTGAGAACAAATATTGCAAATAATCTAGTTTGTACATTTCAGGATAATTTCTCAGAGTGGATTTATACATAAACTATTTAGGTTTAGTGCTTCTGATTTGAATATAACAGGATTTTTAGTTATGTTCATAACTAAAATACATTAAAAATTTAAGCATTTATGGGAAATGCTAAAATGGTTTTATTGATGTACTGTAACACCTGTTTGAGTTCCTTTGTGACATTTCAGCATTGCTGATTTTGTTGGCTTTGGTTTAGAATTTATTCTCTAGTGGAATCCTGTAGTGGAGTATTTACTCTTTTTCCTTTTGAAATATTACTTAGAAGAATGCTGTCTATTAAAATAGAATTAGGTAAGGTCCTACTGTGTAATTTTTATGAGCCTCCATTAACTCTCACAAAAGATGCTCTTTTGTTTTTGATTATCTCATTTTGAAAGTGCCTTTACATTTTCTTTATAAATGGTACAAGATTAAACCCACAGTCTCCATATATTATTCACTCCTAAAGCAAGAGTGATACTATCTTTCCTCAATGATTCAAAATAATGTCTATTTAGGGAAATCTGTTTGCTTATTCATTTTTGAGTATAAGTATGTGGAATCTACAAGTTTTGGTACTTTAGGCAAAAGAAAGAAGTTGTATCCTGAAAGTAATCTGACTTGGGAGAAGTTTATAAGTGGATCTACATCGCCAGCCAACTCACTTGTCCCATTACCTAAGGATATTTATTTTGTTGTTGTTGCATTTTTAATTTATATATTCTTCAGGGTATGTTAATCAAAGGTTTGGAGCTCCTACTGAAACAGAAGTTGTAGACTTAGCCCAATATCAGTTTGAGCAAGATATGATTTCTTGGGGGTTGTTTTTATTTTCAAAGTGAAATGAGTCTGTAAACTTAAAAAAAAAATTAGGTGTATTTTTTTGTTCAAAATTGAATGTTCCCTTTTTGCCTGTATTTTCATTCAGATATGTTGTTACTGCTGATTAGCATTCAAGAACTGAAGGAAAACTGGGAAATTTGGAAAATCATCTTGTTTATAATTTCTGAATATATTTTTAACTATATCTTAATGTTAAATTTCAAGATCTCATTAGTTTGGAAATATTGAATAATTTTCCTGGTGTATATTTGAAATATTAGATACGAAAAGGATTAATTTGTCAAGGAAATCGAATGGAAAAGACTAGACGGTGATTGTTTAATAGTTTTAATGTAGCACATCTCATTCCATAAAGGTACAATGAAAACAAATAAGATAGCTCTGGTGTATTAATTTTAAGCCTTTTCCATCTCTTAAAGAGCCACCCCTTAGGAACTCCAGCTATGGAATACTTTGTTAATCTATTTGGGATTTTTGGATTCTTGAAAATACCTAATTAGATTGTATTTCTTGAGATACTCGGTATTCAGATCTTTTTCTAATTTGTATTACTTTCCTCTTGTCATTCCTCATATTCCTCCCCAATGTGATTATACAGTAAAATACTGTTTTAAGTTACAGCTCAAAAAATATAGTCTTTAGTTTATTTAAAACTAAAAGACTTCAGGACTTAAACTCTATTGGAAACTTAAAATGAAAAAATAAAAAAGCTGGCACAAAGCCTCATAAAGTATTTTTGTAGTTATTAATTTGATACCTCTTGCAATATGGCTGTTTCACTCCTTGACATCTTTTAGATTTCTTTTTTCATTATTTTTTTAATTTTTGGAAATTATAGATTTGATGGTTAAATTTGTAGGTTTTTTTTTTCTCTTAGTCCAGACTATGTTCATTTCTCACTTGTACAGAATTCCATATATTCCTAAAGCAGAAGTGTTAGCTCGTTCTTTCATCTTTAGGCTTAAAAAAAACTTAGTCCAGATGTTGTTAGGTAATGGAATAACCATTCCTTTTCAGCTATTCGTATATTTCCAAACTGGCTGGCAGAGCCAGGAGGAAGTTGAAGGCACTAAAACATTAACTTTGGTTGGTTGCTACCTTCATAGTGCTGAGACTATAACCTTTGTTGGTTGATTGATAGAACAAGAGAGCACAATCCTCGTTCCACTAACAGGTAAGGAATCCTTGTGATAACCAGTTGGTGTGAGAGAGAGATTACTTGATAGCATTTTTTTTTCTTAATTTATCCCACAATATACTGTATCCCTGAAATAGGGTAGTGTGAACTATGTTCCATACAGCAGAAATATGCAGCACCTTTCTATTTAGAATAAGGTCTGAAATTTAATAGGGATGTATTACTCGGTACCACAAAGTATAGTTGATCTGTTTTCCACTGTTAAAATTTATCCTGCAGTCCCTATAACTTTAAATACATGTCTGCCTATCTTATTCTCCTTTCAGCTTTTCCTTGATCAGTTGCTGTATGCTTTGAACTTCCTTCTCTTATTTACCTTATTCCTATAACAATGCAAACTATTTTTCAGTATCTTTATCATCATCTATTATTTGGGTATATCTTACTGCTTTAATTTCTGCATTGTAGCCATTAATGATTATTTCCTGGTCTTTCTTGACCTCAAACCAAATGATCATATGTTTTAAAAAGATTTTTAGTCTGTATTACCTATATCCACTATCCTGCCCTTCAACTTTTAAATATGAGTGCTGGAAGAATAAATCTTTTTCAGTGGCAGTAGCCATAGCTTGATAAAATTCAAGTTTAGCTTTGTATTGCTATAATGTGGGACTGTAGTCTTTTAAATTACTGAAGACTTAAAAACCAAGAACAAATTCAGCTTCTTAAACAGTTCCCAAGGTTTATTAGTATTCCTGTTCATATGCTTGATTTTTCTGTTTCTACTTTTCAATCCATCTTCTTCTCTTTTACAGAAGAATTAACTGGGGACTCCTTTAATATATCTGAGGCCGAGTGCCTTTCCCTGTCCCATTAAGAGAACTGTGATCTTGTTTCCAGTCATAATTTATCATTTTTCAATTCAGTCTTCACCACTTGAAGTTGAGTGGTTTGTCACAGAGTGTGTTATGTTTTAGACCAAGATAGGTCCCTTCTTAATAGTTTCTGAAGAATTGATCATTTGTGGGGACAGACTTCTAAAATTCAAATTGAGAAGGCACTAAAGAAAGTGCCCAAAAGTAGCTAGCTCCTTTTTATCCTGAGGATAAGTCATTACAAACTCAAATGACCAGAGAATGTAATTTCTTAATAAGAATTTTTCTCTTAAATCTATATTCAGCTCTCTATTTCAGTGCTTCTCTCCTACCAGAGGTGCAAGGAGTGATCCTAGAACCACAGATACAGCCAAGACCACGGAGAGCTTTTGACGTCAGGGGTCCATTTTCTCCACTGAACCCTTGGAGGCAGAATATCCAGCTTCTGGAGAGAGTGGGAAAGGATAATAAACAAGTGGGTGCTTTCCATTATTTACTTGGGTTTATTTATAGATTGGAGTGTCCTTCCATTGCCCATTTAATTCTACTGGTAAACTCCTTGGGTTCATATTAGAACTGAGTGGGGCTGCAATCTGTTTGTTTTTCTAAGAATGCTAACTAGTGCCCATTCAAAAAAGCGACCTAAAATTTATTTAATTTTCTCTCCAGGTAATTAGTAATTTGGAGCACTTGATTTAGTGAATGACTTTGTAGTCCACAGGACTTTAAAAAAGGGAATATTTGCCATTTTAGCTTTTAATGGTACTAGTTGACTTCTAAGTGCTCTTTTATATTCCAGTAATTAAGAAGTTTCTGTATTTTATCTTTGGGCAAACTGGACATCTGAACTCACCTAACTTACATAGTCTGATGTCCAAGGTATTATCCTACCCTGTTAGTGAGAAAGTTTTGGTCTTTTTCCTACATCAAACTTTAGGACTTCATATTAATTAGATCTTTTAGAAGATGAAGTGATAGTACTGTTATGGTTTTACTGTCAAATCTAGATTTCATTCTTTAATAAGATAAATATGAATGAATATAAGTTTCAGGATATAATATCCCTGAAAGGCTATGTTAAATATATTCATAGGTAGTTTTCTAGTCCCTAGGAATACTGTTATTTGTGGCAAAAGCCTTGTCCTAGATTTTTCCCATGGCATTAAAATGGTTTTCTCTTAGTTTCTTTGATGCCAAGGGTAGGATTTGATTCCAGGAAATTCTTATCATCTACAATGGGTAGAATGTGAACTTGGTGCCTTTGGCAAGTTTTTTTTTTCCTTGGTGGATTCCTTCTGTGACTCCAGGTATCTTGATAATGGGAGACCGGTTTATTTGTTCTCTAATTGCCCAGATTTCTTTCAACTGGTAAACATCATACTTCTTCAGCAAAAGGAACTCTCCTAGCAGAGCCTTCATGGATGATATCTGTCACACATGCAGCACCTGCAGTTTGGAAGGCAGTGGTGAACGGAGCCATGCAATATATCTAGAAGACACAAGGATGAGAGAGCCACCTGATCTTGTCATTTATAAACTTTAAGATTTACTCTGGTGTACTCTTGGTCTGGAAATGGAAAGGCTCAATTAATGAAATAATTTTTTCAGATTGGATTTTACATGGCCATGAAAATATTCCTTTCTATTCAGAAGACTGAAATAGAGGAAGCATGAGAGACTCCTTTCTTTTAAAAGCAGCTCTCTGTATCTGTTTCACTTAAAAGATTTGTGGGATTGAAAATCACCTTAAAATCAAGCAGGCAAACATTTTTTTGTAGTATTATGAGAGATCCAAAAAATTTAGTGAAACTTTTTTTTCTCTGACACTCAAAGAAACTAGAAATAAACTAGAAGCTAGAACTTTTTAATTACTCCCAAATTATTTTTAAAATTAAGGCTACACTTTTAGCTTATCTTTTTCTGGTCTTGAGTCATATTTTCATTTGTCAAATCAGTATAGAAGTAGAAGAGACATCTTTTGAGATGAAAGTAGCTTTTACTCCTTCTAAAGTAGTAAATACTTGTTAAACTTGAGGAATTGTTCTGCATTGAAGACATAGTAAAGTTTGAATGATACTGAAACAAAGCAGGTAGTAGTCCATGTAAGTGTTGCAAGATAATTATCCAAACTATCAATTAATTGATCATAATAGTTATCAAAATTTTTCTACTTCTCTTTTTGATATCTCTTAACTGGTCAGTTAAAGCTATTAAAGTAGTTTTTAAAAGTTGCCCAATGCTATCAGTTTGTTTTATTTGGTATAAATTTTAAGAATGGAAATTGTAGAATTATTAATATGTTAGCCTTTAAAATGTTTTAGGAATCTAGAAACATTTGCCAAGTTATAACCTGGCCTTTAGTCTTTCTTGGCTATCTATTAGACCTGTATTTGCCTCATTGATTATAAATAAATTTTTGTATGTGTAGTACTTAAAAGAAAGTGTAAAAGGTCAATTTAAACTAAAATTTCTTTAGAGAGCTCTGAATTTTCATAAATCATTACAGCTTTTTATGCTTGATTTGTTTTTGTTAAATGTTAATAAGAAAGTCTTTACAAACATATAAATTTAAAAAATAGCTGCTCAACATTTTAGAAGGAACTTAGGGAAATTGAAAGTGAGATTTCTTGGAAGTTAAGTTAGTTGAACTCTTTGAACCAGTTTATGGCCTGTGAGATTATTAGCCTTTTGTTTCAGTTTTGAAAGATGAAAATGATTTAATTTCTTAATCTCATGCTTTGATTAAATTTTAGCTCTGTTTCTTAAAGTGTACAAAAGAAATGTAAGTGCATTTCTATTCACCTCATGCCACTAAAAGCTATTTAAAACTGAAACTTTTTGTATATTAATGTAAATTGATTTGTTTATTTAAATTTTTATTTTAATATTTTTTCTTTCAGATTTTTAAATATTTTGTGTCACAATATGCAATCTTATATTTTTCAGTGTTTATTTTATGAATATTATAAGCTAATTTTTTTCTAGAATGACTGTAATATTTGTATTATGTGATCATTTGAAAACTAATAAATATTTTCTCCTTGAAAAAAATGCACTTACGATAAATGGCTTATTTTTGTTTCAGGAGTAGAAATTGAAAACTACAACAGTATTTTTAAGTGTATTTTAATTTTATGTGTCGTTATCTAAGTATTTCTAAATATATATCCTACCCTTTGTATGTTAACCTTTTTTGAGAAAACAATTTTTAAACTGTTAAATTAAAACGATTATCAAGTCACCCAGTGCCAAATTTATGAAATAGGTGATCTATTTAATAGTCAGTTTTTGCATTTTCATGATTTGCTTCATCTTAGTTTTGTTTCAAGAATTGGATTTTTTAGATGCCACTTTTAATGTCAATTTTGCAAACCAGGAAAACTCTTGAGTCAAAATTATACATATTAGAAGAATATGGTTAAATCTTTTAAAAGCAAAATTGTTCAAAATATAACATCTTATAAAATAGCATGCAAAAGACAGCTCCTGTATGCAGAAAAACACATTTGAAAATAATGGCTGATTGGAGACTACTTAATTTATAAGAGCTGTTAACAGGAGAAGAAAAATTTTTTATATTTTAGTGTTCTGCTTGAGCAAATAATTGTAGAAGGTAAAATATTAAGAGTCTCTTGCTTTTAACCTGATAGGATACATATTGGTTTTAATGATTCTGGTTTTTATAGCTACCTAAACTTAACTGAAGCCCCTGGAGCAATTTACCTTTTCTAAAAAATGCAGAGTCTGCTAGAAGCAAGACGATTTTCCTTTTGATTTGAAGAAAACTTTATAAGAAGTGGACTCCAAAGATTAAAAATAAACATTATGATGGGGTCCTTGGCAAGAAATAAAAGTTAAATTAATGACAACTTTTGGATTAAATGAAGTAATTTGGCTTCTCAAAGAAATTATACTCTAAAAAAAAGAATTAGAAATGGAAATTATAATTTAGAATAGCTACTACATTTGGGGAGGTGGGAAAGGAAGTTAAAATTCTTGGCTTTATTCTGGTAAGTTTGGAAAAGATGAGCAAGGATTCTGTGAATAAAAGTTTGTTTTTAGAGTTAAAGCAATTAAAAAATTTACAGACCACATATCAGCAGGAGGCTGTATTTTACTTGAATACAAAAAAAATTATCTTTAACTGTATGAAAGGGTGAGGTGTGGAAGGTTAAATAAAAATCTTGCACCAGAAACTTTAAACATTGTAAAAATAATGGTGATATGAGCGTTTTAAATAAGTTAGTTTTTATTACATGGGCTCTTCCCTACATTATCAGTAGCTTTACAATAAAGACATTACAGAATGTTAAACATGGGTTACCTTTATATCTTTGAGGTAAAAGAACATAGGCTTAATCATCAATTGGATTAACTATAGATACAGTTTTGTTCTTTAGAGAGGAAACAGTTTTTTTAATAACTTCTGTCTTAAAAAAATACATGACATAAGCAGTGTGGCTTACAGTTCATTGTAAATATGTGCACAGATCTTATTTTACTTTGCTATATTGAAACAGTTGAGCAAGATGTCAGTTGCTTAGATGTTCTAAGCAATCTCTTGCTTTTTATTCAGGTATTTTTTATTTCCCATTAAACAGACTTCATATTAATTTAGTTCTAAAATGTGAAAGATTTGTGTTTCCAAAAATATGCACATACGTGCTCTAAAGTGCCCCCCCCCCCCACCCCCAGTATGTACATCTAAGGTAATTAGGTTACTACGGTAAAAATGTTAGGGAACTTTGAAGTATGCATCGGAGTTTTCAGGAATTATGACCAAAGGGATCTCTACTCCAGAGGTAAGGTATGGCATAGGTAGAAAAATGTTCAAAATGTGTTCAATGTCATGCCTGACGATAAAGTGAACTATAACAGGTATCTTTGGATTTTCAGAATTAGAAAAATAATTTTCCATAGTGATCTCTCCCAGAGAAGAGAGATAGATAAATCACAAATTTGTTTTTGTCTGATTTTGGAATACATTTAGAAACATATCTACAGATATTCTACCCTTTGTGTTCTTGACCTCATTTATTCCAGGGCATCTCTTCCTATCCTTGGTCTCTTAGTGTTTATGATCCATATTTAATTTAGTATTTCTTAGACTCTGAACACTTTTAAAATATTGTGCTTTTCATGGAAAGTTGAGTACGTATTCCATGAAATTATTGCCTGGCTTCAGTTTTGCTGTGAATGCCTATTTTTATTAAATGATGCCTAGAACTTAGAAAACAGTAGCTGTAGTAATTTTTACTTTGGTTTGAGAAATTCAAGTTTTATAAATATTCCCTTAAACACTGTAACTTGGGGATTTTTATACTATGGGTTAAGAAATAATATTGTTAGTATATAAAATCATTCAGAGAAGAAAGATATACTATTATTCTCTAAGGAATATTAAGTAATTCAATGAGTCAAGTGTTAGCATATTTAGTATATCTAGAAACAAAGGAAAATGCAGTATTCAGTCCAGATAAGCTAGAAAAATTAGTTTTTTTCTAGATTAAATTACTAATTTACTCAGTAGATGGTAACATGCTAAACACAATGAACTTCCATCCTATCTTTTAATTCTTTTTATAAGAACACCAGCTCCTGGACATTTGCTTTTAGTAAAAATAGTTTGCTATGCTATCTATTCCACTTATGCCTTATGTAGAGCAAATGATGATGATATGAACTACTAAGAGAACTCACTACTTAATAAGGTAGTTGGTTCCATGTTCAGGATGGTCTAATGTTAAGAAGTTGATCCAGAATTTACTTCTGCGTCATTTTTTTAATATGAAAATTACTTTAGAAATAATCTAGCACCCTCATTTTATATATGAGATAACTGGTATTCAGGAATATCACGTATATTTCTAATATCACAATTGATAAAATGTCTGGAGGGCTCAAGTCTCTTGACTGCAAGCTCAGAGACCTGTACTTGCCTGTGCTTTACCTCCTTCTCATGTAGATTCTACTTCTGGAAAACACAGAGCAAATCTGACTTTTTCAAATACGACTTTTTCAAAAGGCCTTCAGGACTTTTAACATGACTGTGTTATATCTCAATTCCAACCCAAGTTGTTTTTTTCCTACATATTAAGTACCTATATTTTCTTTTTTTGTTTTTTAAAATGAAATCGTGTATAGAAAGTTGTTTTCATAAAGATAACACTAATCAAATTAACAGCAAATTCAAATGCAAACAAAGAATTCCATTTCATCAAGCATCAAAAACCACCAATCTTTTAGTCCTTTTCTTGTACATTATTCTGTATCTACATTCTCTGCATCTGATTGAATCCCTGGATTCTATTTCACTTTCTGCGTGACATTCTCCACAGATATATATCGTTGACTGCTGCTTTGGGGGTTGGACGTCATTTTGGGTGTCCTTTGTTAGTCCATAGCACCCAAGCACCTATAGTTTTGCTCTTGTTCATGTGGTATAGTTTTAAGATCCTTAAAAGTTTTGTAGATCTACTCTGAACATACTTCAGTTTATCATTGTTTTCCTTAATGTGTGACACTAAATCAAGATAGTACAGGTGTGGTCACCGTATATTTGGCTCTGGAATACTCATACCACTTTGTTTATCCTTACATATTTAGCCATTAAGGTGCTTAATTTTATGCATGTTGAGATTCTGTTGAGTAATATAGTGATATGCAAAATATTTTGTTTTCCTGAAAATTAGGCAAGTAGTATATTTATACAAAGGCTAATATTTACAGTTTAGTGGAAAACAAAATTGACTCAAGTTAATGGCTAAGATCCTGAGAAATCATAGTAAAAAAAGTACAATCTCCATTTCAATTATTTTTATTTGCTGAATTCTGATGCAAATAACCATAAATTCCATATTAAAAGCCCTTTGTAATATATAATGTTATTTTTTTCAGTTTTTTTGCTAATTTAAGGGTAACCAGGCCCATTGGAGCTAAACTGTTGACACATGATTGACATTGAAAAGAAAATGAACTTGTATTTACTAACAATTAAAATGAGAAATGAAAGGCAGTGCTTTAGTAGAAAAGTATAGACTCTATACCAAACAGCAGAAGATGACAAAGGAAGTAGTAGTCCTAGAAGCCTTAGGTTGGGGCCTAAGTTCTTATGCAAGCATAGATTTAAGTTGCCCCTTGAAATATAGTGCAAGTACTCTGCGATAGCAATGGTGTTTTGATATAACAGCATTTTTCTTATTTCAAGAAAAACGATTTTAAATACAATGTTACATGCAATAAACATTAACATTTCAAGAAAAAAGATTTTAAATATAATATTACAAAAACTGTACTAACAGTATAATATCACAAAAGTTGTAGGACATACTAAAAATCTATAACAGCATTTTAAATTACCAGTTAAATATTTAACTTTTTTCTCCCAAATTTTAAATTGAGTTTCAGGAAGACATGAGTTTTTTATTTAATAGTTGTGTGTACCTCTTAAGGGTACAAGTATCCTTGTTTGAGAAACACTGGCTTGATATGTAGAGTATATTCTACCTTACCTGAATTAGAAAGAATTTTAGGGTAGATGAGGGAGAAAGAAAGGAACAGATGTTTAACATGCTTACTCTACACCTTTGGCTAGGTGCTTTACAAATATTTTACGTAATTAATCCAGTTGACCTGTGAGAAAGGTAATTTTTGTATTTTACATGTGAAGATACTGAAGCTCAGGGGTAACAAAAACTGCCCAAAGGCATATAATCAGTAAGAAACAAAGATGGCATTTGAAAGATCTGTCAAAATTAAAAGAATTCTCTTGTACCACTGATTGCCAAACATCTTTGCCCCAAAGAATGCATATTCTCAGGAAAATTTCATGTAGAACCTCAGTGTTGAAAGTAGATAAAAGAGATATTTTACTTAGGATGCATTTCTTAATTGACTTTAAAAAGTTTTAGTTTTACAGAAAAATAGACCAGAAAGTACAGAGTTCTGTCACACATGAATACCAGGTGTCCCTTCCCATACTTTCCTCTATTATTAACATCTTGCTTTTCTGTGGTGCATTTGTTACAAATAATGAACCTAGTATTGGTATATCATTCAATTTTATAGTTTACATTGGGGTTTGCTCTGTGTCATACAGTTATATGGCTTTTGCCAAGTACATAATACTGTATCACAGTTACAGTGTCATATAGAAGTCTCATTGGCCTACAGATGGCTTGTGCTCCACCTACCCATCCCTTCCTTCACTCCCCACCCCTGACAACCACAAATCTTTTTCTGTCTGTAGTTTTGCCTTTCTGAAATGTCATATAGTTGGATATGTAACCTTTTCAGACTGGCGTCTTTTACTTGGAAATATACAATGCCTTTTTAAAAATCATCTTTGGCAAGGTGTCCACATCTCTCGCCCATTTTAAAAATCAATTATTTGTCTTCTTGAGTTTTAAACAGGTTTGTTTGTTTTTTTGGATACCAGTCCTTTACCAGATAAGTGTTTGGCAAATATTCTGTGGCTTGCCTTTTCATTTTCCCTGCTAGTAGTGTCTGTTACAGAGCAGTTTTAAATTTTGATGGAAGTTCACTTAATCACCAAACCAACCAATGATCTCCTAGATTTTCTCCTATGTTATTTTACAGTTTTGACTTTTACATTTAGGTTAATGATCCATTTTGAGTTAACTTTTTTGAAAGGTGTAAGGTGAACGAATTATGTGTGTATGTGTCCAGTTATGACACCATTTGTTGAAAAGACTGTCCTTTCTCCTTTGAATTTTCTTTGCTTCTTTTTCAAAGATCAGTTGACTATATTTGTATGAGTCTATTTCTGGGCTTTTATTTTGTTCCACTGGCCTGTGTACTTTTGCCACAATACCACACTGTCTTGAATACTGTACCTTTTTGGTAAGTCTAGAAGTTGGGTAGTGTCAGTCCTCTGATTTTGTTCTTCAGTATTGTGCTGGCTGTTCTGTGTCTTTTGTTTCATATAGCTTTTAGAAACAATTTGTCTCTATAAAATGACTTTTGGGATTTTGATTGGGGTTGCATCGGATCTAAAGATCAATTTAGGAAGAACTGACATCTAACAGTATTTAGGCTTATTAACATGGAATATCTCTCCATTTATTTATATCTTTGATTTTTCATCAACATTTTGTAACATTTTCCATCTATATCTATCTATCTATCTATCTATCTATCTATCTATCTATCTATCTATCTATCTATCTATCTACTTTGCTATCTATCTATCTATCTATCTATCTATCTATCTACTTTGTACATATTTTGTTAGATTTATACCTAAATACTTTATTTTTTGGGTGCTAATGTTAATTGTGCATTTTAAATTCCAAATTTCAATTGTTCATTGTTAGTATATAGGAAAACAATTGACATTAGCTGTATCTTGCAACCATGCTATAATTACTTATTGCAGGAGTTTTTTTCTTCATAGGGATTTGCAAAGACAGTTTTATTTTTTCTTCTCTTGTTCCCTGTATTAGGAGGAAAGCATATAATGTCTCACCAATAAGTATGATGTTAGCTATAGGTTTTTTGTAGATATTCTTGATCACCTTGAGAAAGTCCCCCCTCTGATTCTAGTTACTTCATAGTTTTTTAAAAAAAATCATGAATTGATATCGGCTTTTGCCAAATGGTTTTTCTGAATCTGTTGATACGATCATATGATTTTTTCTTTTTGGCCCATTGATGTGGTGGGTTACATAGTGGATTTTTGAATATTCAATCAGCCTTGCATCCATGTAATAAATCAAAATTGGCCATGGTGTACAGTCTTTTTACTCATTGGATTTGGTTTGTTAATATTTTGTCAAGAATATTTATGTCTTAATGAGAGATATTGGTCTTTGATTTTCCTTCTAATGCCATTTTCTGATTTTAATATTAGGCTGGCCTTATTGAATGGATTAGGAATTATTTCCTTGGTTTCTACTTTTTGAAAGAGATTGTGGAGAATTGGTATCATTTTATTAAATATTTGCTAAAATTCATTACATATTTGATGAAACTATCTGGGCTTGGTGCTTTCTTTTTAGAAGGTTGTTATTGATTCAGTTTATTCAATAGATATAAGCTTACTCAGTTTGTTTTTTCTTGTGTAAGTTTTGGTAGGTTATATCTTTTAAGGACTTGGTCCATTGCATGTAAGGTATTAAATTTGTGGGGGGAGCGTGATTCATAATATTCCATATTATCTTTTGAATGTCCGTTGGATCAGTAGTGATACCCCTTTCATTTCTGATATTACTTGTTTGCGTCTTGTTTCCTTTTATTTGTTGACCTGGCTAGCGATTTTTAATTTTATTGATAAAATAATGAGATTTTTATTTTGTTAACTTTTATTTATTTTACTGTTTTCAGTTTCATTGATTTCTGCTCTAATTTTTATTTCTTCTGCTTGCCTTATTTTATTAGGTTTATTTGGCTCTTTCAAAGTACTGATTTTGCTGCATCTCAGAATTATAAGTTGTATTTTCATTTTCTTTTTTAAAAGTTTCTAATGAGACTTTTTTCCCCCTACCAATGTGCTTTTTAAAAGTGTGCTGTTTAATTTCCAATATTTTGGCCTTTTCCATCTATCTGCAAATATTTGGTATCTGTTACTGAGTTTTGGTTTATTTCTGTTGTGCTAGGAGCATACTTTTGTATGTTTTCTGTTCTTTAAAATTTTTTTGTTTTATGGCCCTTACTCTTGGTCAGTGTTCCATGTGGGCTTGGGAAGGTGTATTTTATTGTTATTAGATGAAATATTGTTTGGATGTCAGGTCCATTTAATTGACAGTGTTGTTCAGTTAAAAATGTTCTGATTTTCTACATGCTAGATCTGTCAATTACTGATAGAACAGTGTTAAAGTATTCAAGTAGCATAGTGGATTCATCTACTTCTCATTTCAGTTCTATCAATTTTTGTCTTACCTGTTTTAAGGCCCTGTTGTTAATAAATACTTATTAAGGATTGTTATGCATTCATAGGGAATTGAGCCCTTCATTATGTAATGCCTCTCTTATGTCTGATAACTTTTCCTTGTTCTGAAGTTTGCTTTTCCTGAAATTAAGCTATTCTAGCTTAAAATAAAGCTATCCTAGCTTTCTTTTGATTAGTTTTATCATAGTGTAACTTTCTTCATCCCTTCACTTTTAATCTCCCTTTATCCTTATATTTAAAGTGGGTTTCATATAGACAACCTATAGTTCGGTCTTGTTTTTTTATCCACTTGATAGTCTCTGTCTTTAAATTGATATGTTTCAGCCATTTACATTTAAAGTGATGATTATTATGGCTGGGTTAATATGTATATTTTCTATTGATTGCCCTTATACTTTTAAAATTTATTTTTTCTTCTACTCTTACTCTTTTGATTTTTGAGCATTTTATGAAATTCCAGCATATCATTATACTTCTAAAATACTTTTTGTAGTTGTTGCTCTAGAGTTTGCAACATACATTTATAATGAATCCATCTTCAAATAACATATTTCTTCATGGGTATTGCAGGTACATTATAATTGAGTATTCCTACATCCTTCCTCCATCTCTTATAACATTGCTGACCTTTACTTCACTTTTCGATAAGCTATAATCATCCAGTATATTGTTGCTGTCATTTTGAACAAACTGTGTGGTACGATCAATTTAGAATTTTAAAAATAAAGGTTTTTTTTTTTTTTTTTTTTTTTTTGCCTTTTAAAATTTCTTTTCTGATGCCCTTCCAGAAAGAAATTATGTAGATCTTTTCTCTGGAGAACTTATTTTAGCATTTCTTTCAAGGTGGGTCTACTGGTGACAAATTTCCTCCATTTAAAAGTATATTTTTATTGATTTCAGAGAGGAAGGGAGACAGAGAAAAAGAGAGCGAGAAACATCAATGATGAGAGAGAATCATTGGCTGCCTCCTGCACACCTTGACTAGAGATAGAGCCCACAACCCGGGCATGTACTCTGGGAATTGAACTGTGATCTCCTGGTTCATAGGTCAATACTCAACCACTGAGCCATGCCGGCTGGGCAAATTTCCTTCAATTTTGTTTGAGAAAGTTTTTTATTCCCTCCTTCACTTTTGAAGGATAATTTTGCTGGATACAAGATTCTAGATTGGTAGTTTTTATTCTTTCAGTGTTTTAAATATTTTACTCCACTCTTCTTTCTTGCATGGTTTCTGAAGAAATGGCCATGTAATTCTTATCCTTTTTTCTCTGTAGGTAAGGTTTTCCTTTCTCTACTGATACCACTGGCTTCTTTCAAGATATTTTGTTCTTTGTTTTTTATCTTCTGATGTTTGAATATGATATGCCTAAGTGCAAATATTTTGGTATTCATCCTGTTTCATATTCTCTGAGCTTCCCGAATCTGTGATTTGGTATCTGTTAATAAATTTGCCACATCATATTTATCCATTTGACTATTGATGGGCACTTAAGTGGCTTCCATATATTGGCTATTGTAAATAATACTGCAATGAACATAAAGGTGCATGCATATGTCTTTTCTAATTAGTGTTTTATAGTTCTTTGGTTAAATACCCAGAAGTGGGATTGCTGGGTTCTAAGATAGTTCTTTTTTTTTTTTTTTTCTTTTATAGGGTTTTTTTAATTGAATTTATTGGGATGACATTGGCTAATAAATTTTATAGGTTTCAGGTGTACGATTTGTATACATCATCTATACATTGTATTGTGTGTTCACCACCTCAAGTCCCCTCCATCACCATTTATTCCCCTATCATACTGTTTTTCACAATAGCTGCACCAGTCTGCATTCCCACCAGCAGTACATAAGGGTTCCCTTTTCTCCACAACCTTGACAACACTTGTTTATAATAGTCATTCTAATAGGTGTGGTATCTCATTATGGTTTTGAGTTACATTTCTCTAAAGATTAGTGACTTGAGCATCATTTCATATGTCCATTGTCCATTTGTATGTCTTTGGAGAAATACCTATTCAGGTCCTCTATCCATTTTTTAATTAGATTGTGTGTTTTCTGTTAATTTGTATGAGTTTCTTATATATTTTGGATATTATCACCTAATTGGATCTAACATTGGCAAATGTCCTTCCTTCGATGTGTAAAGATTTTTGTTTGTAGTTCCATTTGTTTAGTTCCCTTTAGGTTTTCTACCTATTGCTGGCTACAGTGGTGGTTTTTTCTTCTGATAAGCTATGGTTTTTCTGTATTTGCCTGGTTCTTCAGTATTTGGGGTGGCAGTTTGTCCTGTGACCTTGGTTCTCTGATGGATCTAAGAAGACTTATTGGCTTTTAGTTTAGCTATTTTTTTCCTTTTTTCATTGTGTTCAGGGGGGTGACACCTTGTACTGGAAACTAGAATGAATTTTTAAATATTTGAATTTGCCTTCAATTTATTTTGAGTCTTAACAAGTAATAGTGCTTTATTAGGAGACTTCTAAACCTTTGTAGTTATTTAATTGCATTCACTTAATCCTATTGAAGTATCTACCTACTAAAGTTCATCTATCTCTCAAGCATTGGCATTATTAAAATGTTTCTACCTCTCTTCAAAGAAATTTTTTTCATTGTCCTCTAGAACCTGGATCTATCTCTTGTTTCTTATCAAGGACTTTGTGGCTTAAGTATGTTCTCAATGAGCAAATCTTCCTCTCTACTAGGATCACTCCCATCAGCATCTAATTTTGCGGTCATGTATTATCTTAAGAAATGGAAACCACCCTGACCCTTTTCTCACACTCTACTACTGCTCACTTTTATTACCAAGAATTGTCTACTCGTGTTATAATTTCTCAAATTTTATTTATTTTTCAATCTATTCCAATTTTGCCGTTGATTCTATTACCACTATAACTGCTCTTGTCAAGGCCACCTAGGGGCTCCCTGTTGCCAGATCCACTGTATACTTACCTCCCCCTTCCTACTTGACCTTTTAGTAGAATTTAATGTAGTTGAAAAGTGTTTCTGAAACGTGTTTTACTTGACTTTCTTCTGGTTTCCCTCACAGCCTTTATTTTTTAGTTGCTGCTGCTGATCTTACTCTTTCATCCAACTATGGAATGTAGTTCAATGCCCAGTCCTTGAGCTTTTTCCTTAACCTCTTCTCCTTTTACAATTAGATGATCTTATCTTATTCATTCCCTTATTAACTCTCCTCAAGTTTTTATCTCTCAGCTACTTCCTCAGCTCCAGTCTTGATATCCCCTTAGATAATTTTTAAAAATTAACACGTTCAAACTTGAGCTATTTTCCTCTTAGTCTTCCTCGTCTCAGTGCAGCACCAGTGTTCATCTCATTATGTCAAAACCCATGGAGCAGTCTCTTCACCTGTCATATACAATCTATTCATTATCCACTAGTCTAATTGTTTTTGGATTTTATTTTTTTTAGCCATTTTTTTGGCTTACAGGAAAATTAAGCAGAAAATACAGAGTTTTCATGTTAATGCCTTTCCCCTTGTTTCATCTAATATCTTGCATTAGTTTGGTACATGTTATAGTTTAACCAGTTTTCATTTATTAAAGCCCATCGCTTACATTAGGACTTTATGTCATACAATTCTATGGGTTTTGTTAAATGCATAATGTCATGTATCCACCAGTATGGCCTTATAGAAAAGTTTCACTGCCTTTAAAAATCTCTACCTATTCATCCCTTGCCATCCCAATCCCTGGCTACCACTGCTATTTTCTTTTATTAATTTAAATCAGTTCTTTCTTTTTCTTTTTTCTTTTTAAAAAATATGTCTGTGTTTATTTTAGAGAGAGAGGAAGGAAGAGGGATAGAAACATCGATGAGAGAGCAACATCAGTTGGCTGTCTACCACATGCCCCCTTTTGAGGATCAAGCCTGCAACCTGGGCATGTGCCTTGACTGGGAATTGATCCAGTGACCTCTTGGTTCATGGGTTGACACTCAACCACTAAGCCACACTGGCCAGGCCACTTTTTTATTTTTTAATTACAGTTGACATACATTATTATATTAGTTTCAGGTGTACACTAGTGATTAGGCATTATATGACTTACTAAGTGATCATTATGATACATCTCATATTCATCTCACACCATACATAATTATTAGAATACTAGAAGCCCGGTGCATGGATTTGTGCACTGGTGGGGGTGTGGCCTGTGGGGATAGGCCCGCTGTGGGAGCACCGCTCATCCTCATCCCGGTCATCCGAGCGGCGCTCCCACTGTGGGAGTGCACTGACCACCAGGGGGCAACTCTTGCGTTGATCATCTGCCCCTGGTAGTCAGTGCATGTCATAGCGACTGGTCAACCAGTTGTCTGGTCATTTCGCCATTCGGTCGCTGGGCTTTTATATATATATAGATTATTAACTATATTCCCTATGCTGTACTTTACATCCTCATGACTATTCTGTAACAATTTATATTTCTTAATCTCTTTACCTTTTCCACTCATCACCCTAACTTCCCTCCCATTTAGCAACCATCAAATGTTTTCTGTATCATTTTTGTTTTGCCTGTCCACTTATTTTGTTTTTTTTTTAAGTTCAGTTATTGATAGATATGTATTTATTGTCATTTTATTGTTCATATGTTTTTGTCTCTTGTTTTGCTTTCCTAGAATGTCATATAGTTGGAATCACACAGTGTGTAGCCTTTTTTTTTTACTGGCTTCTTTCACTTAGCAATATGCAGTTAAGTTTCCTCCTTGTCTTTGTGGCTTGATAGCTAATTTGTTTTTATCACTGTATAGCTTTACCATATTTTGTTTACCTATTCAACTTTGAAGGACATCTTGGTTGCTTCCAATTTTTGTCACTTAGGAATAAAGCTGCTATAAACATTCATGTGCAGGTTTTTTGTGGACATGTTTTCAACTCATTTGGAAAAAATAACCTAGTAGTGCAATTGCTGGATCTGATAGTAAACCTATACTTAACTTTGCAAGAAACCACTAAACTGTCTTCCAAAGAGGCTGTACCATTTTATAGTCTCACCAGCAGTAAATAAGAGTTCTTGTTGCTCTACATCCTCACCAGTATTTGGTTGTGTCAGAGTTTGGGATCATAGCCACTTTAATAGATGTATGGTGGTATCTCATTGTTTTAATTTGTTTAATTCCCTAATGATGTCAATTTTTGAGTGTCTTTTCCATCTGTATACATTTTCCATCTGTATAAATCTTTGGTGAAGTGTCTGTTCAGATCTTTTGCCCATTTTTAAAGTTAGTTGTTTGTTTTTCTGTTGAGTTTTAAGACTTTTTTGTATATTTTACCAGATAAGTGTTTTGCAAATATTTTCTAGTCTAGCTTGTCTTTTCATTCACTTAACAGTGTCTCTTGCAAAGCAGAATTTTTAAATTTTAATGAAATACACTTTATCAATTTTTTCTTTAATGGATCATACCTAGATTTTCTACTGTGTTCTAGAATTTTTATAGTTTTGTCTTTTACATTAAGGTCTGTGATCCATTTTGAGTTAACTTTTTTGAAAGGTCAATTGTGTGTGGTTGTATAATACCATTTGTTAAGACTGTCTCTTCTCCTTTGAATTTTCTTTGTTCCTTTCTTAAAGATCAGATTTACCTCCTAAATGTCTCTCAAACCTGTTCACTTCTCACTATGTTCATCTATCAACCTCTACTCCAAGGCACCATCATCTCTTGCCTGACTATTGCAGTAGCCCTACTGGTCTCTTTGCTTAATCTCTGGATTTCTGTGTTCTTCACAGAATATTTGTTATAATGTTAAACCATAAGTAAAATCATACACATTTCATGCTTGATACACAATTGCTTTCCTTTGTAAAAACAATCAAATCTAAAATCTTTATCATGGCCTATGAGGCCCTAAATGATCTTGCCTGATTTTTTTTTTTTTTTTTAGAAAACCGGGGGTTATTGTGTGTTGTTTATATTATTTTTTAACTTCTACAGTAGCTGCCTCATAGTAGACACTGGATGAATAATTTCCATGAGGGAAGCTATAGGCAGCCTTTGAGATGCCCACATCTAGTGAGTGAGATTGACTCATAAATAGGTCAGTTGCATTGACACTTTAGTGATGTTGGATAGCTGTTGAAGTTCTGGAAAGGAATCAATGAAAGATTAAAATAGAAAAACACCTCTCTATGCCTCAGTTTCTTCATCTGTGAAGGAGCTAATACCTTACTGGGTTGTTTTGAGGGTTAAATGGGATAATATATATCATTACTATGTGCCAGGTTGAATAAACATAAAAGTGTTTCTGTTATTATATAAAGGCTTTCTCATTCAAAATTTTATTACATTAGAAAACACATTTTATAACATGCAGCTTTCTTAACAGATATCTCACTTCCTATTTTACAAAGAAAGACTTCATTCTCCTGATATCATATATAAATCTTAACTTTTATCACCCATCCTTTTCTCTCCCACCTATGCTCTTCCTCATATTACCTCTGCTTTCTTAGAGGTATTAAGGTTTTCTTATTCCTTTTTTTTTTAGTCTTTAACTTCTTCCTTTCATCTAGATCCTTGTATGCATGCAAACATATTAAACTCTGTCCAATTAAAAATTATATCTAACTGTAGCTACTGCCTCACTGCTTACTCTGTTCACAAACTTAAAAACTGACTATAACATTCTCTCCATTTCGTCAATGCCACTCACTTCTCAGCCCACTTCAGTCTTATTTCTACATCTTAGTAACTTTATTCAAATAATAGTATTGCTGTTATCAGTGACATTATCACCAAATCAAAGGGACAGTTTTCATACCTTATCATACATGTGCTGTCAGCAGCACTCATCAGGATGGATGCATTCTCTTTTCACGTTTTCGGGCCTGTGAGTCTTTATACTCCTCAGATTTCCTTGTATTTTTTTGGCTGTTCCTTAGTCTTATTTGCAAACTCATTCTCACTCTATCCAGGCTTTATTTTATATATTGCAGTTTCTAAGGCTGGGTCCTTGGGTCATTATCTTTCAATTACTTTGGTGTCTCTATACATACTGTATATTAATTATGGAAGTCCCCCCATATCTGCAGGTTCACTTTCCATGGTTTTAGTTACCCACAGTAAACCATAGTCCAAAAAATATTAAATGAAACATTCCAGAAATAAACAATTCATAAGTTCTAAAATGTGCATGTGAACTATGAGTATTGTGGTGAAATCTCATGCTTTTCTGCTCCGTCCCATCTGGGACATGAATTATCCCTTTGTCCAGCGTGTCTACCTGTTAGTCACTTAGTAGCCATTTGATTATCAGATTGACTACCAGGGTATCTCAATATTGTGTTCAAATAACCCTTATTTTACTTAATAGTGTTCCCAAAGTTCAAGAGTGGTGAGCTGGAAATTTGGATAACCTGAAAAGAAGTCGTGAAATACTTTAAGTAAAAAGGTGAAAGTTCTTGACTTAATAAGGAAAGAAAAAGAAATTCTATGCTGAGATTGCTAAATTCTGCAGTAAGAACGAATCTTCTATCTGTGAAATTGCCTAGTTTACAAATGAAACTATCATAGGTATGTGTGTATAGGAAAACATATGCAGGATTTGGTATTATCTGAGGTTTCAGGCATTCACTGGGGTCTTAGCACATATCCCCACGGATAAGGGGGGAATACTGTACCTTTATACTGATAATCCATGTTTAATAACATCCAACTTTATAGAGTGAATTACCTACTTGGCATCTCTTTGTGCCCAAGAGCACTTCAAACACATGTTTTAAATTTATGGTCTTTTACCCCTTCAAATCTGAGCTTCCTTTACTATTCCTCCTTTTAGTGAACATCACCCGTGCCCATCCAGTTCTGCATGCCGACACACTAGATATCTTCCTGCATGTCTGTGTATTCCTTACACCTTTACCCAATTTTTTATCCAGTCCTTTTGATTTTTGTGTCTAAAATATTTCAGCAGCCTATTTCTGTGTCTCCACTACTCTGGATTAGTCCATTATTTCCTAACTTGAACTATAACAGTTCTAATTGGTCTTATATACATCCTTGTGCTAATTGAATCATTCTTCACAGTGCAGCCTGAGTGATGTTTCTCAAAATACAAATTTAATGATGTTGGACTTAAACATTCAATTGGTTTCCTATTGCTCTTAGGATCCATGGGTAGGTAGCAACAAAAATCCTTAATTTAATTTGTGACACCCAGAAAGACCAAGGTCCTATCTCTCTCCAGTCTTACCTTTGGCCACTTTTGGGTGTTTTTGTCTCTCTCTGTCTCATCCTTTGTCTCAGTCCAGTGATCATTTCAGGAACACATCAGATGCTCTTGAATAAGTTAGGTCACCATCCTGGTTGCTCCCATAGTGCCACGTGCGTACTGTCCCATTGCTTATAGGCACGTTTTTACAATTTTGTGGACCATTTCTGTCTCTAGCTAAAAGCCCCTAAGAGACCAAGGATCTTGTTTGCTTTTGCTTGCTATTTGCCAGTGCTTGGCACAGTTGACTGGCTTATTCCCTTTATTTCATGGAATCTTAAGATGCCACTCTTATTTTTCTTTTACTTAGTAAAAAAAAAAAAAAAGTTATCAGTGAAAGGTAAGCTCACAATAATGTTATTGAAATAATTTTCTGTAAAAGCTGAATTGAACTGTAACATTCTTCCAGCCTTTCCATGATGGTAAAAAATGTTACTTGCTAAAAAAAATTTTAGAATGTATTTATAGACTCTGATACTTGATGAAAATAATTGGTACTTAATGATTCTATTATTTAGGGCTTTCAAAACTGAAAAATTAGATCTGTAATTTTGCAAATAAAATATTTAAGCTGGTTTCAGTTTGGCTTTAGGTGTTGGTTTGAAGCCTTTCTGAACTTGGAAGCAGTTCTGACTTGTGAGCATCTCCGGGAAGGGATAGTTAGTAATCATTTGAGTTTAAGAACATCATGAGAATTCTTTTTAATTTAGTGTGATTTGTAGTGAATCATTGCTTGTTTGGTTGTCCAGCTCTTTATTTTGTTCATCCTTTTGATCTCATACTTTTGTTTCTTTTAGGAAGATGACCCTCTGTCAGTACTTTAGTTTCATTCCTTCGTTCAGGAGGTTCTCTGCATCATTCCCATAGCGGGTCTTAGAGGCCTTTTCCTAACAGATCTACTTGTAGTCTTGACTCAGTTTATGCTCCGTATTACAGAAATTTAGATTAGAAAGAGTCCGTTTGCCATTTAACATTTATGTTTCTCACAGGAAACTTTAAAGAGCTGTCACAGAAACTTCTTATAATGTTAGGGCCTGTCTTTCTAGATTCTGAATAATAAACACTCCTAGTAGCCTGGCACTTGCTAGTTGGAACAAAATAATCACTTCAGCCTTTTGTAATCACTTAAGATATTCATTAATTGTGAGTCATTGTTTTGAAATATTGTACATTATGGATCTTTTTGTTTTTCTTGCTTGAATTGCCTAATGTTTTTTAGAACAGTGTTATGGCAGTTGTGAACTTAGAGTATATTTTTATTCTGAAAATTGGGTAGTGCCAGAGTTTATCACTGGACAACAATCTATTTATTCCCAGCCAATCAAATTGGTAGTACAATGGCCTTTTGTAGAGCAAAAAGTAACTGTCTTATAGAACTTCTTTTTCTTGCTGAGGTACTGATAAGATTATTTTAAGAAAATGTACATGTTTGAATTATAGGAAACTAATTACCTCAGACATCTTAGAAAATGTATTAACGTGTCTTTTGCCAAAGATGGAATTGCATTTCTATATTAAATTTATAATATTCTTTTGAAAGCAGAGAATAACTTTCATATTTATTTGACAAGTTAAGTCAGTCACTATTATTACACTACATAAAATATATCCATGTAAAATAGCTTATTAAATGCCTCCTAAAATTTCTAAAGTTTTAACTATAAGGACTCAGTGTTTTTTTCATAAGTATGTTTTTATTCAAAATTTTTTGAGTATGTAGCCTATTTTTAAAAGTTGATGGCATGCTACTATCAAGATATACATATTCTAATATAAGTCTTTATGGAATATGTGACAATAATAAATTCTTGTGGTTTCCAATATTGTCTTTAAAAGGGCATTAGAAACAATCTTGTGATGGCTAACAGGTTTTTAAATATAATCAGCAGCTCTGCTTCCACTTTCCATATGAACTATTAGAGCCTTGGTATCGTATTTCCAAAATTCAGTGCATTAAACACAAAACCCAATAATCACCTCTAGCAGTCACTTTCTTTGTTCTCTTAATTCTGTATTGATGGTGGATATAGAACTATCTGAATGAAGATGGTTTATGCATGCTGTGTAATTAAGTAGTTTAAATTTCAAAATCTTTGTTTAAATATATTACCTTCATTGCCCTATAGTACAGTTCCTTAATAGGAATGTGATATATCAGTATTGCAAATTTAGATTGCCTTTTTCACTCAATCCATTAAAAACGTCAGGTTACCTATAATGAAGAAGAGGTTGTTCCAAAAGATTCAATACCTCTTTTATGTTTTTGGAAATGTGCTCAATTGTGGCATGAAGACTCCACTAGGAATGAAGACATTTATGTTTAAATTCTATATTTTTTCAGTGAAAAATGGAATACTGCTTATGGGCCATGCTTTTGGGCTTCATCTATTTTTCTATTTAAATTTGGCTCTTCTTGATAGGAAAAGGAGAAAATGTTATATAAATTAGTTTCTTATTGCTCACCTCTATAAAGCAGATTTTTTTTTTAAGTCACCCATAATATAGGTACATAAGTTCAGTGTGCAGATCTGAGAGGTTTCTTAGATCATTGTCAACATTTCGGTACAATTCACAAATGATGGGGATATTTCTAAACACCAGTCTGTAACATGCTTCATCATTTTTTAGAATCTTCATTAAACTCTATGACAATATAAATCTGATTCTGTGGTTAATTTATTTTGACACATTTTCCTTATGGCTGTCAGAGGGGTCACAAAAATATCTAAGTCACTGGTTCTCAACCTTCCTAATGCCACGACCCTTTAATACAGTTCCTCATGTTGTGGTGACCCCCAACCATAAAATTATTTTCGTTGCTACTTCATAACTATAATTTTGCTACTGTTATGAATCGTAATGTAAATATCTGATAGGCAGGATGTATTTTCATTGTTACAAATTGAACATAATTAAAGCATAGTGATTAATCACAAAAACAATATGTAATTATATATGTGTTTTCCGATGGTCTTAGGCGACCCCTGTGAAAGGGTTGTTTGACCCCAAAAGGGGTCGCGACCCACAGGTTGAGAACCGCTGATCTAAGTGATTCAAATGGCAGTGATTCCTAAATCATAATACTTCAATGTTAATAACATTTAGCATTTATGCAGAAGTTTTTGGTGATATTTGACTAGTTCCTATAGTCTGAACTTTCACCTGATTGGAAGGTGTTAAATTTCTGTCATTTAAAGAAATGGATTAAAAACCTGATATGCTTCTTTTGGAAGATTTTGAAACTGGTTAAAAATTTGATTTCCAAATTTTTGAGTGTGCAAATGAGATATTTTTTTAAAAATTACTCTTCTAACATTTTTAGTACATATCACAAAATAATGGAATGTTTTGAGACATTCATCTTTAAAATTCCTTTCCCATTGGAAGTTACTCTCGAAAAACAGTCACATGCTTATGAATTGTTAAAATAGTCCCTCCACATTGAAGGTACAAGTACAGTGTTTGTTGTTTTGAAGATTCTGTTTTGTGGCTTAACCTCTTGCCATCACAGACAAGGTCATCAAATTTTGAATGTTCTTTCTGTAGAAGGAAAATCCATAGTTCATCTTTTAAGTTCAACAACTCTTTTAAATTCTCAACAATAGATAACTGGTAAACTGTAGGGGAAAATAATTTTCAGCTACTCCTTATCTCATTAAAAATAAGTGATTCTTCTACAGTGGGGCCTTGACTTACGAGTGTCCCGACTAACGAGATCAGCTGTCTCTCGGCTGATTTTTTGCATTGAGTTGACAGAGTAATTTGAGTTAACGAGCTCCTTAACGAGCTCGGTCTCAGAACGAATTAAACTTGTAAGTCAAGGCCCCACTGTATTTGAAAGTTAAAAAAAATTAACCAGGTTGGACCATTTAGTGCACACTTCTCAGTTCATTGTCTTTGATGCAAAAACTAACTGAATGACGAATTGACTAATTTTGCTGTTGAGATTACATTTTCTCCAGTACAACTTTTAAAAAATTCTTCACTTACCCACAAACACAATGTTTTATTTTGGAAGCAGAATCTAGCAGATACCGTAGGCTGAGACATATAAGATATGTGTTCTCTTACATCCAACCTTCTGTACTACAATTTGCTCTGATACTTCTTCACACATGAAGCAATCTTTTCTGTAATTTCCTGGCAATATTTACTGATTAAGGATTGCATCTTAATTTGTCACTATACTGTCATAAAATATCATTTCACCTATTTTACCATAGGAGGAAGAACAAATCTCCCAATGTATATAATTTTATTTATTAGTAATACTTAGTATTGTAAGATGTTGAGAGAACTACATTGAGTGTTGTGTGGCTTTAAACATGTCTATGGAAAAATATAGATGTTTGTCTTTATGTTCCAGATATTTAATTTTTAGATGTCTTGTTAATAGTGATGGTTTCATATTTTCATTAATTATAATAATGACATATATCTAGGACTGTGTCAATTTTGTTAGTGGACATATTAGGAGTACCAGTTAATAATGCGGATTTTGTAATCAAAGAAAACACGATTATTTCAAGAGAAACATCAAAAGTGCTTTATTCAAAGTAATGTCCATTGCTAGCTACACATTTCCCCCATCTTTCAGGTAATTTGTGGATACTTTTCCAATAGAACTTTTCTTGTTTTGAGGCAAACCATTCAGAGACCCAATATTCCACTTCTTCATATATTTTGAAGTGCTGTTCAGAAAGTGTGTGTGCCATCAATCAGAACAAGTGGGAATCTGAAGGAGCAAGGTCTGGTTGATACAGTGGGTGGGTTAATACTTCCCAGGCAAGATCTTTTAATGTATCCTTAACTGGTTTTGAAGTGTGTGATGGTGCGTTATCATGAAGCAAAATTACTTTGTCTCTGGCACATTCTGGTGGTTTCACGATCAAAGTGTGGTTCAAATTGATTATTTGTTGGTAGCGATCAGTATTAACAGTTTCACCTAGTTTTAGAAGCTCATAATACACCACACCTTCCTGATCCCACCAAACTCAGAGCATTGTCTTCTTTCCAAAGCTATTTCGCCTTGCAGTTGGTGTTGATGATTGACCTGGGTCAACCCATGATTTTGTGCATTTGGGATTCTCAAAATAAATCCACTTTTCATCGCCAGTCACAATTCGATGAAAAAAGACTTTCCTGCTGTTGAAGCAACATTTTACTGATGACTTCTCGGTTTTCCATTTGTCTTTTGCTCAGTTGATGTGGCACCCATTTCCCTTCCTTTAAAATCTTTCCCTTTGCTTGTAAATGATGGGAAATTGTTTACTGAGCAACGTTTAATCTTTCTGCAAGTTGTTTTTGAGTTTGACATGCATCTTCATCCACTAATGCTTGTAATTGTTGGTCTTCAAACTTTTTCAGTTGACCTGGATGTTCTTTGTCTTTCACATCGAAATCATCACTTCTAAAGCATTTAAACCAGCATTCACAAGTATCTTGAGATGGAGCATGTTCACCATAAGCTTCCCGAAGTACACGATAACTTTTTCTTCAAAATAAAGTAATGAATTAAAACTTCCCGCAAATGCTCTTTTTTTGGCATGAAATTCGACATTTTTAAGCATAAAAATATCTATGATGTTAACACCTTCAGCAAATTTGACATGAAGTTTTGAAACTTGCTGTGAACACAACAAAATAGTATACGTATCAGATTGCATATATATAAACGTGTAACTCCATCTATTGAAAAAATGCGCATTATTAACTGGTACACCTAGAAAATCTATGTTTCAGATAGAATTCTTGATAGTTTGTGGGTTCTTTCATCAATCTGATTAGCATGATGTTGTGTTTGTGAGATAATGTGGCTAATAGGAGAAGCGTTCAACTCTGCCATTTTCCTGTGTTTATATTATTAATATTATTCTAATCCTATATTCCTTTGCAGGAATATTTTAAAGCTATTTCTCCAGTTGGCATGAATTATTTTATTTAAGACAATATAACTCATTTAATCAGGTGTCCATAAACTGCAGTAGAATTTAAAACATTGAAATTAATCAGGTAAGATTGCTACTGAAAATTCCTAAATCTTGGGGCAACTTACCATTGAGAAAAACTTTAACTGCAGTACAACTTGAATGCTATAGTTGACGGAGACCATCTGACCACGGGATGGGCTGTGTGAGCCAGTGTCAGCTTGCATATTAAATATCAGCAGAGCTCAGAGTCTTAACTTTTTGCTATTTTTAACATAAAAAGGAATTTTATTATTTTCTTTCTGCACCAAATAGGTTGTTCCTGTTTTGGAGTTACTAGTTTAGAGTTTGGTTTTAAAAAATTAAGATTTCTCTTTTTTATAGTCCTTCAAAATTAAAAAATTTACACGTCAATTAAAATAAATTTCAGCCTTACTCAACAGTTTGTGATTTATTCATCACCCAATTCCCTCAAATTGTTTCATTTCCAAGTTTATCAAAACTTTTCTGAATTAAACCAATGTACAATGTTAGATAAATATTAAGGCAAAACTTGATGATAGTAATAATACTTTAGTCATGATACTTTGATATCTAGATACTATAATTAGGATTGTATGAATAAAATAAGTTTCTTATTTTTATCTTGGTCCTTTTTGTTTAATTAAAAATACTTTTTGTGAGTTAATATAATTTATTTACCTCCACTTTGAAGCAGTATATTAGTTTTCTGGGATTTATAACACCTTTTTTCCTTAAAACTATTTTGAACATACTGACCTTTTCTCAAGATTGGGTTAGTTTGTAGACATTAAAAAAATACTTTAAATATTGGAAAATACTTTAAAAAGCTCATGTTTTGATAGATTAAGGAATAATGTTCTTGTACATTTTCAGTTTGAAAATTTAATGATTACCTGTTATTGATTACCTGTGTTTTAGAAATTGTAGGGGATAATAATTTACTCTGGGATATTTTCTAATTTATGTTCTCTTCATTTTCTCCAATTTTTACTAATATTTTAGTGAGGAGGAAATACTTTTTTACAGTAGCGATTTACCATTGCTCTTCTACATTTTAGATGTAATGGGCCCAACTGGTGTAGCTCAGGGGTTGAGCATCACCTATAAACTAGGAGGTAACAGTTTGATTTCTGGTCAGGGCAAATTCCTGGTTTTGCAGGCTCAATCCCCAGTGTGGAGCGTGCAGGAGGCAGCCGACTAATGATTCTCTCTCATCATTGATGTTTTTCTCTCTCTCTCTCTTTCCCTTCTTCTCTGAAATTAATAAAAATACATTAAAAATAGATGTAATGGTTATAGATAAGTAGACACTGTAAGAAAATAAATAGTAGTTTGTGAAATGGGCTATAGTATATGTTGTATAGAGAAGTTTTGAAAATTGGCTTCCATTTTAGTTATTTCTGATGATTAAAAGGGATATGTATATATTGATTTGAGGGAGAGGAAAACTAACATTGATCAGTTGCCTTCTGTACATGCTCCGACCTGTGCAACCTAGGTATGTGCCCTGATTGGAAACAAACCTTTTGATGTATGGGATGTCGCTCCAACTACTGAGCCATCGGCCAGGGCTGTGTGTGTATTTTATATGCATACACACAATCTGGATCTAAATATTATACATATACATATACATGTATTTGTGTCACACAAGCACAATCACACACATGTATATGTGTGTGCATAAACTCTTCGTTGGTCCCAGACTAGAAGGGAACATCGTAGATCAGACAGCTGTAGTTGTAGGTTGCTTTTTAGAATTGTTGGTATGTTAAAGATTTAAGAGATCAGGAGGTGGCAGGAAGAGGGTAACTAACAACTGGATAGGATTGGGGAAGAGACTGATATCCCTTTCTTCCTTTGTCGTCGTGGTAATCAGCCTGCTTTTGCTAAAATGTTTTATTTTCTACTTTGAGAAGCTCCTGTACTTAAATGTTGCTGTTTCCCGAAATAGGAAGGGAATTATAGAGGCAAAGTGCCTCAGTCTGATATTTTCTACTTAATGGATTTCTTCTTCTTTTTTTTTAATCCTCACCGAGGATGTTTTTTGTGTGCTTTTAAAAATTGATTTGTGAGAGAGAGTGAAACATTGATGTGAGAAACATTGATTAATTGCCTCTTGTTTGTGCCTGACAAAGGATCATTGGGGATTGAACTAGAAACCTAGGTATGTGCCCTGACTGGGAATCGAACCCACAGCCTTCTTGGTGTACTGGAGGACGTTCCAACCAAATGAGCCATCTAGCTGGGGCTTCTTAATGGATTTTTGATGGAGTGTTTTTAGTATCTCTTTCTACATTTTGCTACTTTTAATGTAAATCAAATAGTAGTCACTCGTAATAGTAATTTTTAGTTACCTTTTCAGTTAAGTTACCAACCTTTTAGTTATCCATAGTTATCCACATGGTGAAAGGAACTTTTCCAAAACTTTTCTACTATATTTGAAGAGTTTAGTATAGGTTATCCTTAAAGTTTATCTATCCAAGCTATTTTAATTGGTGTCTGGGGCTGTTCATGCTTCCTGAGGTAAACTTGTCATCTGAATTATCTTCTCCCAAAGTTCTTTTTTTTTAAATTTTTGTTTTTGTTGTTAATCACCTGAAGATATTTTTTCCATTGATTTTTAGAGTGGAAGGGAGGGTGAGCGAGGGGGGAGAGAGAGAGAGATCGATGTAAGAGAGACACATCAATTGGTTGCTTCCCACATGTGCCTTGACTGGGGCTGGGGATTGAACCTGCAACCCAGGTAGGTACCCTTGACAGTAATTGAACCCAAGACCCTTCAGTACGCAGGCTGATGCTCTATTCACTGAGCCACACTGTCTAGGACTCCCAAAGTTCATAATTAGCTAACTCAATAGCAAACCTAGAAGGAAAAGATGGAAGAGATAAGACAAGGTTCTCTCCTGTGGTTCACATGGCACTGGCTGATATTGCTTATGGTAGCTGTAGTTAGATATATTTTGTCTCTTAGCTGTTAGGGTTTCCAATGGTTTATGCAAATTCTGAATCAAAATGAAGAAATAGTCCAGTTTTATAAGCTATTTTATGTTCTAGTCAATTCACATTATCTCAGGAATACTTTCTGTTGTTAAATACTTATATTTTGTTAGACCATTTTCTTCCTAATCCATTTATGTCCACATTTTCAAGTGTGAAGACCTATTTTTAATGTCAAAAAAAGTACAGATCTTTGTGTTTTTTATACACAGTGACTAAGAAAATACATGACAGAAACCTATCATATCTTACAGTGAGATTGAAATTAGCATTGTATTGGTCACAAAAGCATCAATGTGCATTTGAAAAAGTAAAATAGGTTCCTGTTTGAGATACACAGGGTCGAGGCAATCATTGCTGTCAATCACATATTAGATCCTGTGCACTAACTCATTGTCACTGAGCCCTTGGAGTTGACTATAGAGTAGGCAGTCATTACCACAACATTCAAGAAGTGTTAGGACAGGACAGGTAGAGGATTACTGTGTGATTGGTCACAGTTAAATCTAACCTGCTCTAAGGGAGAGGAAAGACCTGCCAGAGGTGACTTTAAGCTGATCTCTAAAGAGGACTGATGATAATTAGGACTGGAAGTAAGAAAATAAACTGGGAGGCAATTTCAGCATTTAGGCAAGTGCTAATTTGGGCCTGAATTAGGACAAGGCTTTAGGGATAGGACTAAAGATACTGATTTAAGAAAGATTTAGGAATTCCATTTTGTTAATTGATCAATGCAGGTGTAAGAAAGGGATAAATAAATAACCTGGTTTTATAGGTGGGAGGTGATTCTGTTTCATAGAAATAGGGAATGCAGATAGAAGGAACAGGCTTACAGAGGGGAAAAGTACTTTTAAGCATGTTGAGTTTGAAACAAATATCCAATTAGAGATGGCCAATGAGCATTCAAATTTGAGTTTGAAGATTGGGATAACATTTTAAAATGAAGATACTGATTTGTGAGCTGTCATCTTAATGGTGATAATTAAAGGTATGAGAACAGAGGTGATCACCCAGAAAGTGTGTATAGAATGAAAAGAGCACAAGACCCAGGTAGAACTTTTGGGAAAATTAGCATGTAAGGGATTGGAAGATTCTAATTATGGCCTTTGATTAGGCAGTTTCTCTTTACTTGAATTGCTATCCCAGCTCTTCACCTAACCAAATCTAATCAGTCTTTAGTGTAAGTAAAACCTTTCTTCAACATGAAACTGTAAAAAAGGCATTTATTGGTTGTAGCATTTATTTTATTTTTTAAAATTTTATTAAATATATTAGGGTGACAAATGTACAATTCTATAGTGGTATATACACAAAGCATTTATTTTTTTATTTAAATTTATCTTTTTATTGATTTCAGAGAGTAAGGGAGAGGGAGAGAGAGCTAGAAACATCAGTGATGAGAGAGAATCATTGATTGGCTGCCTCCTGCATGCCTCATACTGGGGATTAAGCCTATAACCTGGGCATGTGCCACACTGAGCCACACTGGCCAGGCACAAAGCATTTATTTTTAATCATAATACTACTACATAGAGTCCCAGATTTTTGGCTTGATTGGTTCCTGATTTTTTAAAAAGTGTGTGTCTGCACGCGCATATGCACATCTGCATTTCCGTTTGTTTAGAAAGCTGTCTAGATATAGTAATAATATACTGAGCAACTACTATATGTCAACAGTAATTATATGCTAAGTGTTAGAGATAAAGAAATAAGATGTAGCTCCTGATCTTTGGGTGCCAACAGCCAAATGGGGGAAATAAGACAACTGGGTGAATGTGTTATGAAGTTCATAGCTTCCTTTATTTGTCCTCCCAAATGGAATTAAGGATTTATTGCTGAATTAACCTTATTTCTCCCCCCCTTCCACTGTTATACTATACTAGAGGCCTGTTGCATGAAAAGATTCGTGCAATAGGCCTTCCCTTCCCCTGGCTGCCGGCACTGGTTTTCCTCCGGCACCCAGGACCCAGGTCTTCGCTCTGGCCGGAGCCGCCTTCAAGCCTTCGCTGCTCTGGCCGGAGCCACCTTCAGTCTTCACTCCGCTGCTTCGTGCCTGTGTATTCAAATTAACCACCATCTTTGTTGGCGGTTAATTTGCATATCTCGCTGATTAGCCAATGGGAGGCGTAGCGAAGGTATGGTCAATTACCATGTTTGTCTATTATTAGATAGGATAACAAAGAGGTAATATGCAAATTGACCCACACTCCATCACACCACCACAAGATGGCGGCGCCCACAGCGGGGGCAGGGCCGGCTGCTC